>NC_141535.1:224975000-225287500 GCF_021556685.1 Rattus norvegicus | reverse complement strand
AAAACTTCATTTTAATAGAAAAGCCAACCAACCAACCAACCAACCAACCAGAGTTTTTTCACATTTTTCACCTGTGCTATTATATGATTGGGTAAATATTAGTTGATTCTGACAAATTAGAGAACTAAGTTAGCTGTTTTTATATTTTTATCCATAAAGGATCAGATTGTATTTTTAAGTAAAAAAATAGCTTTTATTTTTCTTGAGTTTTTTATAGTGATTTGATTTTTTCTTTTTTACTTTTTTTTTTTTTGAGATTACAATAATGACATCATTTTCCCCGTCTACCTAAACATGAGCTGAGCACCGACAACAGAAATCGACACCCTGTGTGGAAGGAAGCTCAGGAGTCTGAGCCGGAGACAAAGCACTGCGAGCAACCACCAACCACGGAATGCTGACAGCAGGAGAAACAGTGTCCCCAGGGAAGACCTCAGAATTTTAAAAGGCAACTTTTCAGAAAACGAAGTTAGGAATATCTTGCCTGGGTTCCCTTTCAAATTTCCATTGTACCGGAGTATCGTTTCCTTCATTTTCTTATTTGCAGAAATTGTTGTTGAGAAGCATTCCGTATGGAATAAAGATTGAGTGTCCTCACTTTTGTAAGGCAAAAACATCTGGAATTACTCAGCCATTAATAAAAATCGCCAGTGCAGTTCAGAAATAAAGGCAACACTAGGTGGCACTGGAGGACCGCGACTCGGTGGCACTCACTGCTCTCGGTCTTTCTCCTATAATTCTCAAGGGTCCACACAAGGGGAAAGGAGGGGAGCTATGGGGAAATCATGCTACAGAGGTAAATATTAATTCCTTTGCCTGCTTTTCCTGGAAGTCATTCCAGAATGTGTTAGTGAAAGCAAATGGCCAATTTACTAGAAGCTTCAGCACAAGGCCCATTAACCATCCCGTTTAGATATAATCAAAGACAGATAAAGGGATTTGCACCCTGGCTTCTGTGGGGGCTTTTGCTGTTCCATTTGCCGAGACTGATGACTGGAGCACGCTGTTTAGATACAGCTCAAGTAATGACTTGCTATAAAGATACGGATGGCCTCGTTCATAGGTAAATAATCAGTCATCACTTAAGAGATACACGATTTTCTTTCTTTTTTCCTAGCAGAGCAAACACAAAGGGATCTCTCTCTCTCTCTCTCTCTCTCTCTCTCTCTCTCTCTCTCTCTCTCTCTCTCTCTCTCTCTCTCTCTGAAACGGCACACATTTTATGTCAGTAGGGTTATTTATTTTTCGTTTTGCAATTCCTTCAAACTGAGGGTCAGCTTGACTAACCCGCAGCCGTGACTCACCTTTTATAGTTGAAGCGATTGAACGCAAGTCCAGCCCTGCTTTCCCCCACAGCCACACTAATCTTCTTTCACACGATCACGAAGCCAGCCTTTAAATCCAGCAGAAGATGTTTCTGTCATGCTCTAAAGCTATAAAATCCATTTTTAGGTCTGGGAGATGGGAATGACATGTGGATATTTGTTTAAAAAAATATCACGGCTTATTGTTCGTCCTCTCAGCTTGGTAATGGGAAAGGTCCTTAAATTCAAAAATATTTCAAAACGTACACCATTTGTTCAATGCCTTCTTCTCAGGGGCAAGACATTATTTTCAAACGGTCACTTTCTGAAGCTTTTTTGTTGAATATGGAATTAGAATTCATTTTATCTTTTAAAAATTAGAAGGCAATATATTTTGATCATATTCTTTCCCATCCCCCAACTCTTCCCAGATTCCCCAACATTCCAACTTTATTCTTCTTTTTCCTTTCTTAAAAACAAAAAATAAAGCAGTAAAAAGTGTGGACATGCATGTGCGCACACGCGCGCGTGCGCGCGCGCGCACACACACACACACACACACACGGAGAAGTGAGGGGGCACGCCCATTTTGTGTTGAAAGCCTTTTAGAAGAATTTTTAAAATGTATTCATTGAAATTTTCCCTGATGTATATACAATGGATTTGATAGCCCCACCTATCCCCACTCCTTTAAGTTTAAATATTTAATAGTTCATAGAAATTGTGTGAAGTATTTCATCTTTAATTTGTCAGTCACAGGATTCATTTCTCCCCTCGTATTTTATTCTTTCCTTTAGCAGAGTCCTGGTTTGGAGCAGGCCTATTTAAACATGGGATCTACTCATATATGGTGCTCTGGATCAGTGAATCACCCTGAGTTGGTAGGAAGAAATCCAGTATATGAATGGGAAGCATTGGCTTTTCTCTTTAGCTTTTTTTCTCCGTCATTTCTTCTTTCCTTTCACTTTGCCTCTCCTCTACTCTTGCTTACAGACATTTGAAATTAATTTTGGAATTGTCACTTTCTTAGGAGATCCCACACATCATTTCTTCCAATTCCCTAGATAATTGTAAACACTACTGACACATAACAAAGAATCATAGAGTCAGGGTATTCCATGTTTGAGAAAAGACAAATTAAGGTGTTTCTTTTCTTTTCCCCTCTTATTCCTCCAAGTTGGTTAGTTTAAGATCAAGGACAATTATTATACACAGTATGAGAGCAGAGAGACAGTGTCTCCTTAGTACAAAATGTAACCAATTAGGAAGAAGTCAGACTGAATGAAACAGCAAAAGAAGGAAAAAGAAAAATAAAGAAGGAAGGACAGGAGAGAGAGAGAGAGAGAGAGAGAGAGAGAGAGAGAGAGAGAGAGAGAGAGATTCTATCTTAAGATTTTCAATGACCTTACCAGAGACACTTACAGACATAGATGCTAACACAGAATTCTCCATCACAGTATTTTTGTCTAATGACTACAGAAGCTGATGACTGCAAGTGCAGGTTCTCATGTAACTGATGCTCTGGACTGTGGACTGAGTAAGGTTTGAACTAGAAGACATAGTGAGGTATCCAAAATGGCTCATGGTTAGGCTTCGTTAGAGACAGAATAGAAAGGGTATGCTAGTCCCTTTTCTCACCTACAATAATATTCTGACAGTTTCTTCTCTCATGTTACTCCCGGAAAATAATATATTTTAGTGGAAGTAGGCAGAAGTGTATTGTCATTTTGAATCCTGAAGAGATGTTTCCTGGGGTTGAGCTCATTCATAACCTCCCCCTAAAAATATCTACCTTCTTAAGAAATTTCACTTTTTAAAAAAAATTGGTCCAATTGAAGAAATAGATCTTAATCATATTTATGGGATGAGAGTCCAAACAATTATAGAAAATGTAATAAAAAAGATCTACCAAATGACAGATTGAGTGGAAGACAATAATTGCCAATGTATTGTTCTCACTCCTTATAAAGCATTTGTTTGGGGAGAGGCTGTAGGTTCCACATGCCTTATTTTAGTTATTTCTGTGTACATCATAGTTACCTGTCACTGTGGACATCTCACTGTCATGAGAAGATACAGCATATCTATCAAGAAGATACGTCTGAGTCTCAGTGCTGATTCTGTAATTAGTTTGGCAGAGATGAAGATATTTTGGCAATCCTTGTTTCTTTTCAGCCAATCAGATTATTGAAATAATGGATGCTAAAGAAATGGGAATTTCTCCAGGAATCTTATGCTGGGAGAAGAGAAAGGTGCTGAGATGGGAAAACATGGGCGTTTTCTCCTCAAATAGATCTCACAGTTTTAACTTGCCAGACCACCCTGAAATTGTCGCCAGACAATAATGGTTGGAGCCACACCTTGATCAGAAATACTTAGATGCACATAACCTTGGTCCCCCTTTTTTATTTTTTTTTCTTTATTAACTTGAGTATTTCTTATATACATTTCGAGTGTTATTCCCTTTCCCGGTTTCCGGGCAAACATCCCCCTAACCCCTCCCCCTCCCCTTCCTTATGGGTGTTCCCCTCCCAACCCTCCCCCCATTGCCGCCCTCCCCCCAACAATCTAGTTCACTGGGGATTCAGTCTTGGCAAACCCAGGGCTTCCCCTTCCACTGGTGCTCTTACTAGGCTATTCATTGCTACCTATGAGGTTGGAGTCCAGGGTCAGTCCATGTATAGTCTTTAGGTAGTGGTTTAGTCCCTGGAAGCTCTGGTTGCTTGGCATTGTTGTTCATATGGGGTCTCGAGCCCCTTCAAGCTCTTCCAGTTCTTTCTCTGATTCCTTCAACGGGGGTCCTATTCTCAGTGTACTTGGTCCCCCTTTTAAAACTTTAGTCTCGCTTCAGGATCCAAAGACAACTTGCTTCTCAGTGGATATCCATCTCTATTAACAATGTAGCCACACACAAGACATTTTTTTTTCGGCTTTGTACTATTACTGTGGCTCTTTTTTTGTTTTTGGATATTTTAAAATTTATTTACATTTCAAATGTTAGCCCCTTTCCCAGTTTCCTGTCCATAAACCCTCTATCCCATCCTCCCTCTCCTTCTATAAGGGTGTTCCTCCACCCGTCCACCCACCCCTTCCCACCTCCCCACCCTGACATTCCCCTACACTGGGGAGTCCAGACTTGGCAGGACAAAGGGCTTCTCCTCCCATTGGTGCCCAACAAGGCCATTCTCTGCTACATATGCAATTGGAGCCATGGGGTCTGTCCATGTGTAGTCTTTGAATGGTGGTTTAGTCCCTGGGAGCTCTAGTTGGTTGGTATTGTTGTTTTCATGGGGTTGCAAACCCCTTCAGCTCCTTCAATCCTTTCTCTAACTCCTCCAATAGGGACCCTGTTCTTGGTTCAATTGTTGGCTGCCAGAGTCCGCCTCTGTATTTGTCATGTTCTGGCAGAGCCTCTCGGGAGACAGCTACATCGGTTTCCTATCAGCATGTACTTCTTTGCGTTGGTGGCGTAGTGGTGAGCATAGCTGCCTTCCAAGCAATTGACCCGGGTTTGATTCCCAGCCAAGGCATGGGGCCGTGGCTCTTTTATTATCTTGAGAAAGGGTGGCCAATCCTGACTCGGGGCACAGGCTGTGACCCCTGGGTTCTGTAACGATTCTGCTTTCCTTTAGTTGTCAAACACACACCCTTTAGCATAGTACATTAAAAACCCAAATCGAAAACTAAGTATGGAGTATATAGTATGCAGTTCTGAATGCAAATGCTTGAATTGGCATGGAAATCGTTAAAAATCGTTAGGAAGAAGAAAAAACAAGAAAAGAAACAAGATAGCACAAGTTATAGTTGCAAAGTGGATGTAGATTTTATGATTATAGCCGGTGGGAAGAGGAGTACAAAGAAACAAGGGAGCAGATGGGGCAAGAGTGTTCTGAGGTTTGACACTTATGTATGTATGTGTTTGTTTGTTTGCTTACTAGCCTATCTTAATTATGATAATTGTGAATACCGTTGTGATGTCTTCCTACATGTATATTAGGCCTTTTGATTATAGTCACCCAGATTCCTAACCCTGTCTGTAGTCACTTCTTCTCGAATTGTTCTCCCTTTGTGTTAGGATTACCATTGCTGTGGTAAAACACCAAGACCAAAAGCAAGTTGGGGAGGAAAGGAGTTATTCAGCTTAAACTTCCAGATCGTAGTCCATCATGGGGAGGAAGTCAGGACAGAAACTCAACTCAGCTCAAGCAGGATTGAGAGGAGGAGGCAGGAGCTGATTGGAGGAGTGCTGCTTACTGGCTTGCTCTCTGTGGTTGGACAGCCGCTTTCCTATAGACACCAACTCAGGGATGGGTCCATCCAGAATGGGCTAGCCCTTCCCTCAATTACTAATTAAGAAAATGCCTTACAATAGGCTCTTATTTGCTCCTATCAATTGATATTTGCTCCTTTCAGATAACTCTAGCTCCTGTCAAGCTGACACAAGAGTAGCCAGCACAACTGACTCCTTGTCAACTTGATACACAAACACATCATATCAAGACACAACCCTTTGTTTCTTATTGATCCCCAAGATCTCACATGAAAAATAAAAATAACTTTAAAGGTCCCACTGTATTTACAAATTCTAACACATTAAAATTTTAGTCCCCTTTAAATAGTGCATCTCTTTTAAAATCCAGAGACTTTTAAATTTTAGTCTTTCAAATATGGGCTCCTGTTAAATCAAAATTAAGTTTAATACTTTACTTCAAGAAGGAAGAGCCAAGGTATAGTTACAATCAGATTGAAGCAAGATCAATCTCCAATAGTATAAATAACTCAGTGTTCAATTGTCTGGGACTCATTGTATTTTGGGCTTCTCCAGAGAGCTTGAGTCACTTCAGCTCTGCCCTCTAAAGCGCACACAGCGTATCTTCTAAGCTCTAGCAAGCTCAACTGCACTGTTTATGCTGCTCTTGATGGTCGTCCCATAGCACTGGCATCTCTAAAACTGCTGGGGTCCCTCGCTATATAATGGGCTGTACTTTCATTTACAGCCTCTCCTCAGGGATTCCGGTCTTACCTACAGTGCCAAGTCTCAGCTGTTCTCCATGTTCTTCATTACTTCAAAAGAAGTACCCAGATTCCCTATTCTTATCTCTAAAACTGAGAAAACCGCCTCACAGTTTCATGCCATCATCTGTTAACCATGTTTATGAGGCAGTCCTCATAGGGCCTGCGGTCATGTCTGCTCTTCAGTGGTAATCTGTTGTGCTATAGATGATTTTTAACTACAGCGTCTGAGGAGGAGGAGTATTTCTAACCTAGTTGTAAAGTCCACAAAAATCTAAGCAAATGTCTCAAGAGCCATTTCATCTTCTTTTTTTATAAAGTCCTTTCTCACCGTGCTTTACCTTTTTATTTTATTCTTCTCAAGTTTCAACTTTTAATGGGAAGTTCATGAGGGCCAGTGGTCACACACACGAGGGTAATTGGTTACCTCTCATCATGCCCTAAACAATATGTAAAAATAGAAAAGAACATAAAATTGTCCAAAATGGAAGCGGAGTCTCTAACTTACCATCGTAGTTGAGAACCAGCATTTCATCAAATACTTCACAGTCCTTTGTGAGGCTGGCAATGGTAGCAAACTTAAAATGGTCTTTTGTCCTTCAAAACGAAAATGTCTCTGGAGTTATGGAACATGTCTGCATGCCATGAAATGTGAATAGCAGGGCTATCGGTGTGTTTGCCTCGCTTCTATACCTAGCCTTACTGTTGGGATAGATCTTTCCCACGGTTTACCACATTTCTGTATAGTTTATTGAGCATATTTACGGAACATCCTATAGTAAGCAATATTGGAAGGTAGGTCAGAGGACAGAAGTTGGCTTCCTTCTTATGAAACAGAGATAGAACTTATCATCCAGCCAGTGCAATTAAAGCAATGTCCATCATTGGAAACATGGGCAGGATTTCATTTTTGAACTTCGGAGCTCTCTATGAGTGACTGGGGCTTTGTCAATTTGTGAGGTCTTAGCTGGTTCAAGTGCACAAAGTGCATGAAGTCTAATTAAAGTGCTATGTATTATTTTTGTAAGAACTGGGGTAAATAAGAACACGACTGAAACTCACTCTGCTATTTTATAATGAAGTCTACTGTAAATTATCATCTATTTTCTGTCTGTGGATCTATCATCCATGCATCCATGTTTGTGTATATGTATGTATCATCTACCATACCTATCATCTATCTTCTATTTATCATTGATCTATCTTTATATATCTCTATCCATCTATCTATCTATCTATCTATCTATCTATCTATCTATCTATCTATCTATCTTCTATCATATCTATCTATCTATCTAATCTATCTATCTATCATCATCATCATTATCTATCTATCTATCTATCTATCTATCTATCTATCTATCTATCTATCTACCTACCTACCTATCTACCTATCTATCTACCTACCTTCCTTTCTATCTATCTATTGTCTGTCTCTATCTTTCTGTCTTTCTGTCTGTCTATCTATCTATCTATCTATCTATCTATCTATCTACCTATCTATCTACCTACCTACCTTTCTATCTATCTATTGTCTGTCTCTATCTTTCTGTCTGTCTATCTATCTATCTATCTATCTATCTATCTATCTATCTATCTACCTATCATATCTATCTATCATATATTTATGTCTACCTACCTATCCATTTATTTATTTATGTATTTCTTTTTGGATAAGGTCTCACTAAGTAGCTCTGGCTGATCTGAAATCTGATATGCATTTTAGCTTGTCTAGAAATTACAGAGACCTACATGTCTTTGCTTCCCAAGTGCTAAGATTAAAGGTGTGTAGTAACATCTCCAGAGAAAGATTTTACTTTTTATATTTAGTTGTATGTATGTGTTTGTGTGTGGGTATGTTGAGTGCAGATGACTTTGCATCACAGAAACATCTGATGCTTCTGGGGCTGGAGGAAGGGGCAGTTGTGAACTGTCTAACATAGGTGCTAGAAACTGAACTCAAGTCCTCTGCAAGAGTCATATGTCTTCTAAGAACCAAATCACCTCTCTAGCTCCAGCCATTTGTTTTATGACCCAATAATCTCATATCTTATCCCAGAGTATGTGAAACTGCAGCAGGTTAATTGTTAAGTTTATAAGGAGAATAAAATCTTGAACCCACCAGAGTTAAGAAGCCATCAGTAATGTTAAGAGTCTGTCCATGAATGCCGCTGAAGTAGCTTCATGGAGGTGCAGTGATTGTCACTCGTGGAGTCACCCATTATCCCCCTCAGTGTCTTTCATGACGTTTCTGTCTCAACCAATTCTCTGATTTTGCTTAAGGAGCCAAATTTGTTAATCTTTGATTTTAATTATTAAAATGGCCATCTCATACTTTACCTGATTGTATAATGATATATGACATACAGCTATCTTCTGAAGCCAGTAAAGACATTGCTGTTAAACTTTTGGCTAGGGATGTTATACTGTAGGTTCTGAAAAGTTCCAGGCAGAGCAAAAGCATTCATCTAATGGGCAGAAGATCTGCCACTGGGCTCTGCTTCTTGAGTGCCTGCCGCCTCCCTCTAGTACCAAGATGGAGACAAAACCTTTATCACATGGCTACTGGGACAATGACACATCCAACTTACCTTGCATATCCAGCCTCTCTGACTCTACTGAGGGAAGAATATATGTGTCCCCTGGCCATTTTCACTGCTGTAGCATCATTGATGAAAATCTACCGAGCACATGAACAAAGCTCTATTTTTGGCTTTCTGGATTCTACAGCCGTGTTTAAGCATCTTCTGGCAATTTCACAATCACTGAAGTAGGCACTGTGTATTCCTTTTATTTTTGATGTTTTCCTGTAGACTCATAGCAGTTATAAACATAGTCCTGTGGTACTCCCCATTTCTTTGGTGGATTTGTTCATTTCTCTTTCTCTTTTTGCCAGGGTCTTTTGTTTCAATATTAAGGATTTCCTAGGATTGCCTGAAGTTCATATCTTAATCGTCTTTCTTGGTTTGAACAAGCATCAACTTAATTTTTGAAGTATTTTTTATTGGCTATAAACTTCTTTGTCATTTTTTTCTTGATCCTTTAAAATTTTATAAACATCTTGCACTCTTTACTTGAACTGAATTGTCTCTCATGAGATCGCTGGTAGTGTTTATCCTGGTTCCCTTGTCTATGTACGTTCCCTTCATATTCTTTTAATGTATGTTATTCTAGATTCCATTTCAAATAATTTATCCATTGTTTATATTTTAGTTTTTAGTCTACTTAGTATCTAGTTAACATATTAAAAAGAGGTCCTATTGGATGTTTAAAATACACTCTAGTTAGTACTTACGATGTTAAGTATTAACATTATCTACTATTCACTTTTTGCATTATACAGTTATGGACAGGAAACAAAACAAGTTCAGAGGAAATGTGGCCAGTTAAATATTGAGAAAAGATACTGGGGGGATCAAAAGCACAGGGTGGAATTGAGAGAGGCCCATGAGTAGAATCACAGGGTTTTGTATATCACAATAAAGGGCTTTGAATTTCTTAGTGTAAAAAGTAAGAAATATAGAAGTTGTTTAATTAGAAAGTCATATGGCTAATTTAGTTTTTGTAAAAGAAAGGAATAACAAGAAATAACTAGGGGATGAATAATAAGACAATCAATTAACACAATAGCAGTAGAACAAGGAGGCATTGCTATTGAAAATGTAGATGGTTTATGAAGGGAGGGTTAGTAACCACTTGTAATCTAAAATGATGAGGGGAAGAAGCTGGAGTGGTTTTTAATATTCCTACAACAGGATATAATGTCACAGGGGTTGAAGATATCATTGCTTATACTCCATTAATACATGTGCACAAGGAAGGTTTGTTTGCTTGGGACTGAATGAAATACAGCACCAATGGCCACATAATGTGGTAAATGGTTTTAATATGTTATTTGGGGGTCTGAATTTTAACTTGTAACTTTGGTGCTATTTGATTTCTATGATTCTGAGAAAACCATTAGATTGGCTAGAGTTTATAATTTCTCAGAAAGTGGAAGGACCTTGACCAGAGCATTGTCTTTAGGCGTTGGTAGATTCATTCCGCTTCACGTCTACCTGGATACAGATCGTTTTTGTGATGAGGTTGGACGTGGCATCTTCAACATCTTCTTCCCTCTCCCTGAATCTTTTTGTACCGTGAGCTGTGACCATCAATTGTTCGACTAATACATTACTTTAGCAGACAACCTTACTTGGAAAACTTCATGGAACAGTATAAGAGACCTATGAATCCATTTCCCACTTGTTACTCTAGCAACCTCTACAGCGCTTGTCTTAGAGGTCAGCACTTATCAGAAAGTTCATAATGACTAATGCATGAGCAAGATCCTGTCATAAGAAAAAAATTGCTTTTCAAATAAATATCTTCTCCATTCATCCTTCTTTTTCTTCTGTGATTTGATAGAACAAAGGTCTTGAAATAATAATTTACCAAGGATGTAAAAGAGGAAATGTGGGGGACACTTTTATGCAGCCATGCTTATACACATTTTGCCAAAATTTCCAAATGTAAGTCTCAAAAGTTGAACTCCTTCCTTTTCTTATTCCTCTTCCTCCTCAGCTCCTAACCCACTCTCTCAAGTGCTTGTCATGATAAAATACCTCTGAAGACTTTTACTCATAGTCAAACCTGAAAAACAATTCTAAATTTCAATTTTAATATCCCTCTACTCAATGCCAACCCCGACTCTTTGTCTAATTATTCACTCATTCATTCAATATTTTAAAATACCCTTGACATATGACTGTACAACACCTTCCAGTGTTCAGCTAAGGTTTGCATAAGAAATGCTTCTTTATCAGATTCATGTTCTGAATGCTTAGTCTGGTTATGTTAAATCTATGGAGGCTTTAGGAAGTATGGCTTCTGTGGTGGATGTAGTGCATGAAGGGTACGACTTTGAAGGCCACTTCTACTTCTCGTTCAGCTGACCTTTTCTTGTAAAGAAATTAGCTATTAGAAAGAAGGCCCCATGCTTTGAACCTAGACAACGGGCAGAAATTACCCACTGAAGGCTCTAGAGTGCTAACATGCAAATTCACCTGAAAGACTTTCCTCAGCAAAGAAAGTATCTGAAACAAGACAGTTTTCAGGACTCACTCAATCACTCAAGGGAACATTTTTTTCTTCTGGATTCAGACATCAAGGCACTTGTAGGCCACTTCAGTCATGGTCTAAGAGGAGTCTGATATAGTTCCAGATGGCAGAAGAACTTTGCACTGCTCGGTGCTGGTTTTTTTTTTTTTTTTTTTTTTTTTTGCATGTATACAAGGCTACAAATTGATGGAGTTGTGGAGATTGAATCAAGGTTTTAGAATAATGAAGCTTGTGAGTTTTAGCCATGTATAACAGGGAGGCCTTGAAACAATCATGTATGAGGTGGTGAGGGAGAAACCTAAGGTGAAATGGAGAGACCAAAATGTTAGCTATGAATTTCTCTCACTGTTCGACTTTCTTAGTTTAAAAAAAAAGTCCATCTTGAAATACAGTCATATTCTGAGAACCTGAGGGTCAGGGCTTTTTTATGTGAATTTGTGTGCTAGGAGTGGGGTTGACATAGAGTACAGAGAGATATTAAAACTGAAATTTATAATTGATTTTTAGGCTTGACTACTACAGTAAAGTCACTCTGTTATTCACCTTAACATGTTCTGGTCTTAGATGAAATGCTACATTTTCTTTCACGCTAATAAAATGATTTTACACAATTTAAACTTAAAGTAAATGTACTTGGAAAATACTGACTGATTGGAGAATTTAAAATGTTATACTGGGAAGCATTAGATGCAGATTGAAATAAAACCATATGTCAAAAGTAGTAAAGCAGTTAATTTTAGTATCTGTAGATTGGCAAATGGCTTCTATAGGAAGTTTGCAGCAAGCAGGATGTGGGTCTTAATTGAAATTTATAACAACCATTTCTCACTGTAATCACACATAGATTTTAATCATTATTATCAAACAATATTTAAAAATTATTTTTGTAAGCAAGCACAAATTTTGCTTATAGTAATTTAGAAGTACATGAAGGAAGAAAAACAATTCAGAAAATGGGTACCCATTAAAAAATTGTTACAGCACAGGCAGAAGGCAAGACTCCTTGGTTGACTGTGCATTTATTCTCTCAGCTCTGACTATTTAGATTTGAAGATTCAAGTAGTGAGAATGCAAGACATTTTGGTACAGTGATCGAAATGTCAGGGTGAGCCTTAGCAGCACCCAGAGCTGGACAGATAACTTAGTGCTGAAGAGTATAGGATGCTCTTGCAGGGAGCACTGGTTCTGTCCCTAACACTTACAAACATTAACTCTATTTCCAGAGGATCTGACACCATTTTCTGGCCTCCGTGGGCACTGTATGCCTGATACAGAGGCATACATACAGACAAAACACCCAAAAGCATAAACTAAAAATAAATAAGTCTTCAAAAACAGAAGTGTCATCAAGATTTTGGAATTTTAGTTGACACTATAGTTACTCAAGTACATTCGAGTTCAAGTGTTATGTGCTTATTATCATGAAATGCCGATTGTAGCCCCCAGGACACAGCATCTTAGAAGCTCAGCCTTTTGATTGGCTCTGTGTATGACATGGAACCCGTATGTCTGAAAGAGCAGCATTGCTACTGTCTGATACTTGGATCAAAGCATGGTTCCCAGAATCCAATCTGTGCGTTGTTTAGCAGTTGGAAATCATTTGGATAACTTTGTTTCTCTGTCTCTGTGTCTCACTCTGTCGCTCTGTCTCTCTGTCTCTGTCTCTCTGTCTCTGTCTCTCTGTCTGTCTCTGTCTCTGTCTCTCTCTCTCTCTCTCCTTTTTCTTCTGCCTTGCTCATTTTACCCGTCTTACACACCAAAAGGCTTGCCTTTACTAAATATCTTCTGATTGAAAATAACAGAAACTCACCACAACACAGTTAACCAGACCCCCCAAAGCTCCCAAGGACTAAACCACCAACCAAAGAGTACACATGGAGCGACCCATGGCTCCAGCTGCATAGGTAGCAGAGGATGGGCCTTATCTGGCATCAATGGGAGGGGAGGCTCTTGGTCCTGTGAAGGCTCAATGCCCCAATATAGGCGAATGCTAGGCCGGTGAGGTGGGAGAGGGTGGGTGGGGGAGCACTCTCATAGAAGCAGGGGGGATGGGGAATAAAAGAGGGGGCTTGCAGAGGGCAAACTGGGAAGGGGATAACATTTGAAATGTAAATAAATAAAATAATCAATAATAAGGGACTTATGTTAAAAAATAGAAGTAAAGGAAATAGACTTGGTTATTTAACCAGAAAGGGCATGAGGGACTACAACTCTGCGTATCATGTACTTCAAACTCACCACCTGCTGTTCTCAGCTCTGCCTCATTTTCGTGGGTAGACATACAAATGTTCTATAAAGAGACTAAGATATATTTCCAAATTCTTATAATCATTCTACTTATATTTTTGGTGGGGGGTTTTCTCTTTCAAATATTTCCATACAAAGTATGTGGAATTATATATCACCAGCTCTGGGCTGCATCTATGTCTGTCCTCACAGTCATCATTCTGTAACATGTGACCTAGCTCATGTAAGGTTCATGGACTAAAAGTAATATAGGGCATATTTCACTGTGGAAGACTGCAGTGTTATTGTTATCAATACAGAAAATGAATTTGGACAGTCAGACATATAAGTATGTACAGTAAAAGAAAACATATTCAAATACATATTAAAGATCATGAGAAAACTGTTAAGAGTGATAGACACAAAGATATTTTGCCAACAGAAAATGAAATTGGCTTCAGTACTAAATGCAGCAAGGTCAAATACAGTTTTACAGCCAAAGAGCAGAGCGGATGTCAGTGGATGGAGAATTGCTAAGAAATACCAAGGTTAGGGCCTCCACACTGGCGTGGTTATTCTTTAAGCTTCTTGCTGAGGGTAAGCCAAGGTAGTGAGGTGGCAGAGATAGGGGATGGGAAGGTTTATTCACATGCTTAGAGTGGAGAATTTTTAATAAAATATACCCTACAAGATTCCTGCTAAAATTGGACAAAATGAGCTAAAGTGAGAAGTTAACTTCATAGACTAGGTGTACAGAAAATGCGGAACATAACACACATTTTACATCGGAAATCTGTAATTTGACAGATGAAGTCCATGTGCAGTGGATTTCATTTTAAACCTTAAACTAAGCAACACTGTAATACCAATGATACTTAACCAAGCTGCGTTTAACTTCCATATTTTGTCTTCACTGCCTATTGCCTTTTATTTAGCTTTGACCCTCATAGTGTAGATTAGAGAAAGATGGATGGATATAACCAAGCTTCTCTAAAACAATCTTCTGATATTAAACACCGTGGGAGTTCAAAAAATTCAATAACTGATGGAATAATAATTGATAAATGGTGCAAGAGTACAATAATAAAAATCCTTATTATATTTTTAAAATAGGTACTATCATAGTCATTGCTCTATTGTTGTAAACAGACACAATTGCCAAGTCAACTACTAAAAGGAAAACATTTATTGGGGGCTGCTAACAGTTTCAGAGGTTTAGTCTTTCATCATCAGGGCAGGGAGCATGGTGGCATACAGGCAGGTGCTGGAGCAGTAATTGAGAATTACATCTTAATCCAAAAAGGAGAGAGAGAGAGACAGAGAGAGAGAGAGAGACAAAGAGAGAGACAGAGAGAGAGAGAGAGACACACAGAGAGAGAGACAGAGGGAGAGAGAGAGAGAGAGAGAGAGAGAGACAGAGAGAGAACACTCTGGGCTTTGCATGGGTTTTTGAAAACTCAAAGCCCAACCCCAGCGGCACAATTTCTCCAATAAGGTCACACTTAGTAACTATTTTTCAAATAGTGACAGCCCCTGATGATTAATCATTGAAATATGTGAGTTTATGGTGCCATTCTTATTCAAACCACCACAAGGTCATGTTGGTAAACAAAAATTTACTGTATTTGGATCAGCTTACTCTCTTAGTTAGGGTTTTATTGCTGTGAACAGACACCATGATCAATGCAAGTTTCATAAAGGACTGGCCTACAGGTTCAGAGGTTCAGTCCATTATCTTCAAGGCAGGAGCATGGCAGCATCCAGGCAGGCATGGTGCAAGAAGAGCTGAGAGTTCTACATCTTCACCCGATGGAAGCTGGGAACAGACTGAGGCAGCTATGAGGAGGGTCTCCAAGCCCACCCCCACAGTGACACACTTCCTCCAACAAGGCCACACCTTCTAATAGCGCCACTCCCTGGGCCAAATGCAAACCACCACACTTACTTTGTAAATTTTTCTTTAAAATAACTGATGAGAATATCTATGGCCTTAATCTTCACTTTGGGGAATAGTCTAAAGCAATACTGTGGGTAATAAAATACACATCATTTTAAGTAAGCTACCCACATATTCTTTTTTTTTTTTTGTTAACTTAAGTATTTCTTATATACATTTCGAGTGTTATTCCCTTTCCCGGTTTCCGGGCAAACATCCCCCTCCCCCCTCCCCTTCATTATGGGTGTTCCCCTCCCAACCCTCCCCCCATTGCCACCCTCCCACCACCAGTCTAGTTCACTGGGGGTTCAGTCTTAGCAGGACCCAGGGCTTCCCCTTCCACTGGTGCTCTTACTAGGATATTCATTGCTACCTATGAGGTCAGAGTCCAGGGTCAGTCCATGTATAGTCTTTAGTTAGTGGCTTAGTCCCTGGAAGCTCTGGTTGCTTGGCATTGTTGTACATATGGGGTCTCGAGCCCCTTCAAGCTCTTCCAGTTCTTTCTCTGATTCCTTCAACGGGGGTTTTATTCTCAGTTCAGTGGTTTGCTGCTGGTATTTGCCTCTGTATTTGCTGTATTCTGGTTCTGTCTCTCAGGAGCGATCTACATCCGGCTCCTGTCGGTCTGCACTTCTTTGCTTCATCCATCTTGTCTAATTGGGTGGCTGTATATGTATGAGCCACATGTGGGGCAGGCTCTGAATGGGTGTTCCTTCAGTCTCTGTTTTAATCTTTGCCTCTCCATTCCCTGCCAAGGGTATTCTTGTTCCCCTTTTAAAGAAGGAGTGAAGCATTCACATTTTGATCATCCGTCTTGAGTTTCATTTGTTCTAGGCATCTAGGGTAATTCAAGCATTTGGGCTAATAGCCACTTATCAATGAGTGCATACCATGTATGTCTTTCTGTGATTGGGTTAGCTCACTCAGGATGATGTTTTCCAGTTCCAACCATTTGCCTACGAATTTCATAAAGTCGTTGTTTTTGATAGCTGAGTAATATTGCATTGTGTAGATGTACCACATTTTCTGTATCCATTCTTCTGTTGAAGGGCATCTGGGTTCTTTCCAGCTTCTGGCTATTATAAATAAGGCTGCAATGAACATAGTGGAGCACGTGTCTTTTTTATATGTTGGGGCATCTTTTGGGTATATGCCCAAGAGAGGTATAGCTGGATCCTCAGGCAGTTCAATGTCCAATTTTCTGAGGATCCTCCAGACTGATTTCCAGAATGGTTGTACCAGTTTGCAATCCCACCAACAATGGAGGAGTGTTCCTCTTTCTCCACATCCTCGCCAGCATCTGTTGTCCCCTGAGTTTTTGATCTTAGCCATTCTCACTGGTGTGAGGTGAAATCTCAGGGTTGTTTTGATTTGCATTTCCCTTATGACTAAAGATGTTGAACATTTCTTTAGGTGTTTCTCAGCCATTCGGCATTCCTCAGCTGTGAATTCTTTGTTTAGCTCTGAACCCCATTTTTTAATAGGGTTATTTGTTTCCCTGCGGTCTAACTTCTTGAGTTCTTTGTATATTTTGGAAATAAGGCCTCTATCTGTTGTAGGATTGGTAAAGATCTTTTCCCAATCTGTTGGTTGCCGTTTTGTCCTAACCACAGTGTCCTTTGCCTTACAGAAGCTTTGCAGTTTTATGAGATCCCATTTGTCGATTCTTGATCTTAAAGCGTAAGCCATTGGTGTTTTGTTCAGGAAATTTTTTTCAGTGCCCATGTGTTCCAGATGCTTCTCTAGTTTTTCTTCTATTAGTTTGAGTGTGTCTGGTTTGATGTGGAGGTCCTTGATCCACTTGGACTTAAGCTTTGTACAGGGTGATAAGCATGGATCGATCTGCATTCTTCTACATGTTGACCTCCAGTTGAACCAGCACCAGTTGCTGAAAATGCTATCTTTTTTCCATTGGATGGTTTTGGCTCCTTTGTCAAAAATCAAGTGACCATAGGTGTGTGCGTTCATTTCTGGGTCTTCAATTCTATTCCATTGCTCTATCTGTCTGTCTCTGTACCAATACCATGCAGTTTTTATCACTATTGCTCTGTAATACTGCTTGAGTTCAGGGAGAGTGATTCCCCCTGAAGTCCTTTTATTGTTGAGGATAGCTTTAGCTATCCTGGGTTTTTTGTTATTCCAGATGAATTTGCAAATTGTTCTGTCTAACTCTTTGAAGAATTGGATTGGTATTTTGATGGGGATTGCATTGAATCTGTAGATCGCTTTTGGTAAAATGGCCATTTTTACTATATTAATTCTGCCAATCCATGAGCATGGGAGATCTTTCCATCTTCTGAGGTCTTCTTCAATTTCCTTCTTCAGTGTCTTGAAGTTCTTATTGTACAGATCTTTTACTTGCTTTGTTAAAGTCACACCGAGGTACTTTATATTATTTGGGTCTATTATGAAGGGTGTCGTTTCCCTAATTTCTTTCTTGGCTTGTTTCTCTTTTGTATAGAGGAAGGCAACTGATTTATTTGAGTTAATTTTATACCCAGCCACTTTGCTGAAGTTGTTTATCAGCTTTAGTAGTTCTCTGGTGGAACTTTTGGGATCATTTAAATATACTATCATATCATCTGCAAATAGTGATATTTTGACTTCTTCTTTTCCGATCTGTATCCCCTTGACCTCCTTTTGTTGTCTGATTGCTCTGGCTAGAACTTCAAGAACTATATTGAATAAGTAGGGAGAGAGTGGGCAGCCTTGTCTAGTCCCTGATTTTAGTGGGATTGCTTCAAGTTTCTCTCCATTTAGTTTAATGTTAGCAACTGGTTTGCTGTATATGGCTTTTACTATGTTCAGGTATGGGCCTTGAATTCCTATTCTTTCCAGGACTTTTATCATGAAGGGGTGTTGAATTTTGTCAAATGCTTTCTCAGCGTCTAATGAAATGATCATGTGGTTTTGTTCTTTCAGTTTGTTTATATAATGGATCACGTTGATGGTTTTCCGTATATTAAACCATTCCTGCATGCCTGGGATGAAGCCTACTTGGTCATGGTGCATGATTGTTTTGATGTGCTCTTGGATTCGGTTTGCCAGAATTTTGTTGAGTATTTTTGCGTCGATATTCATAAGGGAAATTGGTCTGAAATTCTCTTTCTTTGTTGTGTCTTTGTGTGGTTTAGGTATAAGAGTAATTGTGGCTTCGTAGAAGGTATTCTGTAGTGATCCACCTGTTTCAATTTGGTGGAATAGTTTGGATAATATTGGTATGAGGTCTTCTATGAAGGTTTGATAGAATTCTGCACTAAACCCGTCTGGACCTGGGCTCTTTTTGGTTGGGAGACCTTTAATGACTGCTTCTATTTCCTTAAGAGTTATGGGGTTGTTTAACTGGTTTATCTGTTCCTGATTTAACTTCGGTACCTGGTATCTGTCTATGAAATTGTCCATTTCCTGAAGATTTTCAAGTTTTGTTGAATATAGGTTTTTATACTAAGAGCTGATGATTTTTTGAATTTCCTCTGAATCTGTTGTTATGTCTCCCTTTTCATTTCTGATTTTGTTAATTTGGACGCACTCTCTGTGTCCTCTCGTTAGTCTGGCTAAGGGTTTATCTATCTTGTTGATTTTCTCAAAGAACCAACTTTTGGTTCTGTTGATTCTTTCTATGGTCCTTTTTTTTCTACTTGGTTGATTTCTGCTCTGAGTTTGATTACTTCCTGCCTTCTACTCCTTCTGGGTGTATTTGCTTCTTTTTGTTCTAGAGCTTTTAGGTATGCTGTGAAGCTGCTGACATATGCTCTTTCCTGTTTCTTTCTGCAGGCACTCAGTGCTATGAGTTTTCCTCTTAGCACAGCTTTCATTGTGTCCCATAAGTTTGGGTATGTTGTACCTTCATTTTCATTAAATTCTAAAAAGTTTTTAATTTCTTTCTTTATTTCTTCCTTGACCAGGTTATCATTGAGTAGAGCATTGTTCAATTTCCAAGTATATGTGGGCATCTTCCTTGATTGTTATTGAAGACCAGTTTTAGGCCGTGGTGCACGCATAGCACGATAGCACGCATGGGATTATTTCTATCTTTCTGTACCTGTTGAGGCCCGTTTTTTGACCAATTATATGGTCAATTTTGGAGAAAGTACCATGAGGAGCTGAGAAGAAGGTATATCCTTTTGCTTTAGGATAGAATGTTCTATAAATATCTGTTAAGTCCATTTGGCTCATGACTTCTCTTAGTCTGTCTACATCTCTGTTTAATTTCTGTTTCCATGATCTGTCCATTGATGAGAGTGGGGTGTTGAAATCTCCCACTATTATTGTGTGAGGTGCAATGTGTGTTTTGAGCTTTAGTAAGGTTTCTTTTACATATGTAGGTGCCCTTGTATTTGGGGTGTAGATATTTAGGATTGAGAGTTCATCTTGGTGGATTTTTCCTTTGATGAATATGAAGTGTCCTTCCTTATCTTTTTTGATGACTTTTAGTTGAAAATTGATTTTATTTGATATTAGAATGGCTACTCCAGCTTGCTTCTTCTTCTGACCATTTGCTTGGAAAATTGTTTTCCAGCCTTTCACTCTGAGGTAATGTCTGTCTTTGTCTCTGAGGTGTGTTTCCTGTAGGCAGCAGAATGCAGGGTCCTCGTTGCGTATCCAGTTTGTTAATCTATGTCTTTTTATTGGGGAGTTGAGGCCATTGATGTTGAGAGATATTAAGGAATAGTGATTATTGCTTCCCATTATATTCATATTTGGATGTGAGGTTATGTTTGTGTGCTTTCATTCTCTTTGTTTTGTTGCCAAGACAATTAGTTTCTTGCTTCTTCTAGGGTATAGCTTGCCTCCTTATGTTGGGCTTTACCATTTATTATCCTTTGTAGTGCTGGATTTGTAGAAAGATATTGTGTAAATTTGGTTTTGTCATGGAATATCTTGTTTTCTCCATCTATGTTAATTGAGAGTTTTGCAGGATACAGTAACCTGGGCTGGCATTTGTGTTCTCTTAGGGTCTGTATGACATCAGTCCAGGATCTTCTGGCTTTCATAGTTTCTGGCGAGAAGTCTGGTGTGATTCTGAGAGGTCTGCCTTTATATGTTACTTGACCTTTTTCCCTTACTGCTTTTAATATTCTTTCTTTATTTTGTGCGTTTGGTGTTTTGACTATTATGTGATGGGAGGTGTTTCTTTTCTGGTCCAATCTATTTGGAGTTCTGTAGGCTTCTTGTATGCCTATGGGTATCTCTTTTTTTAGGTTAGGGAAGTTTTCTTCTATGATTTTGTTGAAGATATTTACTGGTCCTTTGAGCTGGGAGTCTTCACTCTCTTCTATACCTATTATCCTTAGGTTTGATCTTCTCATTGAGTCCTGGGTTTCCTCTATGTCTTGGACCAGTAGCTTTTTCCGCTTTACATTATCTTTGACAGTTGAGTCAATGATTTCTATGGAATCTTCTGCTCCTGAGATTCTCTCTTCCATCTCTTGTATTCTGTTGGTGAGGCTTGTATCTACAGCTCCTTGTCTCTTCTTTTGGTTTTCTATATCCAGGGTTGTTTCCATGTGTTCTTTCTTGATTGCTTCTATTTCCATTTTTAATTCCTTCAACTGTTTGATTGTGTTTTCCTGGAATTCTTTCAGGGATTTTTGCAATTCTTTCAGGGATTTTTGCGATTCCTCTCTGTAGGCTTCTACTTGTTTATTAATGTTTTCCTGTGTTTCCCTAAGGGATTTCTTCATGTCTTTCTTGAAGTCCTCCAGCATCATGATCAAATATGATTTTGAAACTAGATCTTGCTTTTCTGGTGTGTTTGGATATTCCATGTTTGTTTTGGTGGGAGAATTGGGCTCCGATGATGCCATGTAGTCTTGGTTTCTGTTGCTTGGGTTCCTGCGCTTGCCTCTCGCCATCAGATTATCTCTAGTGTTACTTTGTTCTGCTATTTCTGACAGTGGCTAGACTGTCCTATAAGCCTGTGTGTCAGGAGTGCTGTAGACCTGTTTTCCTCTCTTTCAGTCAGGTATGGGGACAGAGTGTTCTGCTTTCGGGCGTGTAGTTTTTCCTCTCTACAGGTCTTCAACTGTTCCTGTGGGCCTGTGTCTTGAGTTCACCAGGCAGCTTTCTTGCAGCAGAAAAGTTGGTCTTACCTGTGGTCCCGAGGCTCAAGTTCACTCGTGGGGTGCTACCCAAGGGCTCTCTGCAGCGACAGCAACCAGGAAGATATGTGCCGCCCCTTCCGGGAGCTTCAGTGCACCAGGGTTCCAGATGGCGTTTGGTGTTTTCCTCTGGCGTCCGTGATGTGTATGCAGAGTGCAGTCTCTTCTGGTTTCCCAGGCGTGTCTGCCTCTCTGAGGATTTAGCTCTCCCTCCCACAGGATTTGGGTGCAGAGAACTGTTTATCGGGTCTGTTTCCTTCAGGTTCCGGCGGTGTCTCAGGCAGGGGTCCTGCCGCTCCTGGGCCCTCCCCCACGGGAGCCCAGAGGCCTTATACAGTTTCCTCTTGGGCCAGGGATATGGGCAGGGGTGGGCAGTGTTGGTGGTCTCTTCCGCTCTGCAGCCTTAGGAGTGCCCACCTGACCAGGCGGTGAGGTCTCTTTCCCACGGGGTCTGGGAGCAGAGAGCTGCTGCGGGCCGGGATCCGCGGGTGTGGGACTTCCGGTAAACACAGCACGTGCCCGGTCCTAGAGGAATTCTGCCTCTGTGTCCCGATTTCACCAGGCAGCTTTCTTGCAGCAGACAAGTTGGTCTTACCTGTGGTCCCGAGGCTCAAGTTTGCTCGCGGGGTGCTGCCCACGGGCTCTCTGCGGCGGCAGCAACCAGGAAGACCTGCTACCCACATATTCTACAATACTAACTTTGTAAGCAAGCTATGACTGTCTGTATAATAATGACTCTACTGTTAATGAATAAATCAATGGTTTTCTCATTGAATTTAAGCTTATTCCACAAAAGAGATTCCATGCCTGATATGATAAATCAGTAAAAATGAAACAATAATAAAACACACTTAGCTTAAATAATAAAATAATAATAGTAATAGGGGTCAAACTTACTATTTCTATCAAGCTAAATACTCATGATGCTAAGCTACCTTCTAAATATTTGTTTATACCCATAGACATATGTTACCTCTAGCCTTATTCAGAGAAGCATCTCTCTGCAATCAATGCTAGTGAGTATAGAGAGATATAGATGTTCATGGTTCTGAAAAGAAATGATGCCTTACCTTTTAATTCCTAAACACGATGTTCAGGACTACTGAGGCACAGTTATCAATGCAAGGGAAAGAGATGAAAAAAATTAAGAGTGGAAGGGCTGAGAGATGCTGACTTCTGGGAGTAGCAGAGCCAATGATGTCACAGTCACCTAGCAGCTGTGTCTGACTGCAGTAGACCTATATAAGACTGAACCCACGGATAAGAAATTACGGATGGTGAGAATCAGTCATTGTCTTCAGTTGTATACCCATCAAAGTGCCCTTAACTCTAATGGCATTTTTAGTCTCATGGCCATACAGACAATCTTGGTTACACTCATTGGGTCTCATAAATGAGTTAATGATAGATAAATGTTTAAAAGGGAATTGTATGAGGAGGGGCACTTAATGGGGTGGGAGGTAGATAGAAAGGGTGAGAGATTGTAGCAATCAGAATGAACTTTATGCGTGTACGGAATTATGAAAGAACAAGCTCAAGATAAATCTAAAGTAAATTAAAGTCAATAGTTCTGTAGTGGCTATTGTTTATCACTCTTAGAGATACCAGCTGGACTGTGAAATACCCACAACACCATAGTGTCACCAACCCGTGTAGCACAGTACACACAAAGAGATCACCACCAATACATCAGATCACTTGATGTGTAACACACTTAAAGCTGGGCTGTGGGTTTTTTCTGTAGCCCTGTTCAAATGTAGTACATGGCACCAAGTTAGGAATATTGTTGTTTAGAAAGAAGTTTCTTTCAAGCAGCAACGAGAGAGAGAGAGAGAGAGAGAGAGAGAGAGAGAGAGAGAGAGAGAGAGAGATGAATTCAACAAAATCTCTAATTGGATCACTGTCATTCCTCTACAGTGCTGATGGAAAATTAATTTAATTAGCAAATTAATCTTTATTATATATTCATAGAAATCTTCCATACTTCAATCTTCTCTTTGTTGATTGTTCCTGACAGCAATTAAATCAAAAAACCAAGAAGGACCCACTCTAGGACTTAGTAGTGTGCTGTCAGTTCACACTTCTACACACTTCACACCAAAAGAGGTAGTTTCGGGCTGGGGATTTAGCTCAGTGGTTAGAGCGCTTGCCTAGGAAGCACAAGGCCCTGGGTTCGGTCCCCAGCTCCGAAAAAAAGAACCAAAAAAAAAAAAAAAGAGGTAGTTTCCCTATTTTGGGTCCCTCTCCTGTGGTAGAACTGACACACTCTTTCTTAGCATGTCTGAGAGTACCCACAAAATAAAACAAGATCTTTAGCTATTTCAGAATTCTCAGAACATGGGACAAAGGGACCTAGTAAACATTTGTATTTATTATTTACCTCTTTGTTATAGGCCACTGGGGAGTCTTTTGCGAATTCTAGGTATTGATTGGCATTCCATTATATATAGCACAACCAATTAGAGACAGAAGCTTCTGTCCACTTCCCCTGTCAGCACTGGGACCTCATGTGGCTTGAGCTCGTGCAGGCCCTGTGCCACTTTATACATCAATGTAACCACATGACGATATGACTCCAGCTAGAAAATAAACTCTATTTAAAGAAGTTGATAAATCTTTATGAATATTCCAACTTCAGTTTATTCCAAGAAGTTTGCAGTGAGGAGAAACAATTTGTTGATTTAAATGTGTGAACACTATGTACCTTGTGACAGAGACTCTTCAAGATAATTTCTTAAATTAGGAGCAAAAACTAATCAGAAGAAAACACATCCTTGCTAGCAATTGGCCTATATATAATATTGATGCATTTTTAATACCTAACACATATCACCCTTCACAGAATAAGATGAAATGTGGTTGACAATTAATAACATAGACATCTGTCAACCTCTGGTGAAACATTATCGTCTTGGATATTTAGCAGTTTAGTTTTACCACGAGCAATAATTCTCTCTTTCTTCCTCCTTCCACTTATTCCACCCACCTTTTCCTAGAAGAAATTCATAAGCAAAAATACTTCCAAGTCTAGAATCACGTGTACAAAATAAGCTAATTAAAATCAATTGCACTCTGCTCCAAGTCGGCTTCCTTTTATGAGTCTCAGAACTGGCGTCATTGACTGCCCCCTCTGGGGACAGTCTGAGATACTGTGCATTCTGCTCGTAATTGCATTTCAAGAATTTGCCTGACTCTGTCTACTAAAATAGTCCATGACTTCGCTTCTGTGCCTCCTTCATGGATTGGGCTCAAGGCTTTCTTACTGTATTTTGGCGGTCTCTTATAACATACTTGTTTCTTAAAAAATATACGCCTTAGAATCCATTTACCAAGTCAGTAAGTTTGTTTTTCCTCTCTAATCCTGTTGATCACTTCATTTAGACTGAGCACTAGCCTCAAAGACAGTGCTAGTTAAAGTCTCAATCTTCATCAAATATTCCTGTCATTAGGCTTTTAGTAATTTCTTTCTCTTTGTTGGCAAAGATAATTCTACCGCCATAAAAATGTTTTGAGAAAAATAATACACCTGGAAGCCATAAACATCTTTTCTCACAGTCCTTTTCTTCTGTTTCCACAAACCTGTACAAAAGCAAGATTTATCAAGCTTGGATGTTAATCTATTGTCTGTTGCATTAATAGGTAATCCCTTTTAGTGCTTAGTTGATAGCTACTAAATGGTATACTATAGGTTAGATATCATACTAGGGCTAGAAATACATTAATTATATTTTTACCTTATAGAAATTAAGAAAATTCAGTTATCAAATATTTCTAAGTTAATGGTAAAGGATCATTAGGAATTAGACGGTTTACATAGAAGAAGGCAATGTGTCAATACTGACAAAGAGTTTGAAGTTGGCTTAACTATGAAAATGGACTGATTTGAACCTTGAAGGATAAGAATATTTTTTTCATCAAATGGATAAAAGAATGGGGGTTGGTTTAGAAATTTATATATTACAGATTTACAGAAAAATAGCACAGTGTGGACTTGATAAAAATGAGGGACCTGTAACAGTTTGTGATGCATTAAACATGTAGATGAAACTCAAGAATAAGGTTAGCTTTTAGCTGCTTAAAACTCATTAGTGGCTCTCTTACTCCTCTCTCACTCTTCTCTGCTCTCATGACCTCTTTGTCCCTGTCCCTTTCTCCTATCTCCCCTTCCCTCCACGTGCTCATGGACAGCCTCTATTTCTCTACTCTTCTCTTCTTTTCTCATTAAACCTTTCCACTTGGAAACAAAAACTCAGCAAATTACAGCTCATTTTTATGGACTAGAGGTATGCAACTCTTGTCACAGTGTACAAGAAAAATATAAAAATATTTATAGATTACAGTTTACCCAATTCAAAGTGAAAGCATTTTTGAATCTTACAGGAATTACTACACACACACACACACACACACACACACACACACACACACACACGCTTGTGTGTGAGTTTATATTCTAATAATTTTTCTTATCACATCATTATCAATAAAAAAATGAACATTTGTTTTCAGCATTAAAATGTTAATATTTGGGTACCTTTATGAATTAACAGTACATAAGAGCTTTCTGATGCTTACTTACTTTTCTTTTGTGTAATCTTTAAGGAATAAAATGTATGTTCTTATATATTACTTTCCTTAATGTTTGAAAGTTCTTCAAGATGTAGATGGTGTTATCATCCCTATTAGCTTAAAAAACAATGAGAGATTTTGCCAGATGTTTTAAACCAGTACATACGTCAAGAACAGTATGAACCATTGGACCGTCGGTAGGACTTAGCCCATCTCTCCCAGTCACCTTTACTTAGGACAAGAACTATTAGTAATCAAGACAAAGAGTATACACAGAGTGACTTATGACTCCAGCCGCATATGTAGCAGAGGATGGCTTTGTCGGGCATCAATGGGAGGAGAGGCCTTTGGTCCTGTCAAGGTTCGATGTGCCAGTGAAGGGGAATGCCAGG
The DNA here is from genome assembly GCF_021556685.1 of Rattus norvegicus. NCBI lineage: Eukaryota > Metazoa > Chordata > Mammalia > Rodentia > Muridae > Rattus > Rattus norvegicus. The sequence continues at coordinate 225,260,859 of NC_141535.1, read as the reverse complement.
GAGGGGAGACAGGAGGGAGTGGATTGGTGAGTAGGGAGCTCCCACATAGAAGCAGGGGGAGGAAGATGGGATAGAAGATTTCTGGAGGGGAAACCAGGAAAGGGGATAACATTTGAAATGCAAATAAAAAATATCCAATAAAAGAAAGAAAAAAAGGAGAGAAAAGTACCGTCTCTACGTATGGCAACTTCTTCACTTGGCGGTCCAGGCTAGCACTAGCTTCACAGTGTTTTGCAGCACTGCCCACCATTAAACCCCATAAGTTCTAATTGTCTTGACACTCTGTTTTAGTTGTGTGGAAGAGCTGTGCTGTTTACCCATAATGCAATTTCCCCTCTAGTCTCCAACTTCCGGGTCTATTGTCATTATCACCAAGGCAGATGTTCTTACCTTCCGCTGATTTTCTAAGGTTTCTTTATGAGCCTATAGCATTTGCCGTGAAGTCTTTGTCTACATATTTCTGTATCCCAGGCAACCTCACAGAACAGGCAGGCTGCGGAAACCACAACAGATACTTGCTAACATCCTTATAGGCAATGTAGGTCGACTGAAATCCCTACATGTGTGGCGCCTGCTACCTTTTATACCTCGGTACCCCAATTACTCAAAGTAAAAGCCTCATATGTTTAATTTATCAATTTCAGACACAAGCCAGAGCATATTTAAGACTGATGCCTCTTCAAAACTAGTTTTCCTTTAAAGATGTAAACGTGACTCAAGGGAGAAATTCCTGAATGTGTGTGGTGGTGGAGATGGGGTGGGTAAGGGTGTCCCACCTCCTCCTTCTCTTCTCAGTGTGTTTTCTGTGGTAACCCCAGAAGCTTAAAGACAGTCAAGCATATTGTAATCAAACAATAAAGATTTGCAACGAGTTTAATGCTATTTAAATGAAGGAATAAAAGAGATTTATTAATTTATATTGCTGAAACATGAATTGTTTGTGAATAAGAGAGAGAAGAAAAACGGAAGCAGAGAGTAGAGTGTGAAGAATCCCACGAAGAAAGATGTTGACAGCGACAAAATGAAATGGCTCTGGAGATGATATTTACTAGGTGATTTGTTTATTAATTAGGCAATTTGTTTATTAATTAGATAATTTGTTTTTGCTGCAGAATTCTGTGAACTAGAAATGAACTTCTAATGGTGTGTGTGTGTGTGTGTGTGTGTGTGTGTGTGTGTGTGTGTGTGTTGAATGTGAATATATCCAAGAATGATGACATATTAAAGTCGTTGGGAAACTGAAGTCTCAATCATGTGGAGAGCAGGTTCAGTGACCAACTCCTGTGCAGGAACACCCAAGCCCAGAGGATGCCTCCAGGGTGACCTGGGAATGCCTGTTTGCTCCCTCCCCTAAGAAGAGAGTCAATCTGTTGCTTGAAGGAAAAGAAAGTCTGCTTTGAAAACTACATAATTGTGTGAATTTATCCCCTTCATTTCAGTGCATTATAGCAATTTCTGATGCGATTTGGATTTAGACTCGGGTGTAGAAAGGTTGAGAATCCTCAGAAGTGCATTACATCACCAATTGTTCATTCTAGTTGAGTTTAGTTGACAACGGGATAGTCTCCAGAATGAAGATTCAAGAACTCAGGTCTTTTGTTTCTAGAGACCGAATGGAAGACACACCTCTCCCCCAAAACTATAAACTATGGAAGTCTCCAACAGATGAGGGTTTTTTCCTCCCCCATTATTTGAACAAAAAAACTGTTACTGAGATTTAATTTTGAACTAAGTTCTTGAGTCCCTAGGGCATGAACCCTGTGAGAGTGAGGAAGGTATCCTAAATAAAACGAGTCTCTAGTTTCTTTGCACATAGAAGCCTGTGAATGAGTGACTGTGAGTATGTTAGTGAAAGGAGTATTCTACTCACTTTGTGAGCACCACCTCTTTGATTATTATTGAAAAATATGAAACTAAATTACTGTGACTTCAGATCTTAAAATTAAAGAACACCAACTAATATCGACAAGGAAAAGAGGTTCTCCTCTGCCAACCTATTTCCAAGGCTTCAATGCTCCATCAGAGTGATTTCTTATTGGGTTTGGATGTGTAAGTTGCCTGTTTTCCACTTACCAGCAGATGGCCTAATTAGTCCATCGTTCACAAAGCCTTGAAACTATTTATAAAGAGAGCAGCCGATGAAGACCAACTTTCCCTTTGAGATTTTTTTTAAAGCATCTAACCTTTGAGTGAGTTTTTTGCCTTTAAAAGGAGCCAATATTTAGTGTTTTCCCATTAATTTTCATTGGATTAAACAATTGAATAGAGATGCTGATTTTAATATAGCCTACTGTAGTCAATAAAGAAAGATCATACTATTTTTTTTTTATATATACCAAGTCACCTAGGAAGATTCATAGAGGTGACATACTAATATCATTGCCTCAGGGGATGGATTGATTCATCAGCATCCGTGAGGAAATGAGCTGCTTTATTTTCCTCCAGACAGCCTTTGCAAGTCATTTAAGATATTATTCACATTTAGATGACTTTACCAACTTTTCTGAATGCCGGTGTGAAAGAGCTATGATGTTTAGACTCAGTTTACTGGCAACAGATCTTCTCACAGTTCTGAGGTTGTTCGATGATCATATAACTTATCTGTAAGGCAGATGTGTCCTTTCATTTGAAAGCACGCCGGACTTGGGCTGTGGTGGCAAGTGTGCAGTAGATGATGTGCGTGAAGAAGTACAAGAGGAGTGACAGAATTGAAAAAGCAAGTATTAACTTTGTTTAATTCAATTTAATAGGGTTCTGGGCGATATGTTTTATTTCACCATCTCTGGCAGTGCAAAATATATCCTGTTATTCTATTATTTACTTGTTTGAATATTCTCTACCTCCTTAGGCTTCTCAAGTATTCATATTTTTACCCCACTCAAATTTCAGGATTATTATTTCATAAGGTCTCATTTATTTATCATTGTTCGTATATGGACTACTAGTAGTGGTGTTTGGAATATGGATATAATCTATTCAAAAGTTATGCTTTGAATGAACCTTATTCTTCATACCTTTTCTGAGATGACCTAATGGGAAAGAATTGTGGAGCTTGATTTAATGATTGGTAGCCTCAGCTTTGGGCCATTTAGAAATGTAAGATGATTTACCAAATTACTTTTCAAAAACAACTGTCTCATTATATTTGCTTGGTTATGCAACAAATACCTTGTTCCCTCTGATGTATTATTTCCTGGATCAACAACCCAAGAGGAATGGAAGATTCTTCTTGACAAAAAAACAAAGGCAGTCCTAAATCCAAAAAATGTCACTTCCCCAACCCACACATGAAGAAAGAAAGAAAGAAAGAAAGATAGAAAGGAAGGAAGGAAGGAAGAAAGAAAGAAAGAAAGAAAGAAAGGAAGAAAGAAAGAAAGAGAGGGAGAGAGAGAAAAGAGAAGGCAAGAAGTTTTGAAGTTTCTTTATTGCTCCACACTGATAATCAACTGTGGATTACATGGTGCTTGGATTATTACTGACGTCGAGAAATATCTTTGTATACCTCAAGCAGTACAAAATAAACTATTTCTAAAAATTTAAACACGTCCTTTTAAAGCAGTTTGATCATTTTTATCCTTGTTACTTTATTTCTTTGCATGTGTAGCAGCAGCAGCAGAACACTGAAAAAGCAAAATGCAGAATCATCTAGTCCCATATGGTGGTTGTCTGGCTGGCCTCATAGTGATGCTTGATATCGTGTGGATGTGCCTCAGTAATTGGGGAGGAAAGTCACTTTGTTTCCAGCGGAAGTACTGTTACTTTTCACTGTGACCATTTGTTAAGCAAAACATCAAAAATTATTACTCCAAAATATGGTACTTAGTAACTATTGTGGGGCTGGAGAGATGGCTCGATGGTTAAGAGCATTGGCTCCTCTTCTAGGGGACCCTGGCTCAAATCCCAGGACCAAAATAGTAGTTTATAACCTCTAGTAACTCCACTTTCAGGATATCCGACACCCTCCTCTAACCACTGCATACATGTAGAGCATATATATATATATATATATATATATATATATATATATATATATATATATAGGCTAAACCCCCATACATATAACATATCAAAAGCTTAAAAGAATAATATTTGTATTACTTTAAATTCATATTTTAAGATAAAAATGCTGAGATGCAAATAATATACTGTCACTATATACCACAACTAATTTCACAGATTAAAAATTCATAATTTTGATGGAAAACCACAGTGTTTAAGCATAGTTTTAAAAAGCTTAGTTCTCTCAAAAATAACTTAAATTTCTAGATTTGGGAAGAGATGGTTTTAAGCTGGCATTTTAATAACATGAATCTCATGATTAGGATCCATGATTGCATATTTCATATTCAGTCATTCTACTACATGTTGACATCTATATGTATCAAAATTCTACTTATGTGTTTAGAGATGTAACACGTCTATGCTTCATTTATATGCTATCAACAATGAAGAATGGATTAAGATACTTCACAATAAGCCATGTCACTTAATATCACTTTACCACATTAAAATTATTACAAAATTATGTACACAAGAAGCAGCTGAAATTTTAGATATTCTAGGTAGTTTGAACCATTCGACTGGCACTTAAATTTTAAGTACAGTGTAGTACCTCCTGTTTATGCATGACTCAGTAATTAATGTAAAGATACATGTAAAGTATGGTGCAAAGACACATACATATACATACACACACATTCAGAGAGAGAGAGAGAGGAAGAAGGAGAAGGAGAGGGAAAGGGAGAGGGAGAGGGAGAGAGAGAGAGAGAGAGAGAGAGAGAGAGAGAGAGAGAGAGAGAGAAAGAGATTACTAAATAGAAAGAATAAATTTTTGTAAGCTGGGTATTTCCAGTTTAGAAGGAACCAGATATGAATATCAATATATGTATATTACATGACGAAACAGTAAAGGTGAAAAAAATGTAACTTGGCTGTGTTGAACACTAGCTAAGTGGTGTTTCTTAAGGAACTCTTGTTTTATGCTTTTAACATAGTCCCAGTGCTATCAGATGTCAGAAAGCAAAACAGAAATTACACATATGGAATGCGTGTGTAGGTGCTTTGTATACAGTATGTCTAGATTAAAGTTTAGGTACCTATATCAAGAGAATTTTACCTAATTGGGTAAATTGCATATGCCTGTGTGTGTGTGTGTGTGTGTGTGTGTGTGTGTGTGTGTGTGTGAGAGAGAGAGAGAGAGAGAGAGAGAGAGAGAGAGAGAATTTCCAAAAAAACCTTTTAAAGATATTAGATGGTGATAGAGATGACGGATAAAGATATTATTAAAATTGATAAGATCTTCCTGAGAGTGGATGGACAAGCAAGGATTAGCCCTTGGAGAAAGTGACCCCATAGAAGTCATAAGATTTCAGTTTAAATAAACTTGGCGTGACAAACTCTTTTAAGGAAGCAATGGGTACATCAGAGAAGCCCCAGAGTGAAGGGGCAGCCTAAGACCAAGACACAGGCAGAGTTTCAGAGATAAGGGGCGTTCGTTTTTCAGAACTGCGGTGCATAACTGAATGTTTGCGTCTTGATGATACCTGGAGTGAACAGTTCTGGGTTTCCTTCCTAGAAGTCTTCCCAGAAGCCCACATCTTTAATCTGGAATCCAATGGGTCTTACTAGAAGAACTAGGGAAGAACATGCAGAGAATAATATCGGAAAAATATTCAAAAGACATTCAAAATATTCAAAATAGTCAAAAGACATTCAGGGCACACAGAGCATGTGGCACATGTATGTGACAATACATGATGTTTCTGATTTCCATAGCCACTGAAGGAATATCCTATGTGAACAAACTGACTTATTTAAAAATTTCTGCTTTATTCTTCACAATTATAAATGAGGAGAGTACCCAAACCACAGATCATCTCTGTCATAGGTTATCTGTATCCACAGTTATCTGGTTGTTGTCTATAGAAGGCTTCCATTGTGTGGCATAAGAGAGCTATGGAAGAAACTGCGTTTGGCTAAAACCAGGTGTCATAAAGAACAAATAAAAAAATGTATATGAGATTCTTGCCTAAGTTCTCAATATGTCTAGAGTAAGTCATTTAAACTATCAATATCTAGAAAATTCTAATTAGGGAGTTAGAAAAAATGGTGAGTAGCTTTGTAAATAAGATTCATTTAACACCCCAAAGCCACACACATACACACATATACAAAGAGCCACACGTGCACATATATAAACATGAATAAAGTATCATAAAATACCCCAATGTCACACACATATATAAACATGGATAAAAAATTAATTTTAGTTTGTGAGGCAGGGTCTGCAGTTGAACTTGTGATCCCCTTGCTTCAGCCTTCCAAGTGCTGGGATTGCTTTATTTCTATAACATGTTCATGTGTAAATGTCAACTCTACGGTTCGTGATAGAAGTACCATGACATGGTATCTAAGTATCTAATGGAGGAACTAAGACATCGAACATTTGTACCGTTGCATATCAAACATACGGTCTAGAAGTAACAGATACAAATTTAAACAAAATTTATTTTTAAGTCACATGTAAGTTTTATTATAAATTATACATTTTTTATTATACTATAACATATTGACTAACAGGCACGGCATTGTTCTATCAGAAGCACCGTTGCATTAGCCTTAGGAACGTTATAAACACAGACACATGTATTTATAAAAGTTTACTTTTTCTTTCTGATCAAACCTCAGGGCCTGCCTTCCTTTCAGTCACCGGACCTCAGCAGAAGCATGGAATGCTTTACAGAACATAGATTTAAATGAGGCGCCTGCCCAGTGGGCTTACAACCTAATTAGACAGAGACAGTTGACCAACATATGCCCACAGACTACAGTTGGCCACTTATTTATCCCCTAATTAACATAAGGCAGCAGGAGGACAAGCCTGCCTGTGCTCGGTGTGCGCGAAAGTCTGTGTGCGCTATGGAACTCTGTGGGAAACAAGACTGCTTGCTGGTTGGGGGTTTTCTGAGCTCTTCCTCTGGTTCCTTGCTTGTCTCCGTAATTAATATTCCCAGGCATCTCTTGCTGAGACCATACTTGGCCAAGCAAACAGACCCTCGCAGCACAGCGGAACGGTCTGCTTCAGCTGTCCTGTTGATCTCTGCAGGTCACTGGATGGTGGATTCCAATGTTGTGCGTTCAGCTCTCTAGAGAAGCTCAGCCAATGTGTGCCAAGTGGCTTCTCTACACATGAGTAACTTAGTAATTCCAGTTACAGGGATGGCTTTCTCCTAAGACTTTTTGATTATAAAAGTCACGCAGTTCCTTTCTTCTTGAATCTTCTTTTAATTTTAGTTTTATTCCCTCACTGTTTTCAGATGATGCAGACTTTTAAAGCCATAAGCCCTGAACTGATCCCAGGTCTGCCCGCCTATTGCTCCCTTTAATAGTCTATCCTAAACCGACTTGTTTTATGTTGGCTTAGCCACAGAAACCTTGAGTTTCAGCTTTGAGAAAATAAAAATCCCACAGCTCTATAGTCACGAGTTTCCTCACCTGTGCCTCTCATCCTTTTGGTCAAGTTCTCATCCTATCATTTACTATTCCTAAATAACAAAACAGTGAAAACATTGGGAAATATACAAATATAATTCTATTTAGTATCATTTCTCTTAATTTAGGCGTTTGCTTTGTTTTGCTTGAGATAGGATCTTGCTGTGTAGGCTAGGCTGGTTTTGACCCTTTAAGGAGTCTCCTCCCTCATGCTCCCAAGTGTTGGGATGACAATCATGACCTGCCATGCCACGATTACTTTTTGGACTTTTGAACGTTGATACTTTAAAAATCACACATCCTGGCATTGAACAGTTGGGTGCCATCACCTCCCCACTTTGCAGAAAACAGGAAAACAACACAGTATCAGGCAATTAGATCCCAAAGACAGGGACTTAATGCTCACCTATGCACTGCTTTTAGCATTACTTCTGTATCTCCTGACTTACTGCCTTGATTTTGAAGTAAGAAAATGCAGGCCATTTCATTCAAGGAAATGTTAAAATAAACTTTTAGCCTTAGTGAGGTTAAAATGGGTTTGCCTTCGCAAGTCAAGCGAAGAACAAAGGCCTGAATCAAAACACTAAAAACAAAACAAAATCCCATGTAACATTCGTTTGTAACTGCTCTGCAGAGAGTTCTAGCAACAACAGTATTGTTTGTCATGGTAAATTGAATTTTTATAATTAGATTAACCACAATTTAGTGTTTGGCTGCTGTGTAAATATATGTCCTTGATCTTAAACTTTTCTCAGAAATTATTCAAGAAGAAATAAAGGTTGTTTTATGCAGACTGAAAGCTTTAGTCCTGTTTCCATGCTCATATCACCATGTGGACTTCAGTGAACTATGTAGCAAAAGTGAATGAAGTTTCATTCATTTCAATGTAAATCCTTACATTTGGAAATACAATACAATTTGTTTTTGCTCCCTCTCCCCCCCCCCCCACTTCCATGTTCATCATGGAAATTTCATGCAGTAAAATGGTAAATTACCCCTAGAATTGATCTAACCTCAGGGTCTCCTCGAAGGATGCTGGAGAATCAGGGCTTTGTCACCTCTGAGGATAGAATTCATTTGGATTCTTATGTTGCCTGCCTCTAGGACTTGGGCACTTATTTTGTGATTGACTGAGTTATTTTTAGCTTATTGTATATATTCTTTATTGCAGTTTTGAATTCGGTGTTTTAAAAATCAAAGTAAAATAAAACTTCATGGAATAAGTTGACCCTCCCATATAATGAAGCAGCAATGTCGGGGGAAGCCAGAGCTGTGAGGCAGGAGTGGGCGAGTGGGTGGAGGAGCACCCTCACAGAGGGTGAGGAGAGGGGGAGGGGACTGGGATTTTGTGGGATATCATTTGAAATGTAAATGGATAAAATGATAAATAAGAAATTACAGATCCCTCTTTCTCCCTCTTTTCTTCTTGCTCTCTTGCTCTTATCCTCTTCTCCCTTTGTCCCTTTTCTCCCTACTCCCCTCCCCCTTCTCTCCATGTGCTCATGGCCAACCTCTACTCTTCTACTACTCTACTTTCTCTCTCTGTCTCTCTCTGTCTCTCTCTGTCTCTCTCTGTCTCTCTCTGTCTCTCTCTGTCTCTCTCTCCCCGTACTACCCTCTTAACTCAGCCCATGTCCCGAATAAACACTATTCTATACTAAAAAAATTACAGAGAATAAGTTAAATCAAAGTTAGGAAGCATAATTTTGAAAATAGTCATTGCAAGTTAATTCCTGAAATCTGAAATTTTGTAAGAAATAGCTATTTGCATATGATTAAGGCTATAAAGAAACCAGTCTCATAAAATGTAATAGTTTCGTCAGCATCTGTAAGACTTAGTTGTTTGGTTAGCACTTAATAGGTAGAACGAGAATTTCTGGGTGCCTGCCAGCTAGCCATCTGTCTACATTGCCCATGGAGAATCAGAACAATGGGATCTTTTGGCACATCCAATTACAACGAACAACCTCTGACCCTGTTTTAGGTTACGGCAGGAGAGAACATGACTGAAAGGCTAGATTAATTGATTTAATGCTGAGAAGTTGGGGGAATTTGGAGATCTTCTTGAGAATATCACTCTGAATTTAGGAAAAACATAGATAGATTAAACAAGGGTTGCTTTAGTCACCAGTGGGAGGCTTATAACGACAAGACAGTCCCTGTTCTCCTCTGTCATAGAAAATAAGTCATGAAATAAGATGTTTGTCACAAGTATTCCTAAAACACACTGAAAGATTGGTTGCAGGCATGTGGGTATCAGTAGTTCTCCCTGTGGAGAGCAGATAAGCTTGTCCCGAGAGAAGCATCTGGGCTAAGTATCATGTACAGACCTGCTCTGGAGAGAAAGGAGTTAAGACTGAAGGGTGTACCAGTCATAGGACCCCGTGGACTAGAACTGAGAGAACTGAAGGATACTATTCATGATCTGACACCTACATTTGGTCCCAACAAATACTTTGACTTTGATATTTTCTTTAGATATGTAGAGTCGTGTCACATAGAACCAGTAAAAGGTTTTAAGTACACATTTATTCTTCACTGTAACCTAGCCTCTAATGACTGAGCCTTCTCCCCAGCCCAAGCAAAAGAGTTACCACGCTCCAAAGTATATTTAGAAATATCTGGGAGACATTTCTTAGAAAAAGACAGTGGGGAAGGCGCATGCCTTCATACTGGAAATGCAGAAGAAACACCGCAAAGCTAAGACTGAAGGGAAACAGAGACACTGGTTACTCAACAGCGAGGATACACCCTGAGAAAAGAGGCGTTGCACAGAGCAAGATGGCACATTCCTGTACATACCTAGACAATCAGAGATTTACTTCCATATATGTGTTATTGTGTGCTATTGTGTATTCCTTCTAGGGCCATGAAGAACAAAACATCATGATAGTCAATAAAGCATAAGAGAAATGATATCATCGTGAAGGGGTAGACATGAGGTAAATGAAGCTGGTGTCCATGCAATGGTGCATATGATTTTGTAGTAAGTATCTTCATAATTAGAAGATATACCTGAATAATGATTCAAAACAAACACACAGTAAATACACTAACCATCAACATAACCACTTATCACTCTCAAGTGCTTGTAGGACACTCATGTAACCCACAGGGCAGAGAGTCTGCTTTCCTACAAGCATGTGAGTAGTGCTGTACCGTGTCCTGATGCTCCAAATCCCCATCTTACAAGTGTGCCCTTGACTTGGCACTGATTTTCAGTACAGGACTGCAGTTCATTTCAATGAAGGTCAGGGAACAAAGAAAACCTCAGGATGATTTTAATGTATCTTATCTATAAATAAGGTATTTGTCATCCCTGCTTTCTTTGTAAAGATATGTCGAAATTTGCTGGCACAGGTGGGTATGCCTAAAACCTATCGAAACACAGCAATGATAGTATGAAATGTAACTTTGTCCTTCCCCCCAAAATACTGCTTAAATGACAGCAAAACAAGCAAACTGTGCATACCACTAAAAGCTGAGCTGAGTGGAGCTGAGATGAGGTAATTTTGAGTTATATTACCGGTTATAATAGAAAGTTTGTAATAAATTAAAGGACAAAAATAAAGGTTTATATGAAGCACAGTGTAACACCACCTAACAAGGAGAACAGTGACCCAGGGAGTGTATATGCCAGGCAAGTGTTCAGTGTAGTCTTAAGAGCCTCAGAGAAAGAGCAATGGACACTGAGAACACAAATTGATACAATAAAAATCTGAGCACATCTTTGGCATGCTGTATCAATGTATCCCCATTCACCTTTACACATCAGACTGAGGTTAACTCCAGGATAAATGAGAAAGTAAAGGAATGAAATGGACATTAAAGTTAAAGCCAATTGAAAATATCAAGATAAATGGTCATTGGAAAATCAGAGATTATTTTCTGAAAAATATTTCAGTGCAATTATGCATGTTTCTGTATTTATGTGTTATATAAGCTATGGTATAGCTCAAAGTATACCTGTTTGGAGAGACGGCTCAGTGGTTAAGGACATCGGCTCTTCTTCCAAGGGACCTGGGTTAAATTCCTAGGACCTACATAGCAGCTCACAGCTGTCTGTAATCGTAATCTAGCCCAGGGGATCTGACAGCCTCTTCTGGCCTTTGTGAATATTGCATTGCCTCATGTGCAGACATGTATTTGGTCAAACACTCATATACATAAAGTAAAAATAAATAATTTTTAAAAAAGTTAAAAGATGCTATGTCAACATAAAAATACTTGAGAAGAGAACCTAAGAATTAAAAGAGGTCAGTAAGGTATCTTCAAAAATAAATATGCTGTCTACCAAGCTGGAGTGGTCTGGTTTGATCCCTGGGATCCGCATAGTAGGAGATAGAAACAAACACCCTGCAAAGTTGCCACCTAACTGGCTCACTCAGTCTTGCATACATGAATAAATAATGTTTTTAATTAGTTTATATATAAGAAATTAGCACGGAAGTGTAGCATGAAGAGTCCTTTCCCGAGAAACTGAAAGATCAGACTTTGTCAAAGAAGCACTGTAAAGACCTTTATGTAGGAAGTGTCCAGTTTTGCCCATAAAAGACGAACCACATAAATTATATCATCATCCACTCTTAGACATTAAAGGTGAGCAGGATGATCCTAAGTAGGAGAAAGGCTTGCTTCAAAGGCTTCAGAATAAAAAAAATTGTCAATAACCCTCAACATAGCTGAGTGATGGTGGCACGGGCTTTTAATCCTTGGACTTGGGAAGGAGAGACAGGTGGATTTCTGAGTCCCAGGCCAGTCTGGTTTACAGACTTAATTCCAGGACAGCCAGGGCTACACAGAGAAACCCTGTCTTGAAATAAAAAACAAAATAAATAAATAAGTAGGTAGATAAACAAACAAATAATAAAACACCCCACAGAACAGAAACCCTTAGCTTAACTTGAAAATGCTTACATATTCTACTAAAATGTTAAATTATAAAATATCTAGTGATTTAGAATTTGTATTTATTGAATTGGCGAAAAATATTGATCAATAGATGAATGGGTAATAAAAAGTGTGTCTCATGTATCACAATGGAATTCTATTCAGCTATAAATAAAAATGAAAGTGCAGGGAAACGGGTGGAATTGCATAATATTACACTTAGTACGGCAGTGCACGCTTAGAAGAACAAGCTGTTCTTTTCAATAGGTAGATCTTAGCTTCTAGTGTAGATATGTTTGTGTATGTGCATGTGTGTGTGTATGTGCATATGAGTGTGTGTGTATGTGTGTGTATGTGCATGTGTGTGTATGTGCATGTGTGTATGTGCATGTGCATGTGTGTGTATGTGCACGTGCATGTGTGTATGTGCATTTGTGTCTGTATACATGCCAGTGTGTGTGTATGTGTGTGTGTATGTGTATGTGTGTGTATACATGTGTATGTATATGTGCATGTGTGTATGTATTTGCATGAGCGTGTATGTGTATATGTGTGTGTGTGTATGTGTCTTTGGGTGTGTATATGTACCTGTGTGTGTGTGTTGTGTGTATGTGCATGTGCATGTGTGTGTGTGGTGTGTGTATGTGCATGTGCATGTGTGTGTATGTGCATGTGTGTGTATGTGCATGTGTGTGTATGTGCATGTGCATGTGTGTATGTGCATTTGTGTCTGTATACATGCCAGTGTGTGTGTGTATGTGTGTGTATGTGCATGTGTGTGTATGCATGTGTATGTATATGTGCATGTGTGTATGTATTTGCATGAGCGTGTATTTGTATATGTGTGAGTGTGTGTATGTGTGTTTGGGTGTGTATATGTACCTGTGTGTGTGTGTATGCATGTGTATGTATATGTGCATGTGTGTATGTATTTGCATGAGCGTGTATTTGTATATGTGTGAGTGTGTGTATGTGTGTTTGGGTGTGTATATGTACCTGTGTGTGTGTGTGTGTGTGTTTGTGTGTGTGTGTATGTGCATATGAGTGTGTGTGTATGTGTGTGTGTACATGCATGTGTGTATGTGCATGTGTGTATGTGCATGTGCATGTGTGTGTATGTGCATGTGCATGTGTGTGTATGTGCATGTGCATGTGTGTGTATGTGCATTTGTGTCTGTATACATGCCAGTGTGTGTGTGTGTATGTGTGTGTATGTGCATGTGTGTGTATGCATGTGTATGTATATGTGCATGTGTGTATGTATTTGCATGAGCGTGTATTTGTATATGTGTGAGTGTGCGTATGTGTGTTTGGGTGTGTATACGTAACTGTGTGTGTGTGTGTGTGTGTGTGTGTGTGTGTGTGTGTGTGTGTGTGAAGGGGGCAAATGAGAGGAAACTAGAGAGTTCCATGTATCATGTAGTTGGTATGCAGGGCAATAATAAGCATGTTTCATACGAAGGTGAAAGAAGAAGTCTGTGGTGGTCAAGGACTTAAGAATGCCATGGGATCAAGGAGATGAGGAAGGGAAGGGGAAGTCAGTAAAAACCAAGTGTGCATGAAATAGCTTTCAAAAATCTTTTATTTCACATGCATAAGTAATAAAATAAAATAAAATAAAAATAAGGCAAGGGAGAGGGCTCATTTGGTAAGGTGTTTGCTACACAAGTACAAAGACCTGATCTTAATCCGGCTGAACCTATGTAAAATTGGCAGGCAAGAAGGACCCTGTAAGCCCAGCACTGTGGAAGTAAGAGCGGCTCCCTGTGGCTTGAGGGAGAACCAGTCTAATTGAATCAGTGGCTTTAGGCTCAAAAGGGGAAATTATTTTTTGAGGACAAAGACTTAATTCACCTATTTTTATTTTTAATTTCACATTAAACATGCAGGAGGGCTTTGTTCAATGATTATCAAGGGTTTTATGAATTTAAGAGCCATAAAATTAGAAATGATACATTCTAATTCTAGAATTATTTAGATTATTTCCCAAATTAAAAAAAGGCAATGAAAAAAATGCAAGGTTTTCTTGATCAGACAACTTTGTCAAACAAGCGATAATGAGAAGAATAGCATTTAAAATACAAATGTTTCAAACCAATGTACTTTTTACTCTGCTAAAGTAGATGGGAAGAAAACTTAAGTTCACACAGGTGACAACCCAGACAGAAAATGGAGAGAACCCCATGGTTAACACAAAGCCAACTGATAGCAGCCAATCACTCTGAAGCACTAGATGGTACAATAAACTGCTATTTTAAATGAGACAGAAAATCCACTGCAAAATATAAAAAAACATTCAAAGTATCGGGCTCTTTAATTGTTCCAAAGCTTATTGTGTTCACTTCCTGGCAGGGAGACGAGTGATTTCTAATCTTTCTTTGCATTAAATCTATAGTGTTGATGATTCCTGGCAAGAAAACTATACATGAATAGAAAGTGAGTTTTTCATGTGAGCCAAGAAAAATCTTATCCAAGCTAAAGTTTGTCTTTGTCTCATCATGTTTTGTGTATGTATGAAAACGGATGAGATCTGCAGCAGTGTGAGAAGCACTGTAATATCCTGTGAAAGTGCTGGGGTGCAGCCTGCTTACATTAACTCTAGGAGATCGGCAGCTGGCCTCTGGGCACCACTGTGACAATTGGAATCGAATCATAATTCTCCCATCTTCACTTACAGACAACTTTGGCATACTAGTATTCCTGTTTCCTTTCTTGTGGTCAGAATCAATCTCTTATATATCTATGTATCTATGTATCTATGTATCTATGTATCTATGTATCTATGTATCTATGTATCTATGTATCTATGTATCTATGTATCTATGTATCTATGTATCTATGTATCTATGTATCTATGTATCTATGTATCTATGTATCTATCTATGTATCTATCTATCTATCTATCTATCTATCTATCTATCTATCCATCTATCATCTATCTGTTTATGTATCTATTATCTATTTATCTATCTATCATCTATCTATGTATCTATGTCTGTATCTATCATCTATGTATCTATGTTATCTGTCTATGTATCTATCAATCTATCATTTATCTTTCGCCAACCATGCTCAAATCGCTGCTCTCACCTCAGCACAGGGATTGGGCTCTCATCTTCCTGCCTTGATTACATACGTCTATGACAGACTCTTACAGTTCTGTTTACCTCTTTCACAATATACACATTATGTTGCCAAAACATTTGTGTTACTTGTTTTCTTTTTTTGGATGGAGTTGCATTTTGTTTCCCAGATTTTATGTTGTATTGTTCTTTTTCTTTTTCTTTTTTGAGAAAGAACTTAAAGTGGGTGGGATGGGAAGAGGATTTTGGATGGACTTGAGGGAAAAGAAGATATGACCAAAATATATTTGAATTTGAAAATTGTTTTAAATAATGAGAAATATACTACTACTACTACTACTACTACTACTACTATTACTACTACTACTACTACTACTACTACTACCACTACTACTACTACCCTACTACCACTACTACTACTACTACTACTACCACTACTACTACTACTACTACTACTACTGGAGTTTAAAAATACCTTAAATAAAGACTGCTTTGTGTTTACTCCCCATACAGTTAACACGTACTGATTAAATCACTGTGGTCAATGGAAGCTTAGCAGTTATGTCTCATTCTTCTACTGTCAAAATTGAAGTTACATGAACAACGATTGTAGCACATTTATTACCTTTTTTTTTTTTGCAAAAGACCAGCTTTATTTCGCCAAATTATTTCACATCACCTGCGCAGCATAGCATTGTCATGTGCTCCATTCCTAGTTCTGTCTTCCATCAACAGCAGCTTCAATAGGAATGATTCGTGCCAAAATGAATGAAGGAATGAATGAGTGAATAAATAAATGGGGCACACGTGTGTGTATACGTGCCTGTGTGTGTGTGTGTGTGTGTGTGTGTGTGTGTGTGTGTGTGTGTGTGTGTGAATGAAGGGGGAAAATGAGAGGAAACTAGAGAGTTCCATGTATCATGTAGTTGGTATACAGGGCAATAATAAGCATGTTTCATACGAAGGTGAAAGAAGAAGTCTGTGGTGGTCAAGGACTTAAGAATGCCATGGGATCAAGGAGATGAGGAAGGGAAGGGGCACAGAAAATACTGCTTGGATGTAAAATGTCTTGTCTCTGTGCAGCAAGTGGGAAGCTAGCTTAAACTGACCTAACATTAAATTATCTCTAAACGTGAAAGCAAACTGTGAGGGACTGACTTCAACAGAGCTTATGCACTGTTTACACTTATGACTCCTCTTCGTGTTACCTACCATTGCATCATAACACACCGAATGGCTCCTGCTCCTGTGTTTCACGTCCATGAGAATGTCTCTGTGTACTTGTATACAGTCACACCTCACTCTATAATGCCATGCTTGTCGGTTTTTGTAGTAAGAAGCAAACCCTGTGTGTTCGGCAAATGACGTGTGTTCGTTGCATTCCCATCAAGTTGACAGAACTGAGAAGAGCCATAGCATGGTCGTTGGAGGTTAACAAATGAGCCATGCCCTGTCTAAGTGTGCGGTTACATTATTTTATTTTAAGACGTACACCTGAGTCTTGCCAGAAGCCAGTATCATGTCTTACCAAAAGAAAACCTTGCCTTCAATGAGTTATCCATAAGGTATCATATCTCCATTATTGATTATTTTTACTAATATCCAGATAAAACACACCTTTGTCACGGCATTGGATGTGTGCACTTGCTTTATTCTTGCTGTCTTCCTTCGTATTTCACACCGCACAAAGACAAACCTGGATTCACCAGTTTTACTTCTGAATAGCACCACCCCCTGAACTTGACAGTCACGCAAAGACTTAGCTTTCTGTGGATTTGAACACGCTGTCACCAAAGAGCGAAGTGAGATTCATACGGTGGTCAAGAAAATCAAATAGTCAATGGAATGGCTGGAAATGATCAAATATTGATCGAGCATTCCGTATGCCTGTAGAGAGAAATGAATGAATCTAATAGCTGTCTATCTGTAACCTCGAGAAACTCTAAAATTTCATCGAAGCAATATGATTGCTTTTTGTAAATGTTACAAAGCATGCTTAGTAATATCTGAGTACTAAGTATTACTGTTTTACTCTAGAATTTTAGAAATATTTTGAGGCAGTGTTTTTAGGAAATGCTTTTACATTCCTGTCCTTAAAACCTCAAGGACTCTGTTCAGACTGGAAAAAAAGTCTAACAGTCCATGTGTCCCTGAAGTTTATGTCATCATCCATATTCTGAAAAGCTGTCAACCTTCCTGTGTCTTCAAATTACTGCTATCCTTAAATTAAAATTGATTACTTTCATGGAAGGACATAACCCTTCTACTTCACATTAATAAGTGTATGATAGATTCTTTTAATTGTGTTTGCTGATCTAAATGTTCACTTCCCCTTCATAATCTTCCTTGTATATTTTTCAGGGTAAATGCTGGAGGGATTCCAATTTGAAGTGTTAAATTATCAAGTGAAATTATAAGAGCAATTTAGAAGAGATGGTTGGAAATTAAAATACAAAAACTGCTTAAGGTAAAATGCATGAGGGGACTCTAGCTGTCATCCTGAGACCCTGTGGAACAGATGGAAGTGACTCTCAGGCTTTTGCCTGCTACCTGCTGTTTAATTATACCCTAATTAATTAAAGCAAAGACTCCTGTGTGGTTTCTGTAGTAGTGAGCAGGAGGGCAGTCAGCGCGAGACACTTCAGTTCATAAGACTTCCAAGTTAAGGCTAATACACTCAGGAGGGCAGCCTCCACCCACGTATTGTGGTGCTTTTAAGAAAGCAGCCACTATAGAAGGTGGGCTACCTTGACACACCACAGCGACAAGGGTATGGCTGCTTTGCCCATATGTTATTAATTTGCTAAGAGTTATTAGTAAGAATTTTATAAAAACAGATTCTAGGACTATTGCAGCCTGCAGAATGTTGAAGCTAATGTATGTTTGCTTGTGGTTAAAATTGATTCTCATATTCTGCGTTTTATGAAACATGACCAACAAATTGAACTTCTAGGCTTTAGCAAGTTAATCTAGGCTGGAAAACTGCTTATAAAAATATCAGTGAGAGCATACCAAGATGAATGGAATAGCAGTGGGGAGACACAATGTTAACATGGGTGCTTAATAAGAGTCTCTAGCCTTGCGCCTGACATTCTGTGCATGTGTCTTTCATGTGTATGGGCACTTGCTCCTCTGGCTATGTTTTGTTTCTTTAACTACCTGTCATTTTGGCAGTGAGTACTTTCTTGATTTCATATAAGAATAAAGACAGCAAAGCCCATCGATCTTTTTGTTTTTGTTTTATTTGTTTGTGGGATTTTTGGTTCTGTTTTGCTTCTGTTTTTTCTTGAAAACCAGCTCAGGGAAATAAAGAACATATCTGTAGCATGCTTTGGGTAGGGCTGTATAAGTATTTATACATATATTTCAGGTAACAGCCATAGGCAGGGAAGTCCTTGAGCATAGAACTTTTGTTAAGATGAAACATGTGTCCAGAAACTGTCATGTTCTGTGAAAACTTCAGGTGATAGTCTTTTGTTTTCTTACTTCCTACTTGATTTAAGACCATTTTAGACTCATAAGAAATCAAATCTCAAGTACCTTTCAGTCTAGGTCCAGAATTATGTCAAATTAATCAGCCACATACTAGTATATACACTAAATCTGGGTCTGCAATAGGCAGGCATGCAATAAAATTTAGTTTTCTTAGTTGCTTACATATTTATCTCTAGGAAGTTTATAGTTTGAAGTTCAATAATCAGTATAAAAAGATTATTTGAAACCATCCATTAATATCAATGTGAGTTACTGGTATAATTAATTATATAATTAGATGGAATTCCAGGCTTTATTCAGTCTTATGTTAAAATCTAGAACAAAATTAATAATTTGTATTTGTCTACTTGGAAACATTAAATAAATATTGTGTTTTTAGTCAGAGTGGGTTATTCTGCCTACACAGTATTACTCAAAACAGGTTCAGAAATCCATCAGTTACCTTCATGTTTGGGACAGTATTGTGGCTGACCACCATGTGCCATACTGTATGATACTTAGATTTGTAGATACAATGTATGATATATAGATACATATATATGGCTTCCTAAGCTCGTCTCTCTAATGGGTTGATATTATTTCATAACGTGTATTTATATAGTGAAAATAAGCAACTTATGTTAGAAAGCTTATGGTACAACGACTTTGGAAATCAGTGTGGAGGTTCCTCAGAAAATTGGACATAGTGTTACCTGAGGACCCAGCTATACCACTCCTGAGCATATACCCAAAAGATGCTCTAACATATAACAAGGACACATGCTCCACTATGTTCATAGCAGTCTTATTTATAATAGCCGGAACTTGGAAACAACCAAGATGCCCTTCAATGAAGGGATGGATACAGAAAATGTGGTACATTCACACAATGGAGTACTAGTCAGCTATTAAAGACAATGACTTCTTGAAATTTTTAGGCAAATGGATGGAACTAGAAAATATCATCCTGAGTGAGGTAACTCAATCACAAAAGAACACACATGATATTCACTCACTGATAAGTGGATATTAGTTCAAAAGCTCGAATACCCAAGATACAATTCACAGACCACATGAAGCTCAAGAAGAAGAAAGACAAAAGTGTGGATGCTTCAGTCCTTCTTAGAAGGGGAAAAATACTCACAGGAGGAAATATGGAGGCAAAGTGTGGAACAGAGAGTGAAGGAAAGGCCATCCAGTGACTGCCCCACCTAGGGATCCATCCCACATGCAGTTACCAAACTTAGTCACTATTGGGGATGCCAAAAGGTGCGTGCTAACAGGAGCCTGATATAGCTATCTTCTTGGAGGCTCTACCAGAGCATGACAAATACAGAGGGAGATGCTTGCACCCAACCATTGGACTAAGAACCGGTCCCCAGTGGAGGAGTTAGAGAAAGGACTGAGGTAGCTGCAGAGATTTGCAACCCCATAGGAAGAACAACAATACCAACCAACCAGGACCCCAGATCTCCCAGAGACTAAACCACCAACCAAGAGTACACATGGAGGGATTCATGACTCTGGCTACATATGTAGTGGAGGATGGCCTTGTTGGACATTAATGGGAGGAGAAATTCTTGGTCCTGTGAAGGCTTGATGCCCCAGTGTAGGAGAATGCCAGGGCAGGGAGGCAGAAGGGAGTGGGTGTGTTGGGAAGAACCCTCATGGAGGCAGGAGGTGGGGGGATGGAATAGGGAGTTTCTGGAGAGGAAACAGGGAAGGGGTATAACATTTGAAATGTAGATAAGGAAAATGTCATTAAAATGGAAAAAAAATCCCAGATTAAGACTATCAGAAAATATTATATAGTTATATGCTAACTTACCCATAAAAGTTGATATGGGTATTTGGCCAGGCTCTTTGTGTTATAGAATACTTTTTATTGTCTCTTTCCTTACATTTATACAATTTCAAGGGATGCCTATAAAGAGGTTAAAATGACAGCCTTCGGAATAGATATATCACTGAAGCAGAATAAATGGGTAGAGATTTTAAAAATGAAGAACGCCCCTCCTACTTCCCAATCAAAAGTCCAATGTGGTATTTATTTTCAGGACATGTGATAGTGATCAAGTGAAATGGTTTTCATTTCTTAGGGCCTGAGAATCTTCATATCCTTGTGAGAAACACAGATTCTTGGCTAATTTCAAACTCTGAAGATCGCTTAGCATGATGACCAAGTGACAGCTTCTCACAGGTAAAGCTCTCCATCATCCCAGGATCATGTGTGAGCGTGAGTGTGTGTATATGTGTGTGAGTGTGTGTGAGTGTGTGTAAGTATGTGTATGTATGTGTGTGAGTGTGTGTGTATGTGTGTGTGTCTGTGTGTGTGAATGTGTGTGTAGTTTTATCTGTATACAGACTCTTGCCATCCATTTGGCTGGTGTTCCATTTTTGAAAAAAAATAGGTCTGAAGTCTTAAGGAAGTCACATGCATCTCTAGTGAGCTCTGTTACTTGTTTGTGGCTTCAAACTGAATTTGTGGGTAAAAATTGATGGTGAGTGTGCATAGATAACAATCTTGATCTTTTGTCCAAAGTTACAGATTCTTGGCTCATCTGAAAGATAGTATTCTTAGAATTATAGTTGGGG
Organism: Rattus norvegicus; assembly: GCF_021556685.1. Classification (NCBI taxonomy): domain Eukaryota; kingdom Metazoa; phylum Chordata; class Mammalia; order Rodentia; family Muridae; genus Rattus; species Rattus norvegicus. Next base: position 225,239,326 of record NC_141535.1, on the reverse strand, counting down.
TCCAGAAGAAAGGGAGGAGGAATTCTGAAAAGGGAAAAGACAGAGAAACTAAAATAAAAATAAACTAAAGTAAAAGAAGAAATCAACTTTAGGTTTCCTCAAATACCATTTCTCTTGTATCTTGTAGTACAAAGTCCAAAGTATCTTACATTTTCCATCTGATATCTTCTCAGTATGACCAAGTCCTCTGTTGTCCGAAGTGTATGATCATTTCTGGGCATCTAAGTCTTTGCTCCTAGACTATTTGGGACGTTGTTTTGGCGGCTGGGGGCAATAATTTTACTTTTTGTTTTCATTTTCTTTTTTTTTTTTCTTGCTTTTACTATGTTTTTTTTTTTTACTTGTTTTTTTTTTTAATATTTTTTTTTTTATTAACTTGAGTATTTCTTATATACATTTCGAGTGTTATTCCCTTTCCCGGTTTCCGGGCAAACATCCCCCTCCCCCCTCCCCTTCCTTATGGGTGTTCCCCTCCCAACCCTCCCACCATTGCCGCCCTCCCCCCATAGACTAGTTCACTGTGGGTTCAGTCTTAGCAGGACCCAGGGCTTCCCCTTCCACTGGTGCTCTTACTAGGATATTCATTGCTACCTATGGGGTCAGAGTCCAGGGTCAGTCCATGTATAGTGTTTAGGTAGTGGCTTAGTCCCTGGAAGCTCTGGTTGCTTGGCATTGTTGTACTTTTGGGGTCTCGAGCCCCTTCAAGCTCTTCCAGTTCTTTCTCTGATTCCTTCAATAGGGGACCTATTCTCAGTTCAGTGGTTTGCTGCTGGCATTCGCCTCTGTATTTGCTGTATTCTGGCTGTGTCTCTCAGGAGCGATCTACATCCGGCTCCTGTCGGTCTGCACTTCTTTGCTTCATCCATCTAGTCCAATTGGGTGGCTGTATATGTATGGGCCAAATGTGGGACAGGCTCTGAATGGGTGTTCCTTCAGTCTCTGTTTTAATCTTTGCCTCTCCCTTCCCTGCCAAGGGTATTCTTTTTCCTCATTTAAAGAAGGAGTGAAGCATTCACATTTTGATCATCCGTCTTGAGTTTCGTTTGTTCTAGGGATCTAGGGTAATTCAAGCATTTGGGCTAATAGCCACTTATCAATGAGTGCATACCATGTATGTCTTTCTGTGATTGGGTTAGTTCACTCAGGATGATATTTTCCAGTTCCAACCATTTGCCTACGAATTTCATAAACTCGTTGTTTTTGATAGCTGAGTAGTATTCCATTGTGTAGATGTACCACATTATCTGTATCCATTCCTCTGTTGAAGGGCATCTGGGTTCTTTCCATTTTCTGGCTATTATAAATAAGGCTGCAATGAACATAGTGGAGCACGTGTCTCTTTTATATGTTGAGGCATCTTTTGGGTATATGCCCAAGAGAGGTATAGCTGGATCCTCAGGCAGTTCAATGTCCAATTTTCTGAGGAACCTCCAGACTGATTTCCAGAATGGTTTTACCAGTCTGCAATCCCACCAACAATGGAGGAGTGTTCCTCTTTCTCCACAACCTCGCCAGCATCTGCTGTCACCTGAGTTTTTGATCTTAGCCAATCGCACTGGTGTGAGGTGAAATCTCAGGGTTGTTTTGATTTGCATTTCCCTTATGACTAAAGATGTTGAACATTTCTTTAGGTGTTTCTCAGCCATTCGGCATTCCTCAGCTGTGAATTCTTTGTTTAGCTCTGAACCCCATTTTTTAATAGGGTTATTTGTTTCCCTGCGGTCTAACTTCTTGAGTTCTTTGTATATTTTGGATATAAGGCCTCTATCTGAGGTAGGATTGGTAAAGATCTTTTCCCAATCTGTTGGTTGCCGTTTTGTCCTAACCACAGTGTCCTTTGCCTTACAGAAGCTTTGCAGTTTTATGAGATCCCATTTGTCAATTCTTGATCTTAGAGCATAAGCCATTGGTGTTTTGTTCAGGAAATTTTTTCCAGTGCCCATGTGTTCCAGATGCTTCCCTAGTTTTTCTTCTATTAGTTTGAGTGTGTCTGGTTTGATGTGGAGGTCCTTGATCCACTTGGACTTAAGCTTTGTACAGGGTGATAAGCATGGATCGATCTGCATTCTTCTACATGTTGCCCTCCAGTTGAACCAGCACCATTTGCTGAAAATGCTATCTTTTTTCCATTGGATGGTTTTGGCTCCTTTGTCAAAAATCAAGTGACCATAGGTGTGTGGGTTCATTTCTGGGTCTTCAATTCTATTCCATTGGTCTATCTGTCTGTCTCTGTACCAATACCATGCAGTTTTTATCACTATTGCTCTGTAATACTGCTTGAGTTCAGGGATAGTGATTCCCCCTGAAGTCCTTTTATTGTTGAGGATAGCTTTAGCTATCCTGGGTTTTTTGTTATTCCAGATGAATTTGCAAATTGTTCTGTCTAACTCTTTGAAGAATTGGATTGGTATTTTGATGGGGATTGCATTGAATCTGTAGATTGCTTTTGGTAAAATGGCCATTTTTACTATATTAATCCTGCCAATCCATGAGCATGGGAGATCTTTCCATCTTCTGAGGTCTTCTTCAATTTCTTTCTTCAGTGACTTGAAGTTCTTATTGTACAGATCTTTTACTTGCTTGGTTAAAGTCACACCGAGGTACTTTATATTATTTGGGTCTATTATGAAGGGTGTCGTTTCCCTAATTTCTTTCTCGGCTTGTTTCTCTTTTGTATAGAGGAAGGCAACTGATTTATTTGAGTTAATTTTATACCCAGCCACTTTGCTGAAGTTGTTTATCAGCTTTAGTAGTTCTCTGGTGGAACTTTTGGGATCACTTAAATATACTATCATATCATCTGCAAATAGTGATATTTTGACCTCTTCTTTTCCGATCTGTATCCCTTTGATCTCCTTTTGTTGTCTGATTGCTCTGGCTAGAACTTCAAGAACTATATTGAATAAGTAGGGAGAGAGTGGGCAGCCTTGTCTAGTCCCTGATTTTAGTGGGATTGCTTCAAGTTTCTCTCCATTTAGTTTAATGTTAGCAACTGGTTTGCTGTATATGGCTTTTACTATGTTTAGGTATGGGCCTTGAATTCCTATTCTTTCCAGGACTTTTATCATGAAGGGGTGTTGAATTTTGTCAAATGCTTTCTCAGCATCTAATGAAATGATCATGTGGTTCTGTTCTTTCAGTTTGTTTATATAATGGATCACGTTGATGGTTTTCCGTATATTAAACCATCCCTGCATGCCTGGGATGAAGCCTACTTGATCATGGTGGATGATTGTTTTGATGTGCTCTTGAATTCGGTTTGCCAGAATTTTAATGAGTATTTTTGCGTCGATATTCATAAGGGAAATTGGTCTGAAGTTCTCTTTCTTTGTTGTGTCTTTGTGTGGTTTAGGTATAAGAGTAATTGTAGATTCGTAGAAGGAATTCGGTAGGGCTCCATCTGTTTCAATTTTGTGGAATAGTTTGGATAATATTGGTATGAGGTCTTCTATGAAGGTTTGATAGAATTCTGCACTAAACCCATCTGGACCTGGGCTCTTTTTGGTTGGGAGACCTTTAATGACTGCTTCTATTTCCTTAGGAGTTATGGGGTTGTTTAACTGGTTTATCTGTTCCTGATTTAACTTTGATACCTGGTATCTGTCTAGGAAATAGTCCATTTCCTGAAGATTTTCAAATTTTGTTGAATATAGGTTTTTATAGTAAGATCTGATGATTTTTTGAATTTCCTCTGAATCTGTAGTTATGTCTCCCTTTTCATTTCTGATTTTGTTAATTTGGACGCACTCTCTGTGTCCTCTCGTTAGTCTGGCTAAGGGTTTATCTATCTTGTTGATTTTCTCAAAGAACCAACTTTTGGTCCTGTTGATTCTTTCTATGGTCCTTTTTGTTTCTACTTGGTTGATTTCAGCTCTGAGTTTGATTATTTCCTGCCTTCTACTCCTCCTGGGTGTATTTGCTTCTTTTTGTTCTAGAGCTTTTAGGTGTGCTGTCAAGCTGCTGACATATGCTCTTTCCTGTTTCTTTCTGCAGGCACTCAGCGCTATGAGTTTTCCTCTTAGCACAGCTTTCATTGTGTCCCATAAGTTTGAGTATGTTGTATCTTCATTTTCATTAAATTCTAAGAAGTTTTTAATTTCTTTCTTTATTTCTTCCTTGACCAGGTTAACATTGAGTAGAGCATTGCTCAATTTCCACGTATATGTGGGCATTCTTCCCTTATTGTTATTGAAGACCAGTTTTAGGCCGTGGTGGTCCGATAGCACGCATGGGATTATTTCTATCTTTCTGTACCTGTTGAGGCCCGTTTTTTGACCAATTATATGGTCAATTTTGGAGAAAGTACCATGAGGAGCTGAGAAGAAGGTATATCCTTTTGCTTTAGGATAGAATGTTCTATAAATATCCGTTAAGTCCATTTGGCTCATGACTTCTCTTAGTCTGTCGACATCACTGTTTAATTTCTGTTTCCATGATCTGTCCATTGATGAGAGTGGGGTGTTGAAATCTCCCACTATTATTGTGTGAGGTGCAATGTGTGTTTTGAGCTTTAGTAAGGTTTCTTTTACGTATGTAGGTGCCCTTGTATTTGGGGCATAGATATTTAGGATTGAGAGTTCATCTTGGTGGATTTTTCCTTTGATGAATATGAAGTGTCCTTCCTTATCTTTTTTGATGACTTTTAGTTGGAAATTGATTTTATTTGATATTAGAATGGCTACTCCAGCTTGCTTCTTCTGACCATTTGCTTGGAAAGTTGTTTTCCAGCCTTTCACTCTGAGGTAGTGTCTGTCTTTGTCTCTGAGGTGTGTTTCCTGTAGGCAGCAGAATGCAGGGTCCTCGTTGCGTATCCAGTTTGTTAATCTATGTCTTTTTATTGGGGAGTTGAGGCCATTGATATTGAGAGATATTAAGGAATAGTGATTATTGTTTCCCTTTATATTCATATTTGGATGTGAGGTTATGTTTGTGTGCTTTCATTCTCTTTGTTTTGTTGCCAAGACGATTAGTTTCTTGCTTCTTCTAGGGTATAGCTTGGCTCCTTATGTTGGGCTTTACCATTTATTATCCTTTGTAGTGCTGGATTTGTAGAAAGATATTGTGTAAATTTGGTTTTGTCATGAAATATCTTGGTTTCTCCATCAATGTTAATTGAGAGTTTTGCTGGATACAGTAACCTGGGCTGGCATTTGTGTTCTCTTAGGGTCTGTATGACATCAGTCCAGGATCTTCTGGCCTTCATAGTTTCTGGCGAGAAGTCTGGTGTGATTCTGATAGGTCTCCCTTTATATGTTACTTGACCTTTTTCCCTTACTGCTTTTAATATTCTTTCTTTATTTTGTGCGTTTGGTGTTTTGACAATTATGTGACGGGAGGTGTTTCTTTTCTGGTCCAATCTATTTGGAGTTCTGTAGGCTTCTTGTATGCCTATGGGTATCTCTTTTTTTAGGTTAGGGAAGTTTTCTTCTATGATTTTGTTGAAGATATTTACTGGCCCTTTGAGCTGGGAGTCTTCACTCTCTTCTATACCTATTATCCTTAGGTTTGATCTTCTCATTGAGTCCTGGATTTCCTGTATGTTTTGGACCAGTAGCTTTTTCCGCTTTACATTATCTTTGACAGTTGAGTCAATGATTTCTATGGAATCTTCTGCTCCCGAGATTCTCTCTTCCATCTCTTGAATTCTGTTGGTGAAGCTTGTATCTACAGCTCCTTGTCTCTTCTTTTGGTTTTCTATATCCAGGGTTGTTTCCATGTGTTCTTTCTTGATTGCTTCTATTTCCATTTTTAATTCCTTCATCTGTTTGATTGTGTTTTCCTGGAATTCTTTCAGGGATTTTTGCCATTCCTCTCTGTAGGCCTCTACTTGTTTATTAATGATTTCCTGTGTTTCCCTAAGTGTGTTCATGTCTTTCTTGAAGTCCTCCAGCATCATGATCAAATATGATTTTGAAACTAGATCTTGCTTTTCTGGTGTGTTTGGATATTCCATGTTTGTTTTGGCGGGAGAATTGGGCTCCGATGATGGCATGCAGTCTTGGTTTCTGTTGCTTGGGTTCCTGCGCTTGCCTCTCGCCATCAGATTATCTCTAGTGTTACTTTGTTCTGCTATTTCTGACAGTGGCTAGACTGACCTATAAGCCTGTGTGTCAGGAGTGCTGTAGACCTGTTTTCCTCTCTTTCAGTCAGTTATGGGGACAGTGTGTTCTGCTTTCCGGCGTGTAGTTTTTCCTCTCTACAGGTCTTCAGCTGTTCTTGTGGGCCTGTGTCTTGAGTTCACCAGGCAGCTTTCTTGCAGCAGAAAATTTGGTCTTACCTGTGGTCCCGAGGCTCAGGTTCGCTCGTGGGGTGCTGCCCAGGGGCTCTCTGCAGCGGCAGCAACCAGGAAGACCTGTGCCGCCCCTTCCGGGAGCTTCAGTGCACCAGGGTTCCAGATGGTCTTTGGCTTTTTCCTCTGGCGTCCGAGATGTGTGTGCAGGGAGCAGTCTCTTCTGTTTTCCCAGGCTTGTCTGCCTCTCTGAAGGTTTAGCTCTCCCTCCCACGGGATTTGGGTGCAGAGAACTGTTTATCCGGTCTGTTTCTTTCAGGTTCCGGCGGCGGTGTCTCAGGCGCAGAAGTCCTGCCGCTCCTGGGCCCTCCCCCACGGGAGCCCAGAGGCCTTATACAGTTTCCTCTTGGGCCAGGGATGTGGGCAGGGGTGAGCAGTGTTGGTGGTCTCTTCCGCTCTGCAGCCTCAGGAGTGCCCACCTGACCAGGCGGTTGGGTCTCTCTCTCACCGGGTCTGGGAGCAGAGAGCTGCTGCGGGCCGGGATCCGCGGGTGTGGGACTTCCGGTAAACACAGACCGTGCCTCCTAGAGAAATTCTGCTTCCGTGTCCCAAGCTCACCAGGCAGCTTTCTTGCAGCAGAAAGTTTGGTCTTACCTGTGGTCCCGAGGCTCAGGTTCGCTCGTGGGGTGCTGCCCAGGGGCTCTCTGCAGCGGCAGCAACCAGGGAGACCTGTGCCGCCCCTTCCGGGAGCTTCAGTGCACCAGGGTTCCAGATGGTCTTTGGCTTTTTCCTCTGGCGTCCGAGATGTGTGTGCAGGGAGCAGTCTCTTCTGGTTTCCCAGGCTTGTCTGCCCCTCTGAAGGTTTAGCTCTCCCTCCCACCTGTTTTCATTTTCAAAATGTTAACTTTTAATACATTCAAATATTTTAGATTCAGTTACATTTTCTCTTTGTACTAGTGGGGAATCTCCTAATTTCTTCTCCTGGGAACCATGCAAATCGACATGTTAATCAGTGAGCTTTGGGAGGGACTTACAGATTAAATAGTTTTATCACGCTTTAATGAAGGTGCATGTAATTGTAGATTGTGTTGTGTTGCCTTTAGACATAATCTTTTCTCTCTCTCCTTCTCTTTTGCTCCCTTGTCTTCCTTCTCTCTTTTCCCCTCTCTCACCTCATTTTCCAGAGGACTGGTTCATTCATCCCAAACTGTAACAGCCTCCTTTTCACTAAACTAGTTGGAGGCAATGGCAGGTGGTAAAGAGTGGAGGGAAGAAGCCAAGGATGACTTGCGGGCTCATTTCTAACTCTGAGCTTCCCTTTGGACTGGCTCTACATTCTGTCAAGGCAGCAGAAGGATTCAAGGGGATTCTTATCTAACTCTCACTGGATTCTGGGGCATGTTCTCTTCTCTTCACCTCTTCAAGAACAATTGTAGCAACTACAGTGATTTTTTTTTCTTTCTTTTTTTTTCAGAGCTGGGGACCGAACCCAGGGCCTTGCGCTTGCTAGGCAAGCGCTCTACCACTGAGCTAAATCCCCAACCCCTACAGTGATATTTTTAAAGCTGGGTGTTGATCTACATCAGCCTGTCCCATTGTTGCTGATTGCTTGTTGCTGACTGAGTCAACCAAGAACATAGATTCTCATTGGCTATTTATACCCTGATCCTTGGGGGTTCAGATATTAGAGTCTCACAAGTTATAGAATTCCCCTTGCCAAATACTCTCGTGGGCTAACACCTGATAGTCTATGTTTCTTTCCAAAAGTGTTCTTTTCCTTTGACTAAGCTAAATTACTTAGAGTTTAGTAGATTATAAGAACTGCAGTTTATTTTATGAAATTTATAGGATGCACTGATATTTCATACACTACCAGGGAAATAATAGTATTTACAATCATTTGTAATACAGTGCTTAACATTGACTTAGAATAGCTACCTCACTTTTTGAAATGCTTGTTTAGATTTTAGCATTTTTATCAGTCTTGGATATACATAAAATACAAATGTATAAAAGTAAGTTGACTAAGATATTTCGAATTTCTTCCCTTAGGACACAAAAATGTGCATTTTGGCCTATGGTTCAAAGCTGCAGTCCAGCATGGTGAAGAATCCAGGCAGTGTGAGCATGCAGCTGCCAGTCTGGCCCAGGCACTATAAATGGGTACAAAACAAGAAAGCAAAGAATGAATATTTGCTGTTGGTCAGCTCCCTTGCTCCACTTATATTGTCTAAGATCCCAGCCAGGGGGATGATGCCCCCTTGAATGGGCAAATACCACCTCAATGAAATCAAAATAATCCCCCAGAGGCCTGTCTCCCAGGAGATTCTAGATTCCATCAAGTTGACAATACTAACAATGATAATTCTAAATCCTTGTCATCTTGACATTCAGATATATCACCTTCAAACTGCACTCTTCCCTTGTCACCCTAGGTTCATGATCAGGGTATAATGGAAAAAGCATCAGATGGACTTTAAAAAATTTTTTACTAGTCTTTAAAATTTTTAATAGTTCCAAAGCCCAAAATATTTTAGCTACAAGTATCTGCCTCAGTTACTGTTCTATTGTTGTGAAGAGGTATCATTCTCAAGATTGGGGCTTGCTCCCAGTTTTGGAGGTTTAGACCATTATCTTTATGGTGTGGAGCATGGAAACCTGAGTAAAGGGACGGTGCGTAGAAGAAGCTGAGAGCTACGTCCTGATGTACAGCAAAGATAGAGCAGCACTGGACCCTGATTGAGCTCCTGCAACCTCAAAGCCCATGCATGCCCAGTGGCATGTTTTCTCTGAGAAGGCTGTATCTACTCCAGGAAGGCCACACGTTCTAAGTCTCTAATCCTTTCAAATGTTGCCACTCTCTCGTTGCTAAGCATTCAGATAGAGGAGCGTTTGGGGTCCATTATTTTTCAAACCACCAGAGTAACTGTAAAATATAATGGTACAAAATAAACATTCCATTCCGAAATGAGAGAATCCAAGTATAACAAGGCACGATCAGAGTGAATCCATTAGGGAAAACACCAAATTCTTGGGCTTTGTGTTTTGTATCTGAGATTTGAGGTAAAATCGGCTAAAGGACTCGAGTGGCCCCATCACAACTCTGCTACTTGCAGCGCACATAACTTCCCCTGGGAGTGCCTTAACCCATGTACACAACTCTATTTGGTGAACATAATGCATTCCTGGTATCTCTAACACTGCAGAGTCTCTCTCGTAATATAGACTTGACACAGGGCCTCTGAAGACTTCCTTGTAGGGACTCCAGCCTTGTCATGCATTGCTTTACCTCAGTTGTTCTTCGAAACTATAGTACAAGACTCCGTGAGCCTCCTCCACCTTGCGTCTTCTATGTCTTCAAAACCAGGACCCTGTGTAGAACTGCCAGTGTCTAGAGCATTTTGGTATGGATCCTGGATCGTTGGACTACGGTTCTATCGGATTTTGTATGCTGGCATTGGGGAAATACTTTCCTATGTGGTTGCTTTGGAGGAGCAGGGAACACCTTCTGTTTAGGCTTTCTTTTTACAAACGAGTTTGGAGAGTCCATAGGGAGTCTCCGATAGTTTGGGTTTGGAGTGTAACGCAGGTGGTTTCTCTTCAGGTCATTGATCTGTAACAATAACAGTTGCTTTCTCGGCACTGTCCTGAATGTCCTCTTGCCTTGAAACATCCTCTGCCAAAAAAAAACATTGCCCACTATTTTGAAATTAAACTTAATGCAAGTTATGAGGACATAGGCAAAATAAAGTCAGATTTCTGGGCAACATATCACATGTAGGCCACCTGACACAGTTCTTGTTTCCCTCTGGAAACCCATGAACCAGGACTTCAGTTTCTCTCAGCTTTCTTGTCTCCAGAACGCCCCAATAAGCTCTGATTCAAGCGTTCAAAGGCTTTTCCAATTCAGTTTTATAAACCCTTTCCCATTCCAGCCACAAAACAATTCCAATAGTCTTACAACCACATAGGGTTGTCTCAACAATAGCCTTAGTACCTTAGCCTATCGACGCCAGCTTCTATCAATTTTTTTTCCACAACTGTGCTAAAATACTCATACAAAACGAGCTGGCTCACAGTTCAATGGTGTAGTTCTCATGGAAGAGAACTCCTGGCAGCAGAAACTTGAAGCGCCTGATCACATTGTACCCACCATTAGAAAGCAGACAGATCAGATGCCTGCCACTGCCCTTTCATTATACATAGCTCTATCTAGTTTTATAGAAATTAAAATTATGGGGACTCCAAGATGGAGCAAACACTGAGGGAACAGACAACCAATGACTGCCCCAACTCAAGACCCATCCCATGTGAGAGAGCCAACCTCTGGCACTATTCCTAGCCATTCGCCAGGTGCAGGTCTTCTGATGTCATTTAAAATAATCAATGTAAGACACACACACACACACACACACACACACACACACACACACACACCCAGACATGGCAAAAGAGCAATTTCCAAAGTGATTCTAGATTCCGTCATGTTGAAAACGAATGCCAAGAAATCAGTGAAAAGTTAACACCGTCCTATTTCACTTCATACATTTTGGAACTTAAATTTCCCTTTTAAATCTGAAATATCTCCATCAAGATCATCTCTGCAATGGGACTGTTGTCACTGTTAAATAAAGCCACTTACCATAGCTCCCGGTGTACAGCCTACCACTAATAACCTTTGTGAATTTTGTCTTGTCGTATTTTAATTTCAAGACACTGACCTAAAAGCAATAAAAACAAGACTCTGTACTTAAATGGTCATGTGATTTCATTTATGCTCCCACATCTGTTTGGTATGAGTCATAAATTGTTTGGAGATAAGGACTACAAGTCAGGATAGAGCAACTCTTCGGTAGCAATCATAATTTCCTTAATTCTCAACTCGTTCTTTTGTAAAACATTAGGATAACAGCCAGATATTCCATATACACTTTCAAATGGAGAGATGAAAGTTATAGAAACTATATTTTATATGTCTCAACACAATGAGCATCAGAACAAATTTAACACTATTGCTGAACATGATCCAGGCAGCAAGTGAGAATAAGCCAGTAAGCAGTGGTCCTCCATGGTCTCTGCTCCAGGTTCCTGCCTGAGTTCGCTTCCTGATCTCCCTCAGTGTTGGATTATGACTTGGGAATGTAAACCAAATAAACCCTTTTCTCTCCAATTAAAAATAAATAAAATAAAGTGTTGGCTGATTATATCTTAACTTTAATCACTTGACTAATTAATACATTTTTGTTACAGAGTATCACTCTGTAACTCAGACTGGCCTGAAACCTGTAACAATCCTCCTACCTCATGGGTTGATAATATCGTTTGTTAGGAAAACTTTTTATCAATTCTTTGTGAATTTCATGCACACCAGTGCCACCCACCTTCCTCCTCCTTTTGCATCTGCCCTCTGCCCTGGCAACCTCTCTCACAAATGAAAATAAAAACTAAATAAAAACCTCGCTAGCCAAAATAAACAAATAAAAATCTTGTCACGGAAGCTGAGATGTGCTGCACTGTGTCCCACAGTAAATCCTTTGGTCCCCACAGTATTATTTATCAATGTTCATTGCGATAAGTCACTGGTCTGGCTTCCGTTGCACTATCAATACTGGGATTTTACCAGGCTACCTCTCAGATATTCTGTTCTTGTCCTGTGCCATGAAGATCCTGCAGCTTTGGATCGGGAGGTCCCACCCCTTCAGACACTCTAGCAGTTTATAGATAGGGTAGATGTTGGAGGTAGACCTGAATCTGGCTTTGTATGGTAGCTGAGTTGGTCCGCAGGCCAGCTCTTCCACAGCCACACAACCAGCTCTCCTCACTGCTCCTAACCCTAGCTATGCCGATGCCAGCAAGGGCAGAGCCAGATTTCTTCCTTCCATGTACTAGGGTCTGTTCTGTACCCATACCACCAAAACCAGCTCTACTGTGCTGCCCAGGGCAGGTGCAGGGCTGCTCTTCCAAGTGTGCAGCTGCCAGGGGGCGGAGCCAGCCTTCCAGCTATCATGACACAGGGCCAGCTCTCCTGCCTGCTGCAAATGGTGAGGGTTGAGGAAGGGGGAAGGGAAGGCTTGTCTCTCATGTCCATATCACCTCATGCCAGCTCTCCTGGGGCTCATACCAATCAATTATATTTTGATCCTAATTAATTAACTAATCAATGAATTTTTGATACAGGGTGGCACTTTGTAGCCCATGCTGACCTAAAGCCTACAACAACCATCCTCAGCCTCCCAAGTGTTGAGATTACAGAAGTACGTCCCCCATACCGGGCTTAAGGTTTAAAGAAAAATATATTTTCCTAAAATGTAACAAAGAAACATTAATTTGTTTTCTACAAGACCATATATTGGTTTATTTGTGTCTCAAAATAAAGAAGCAACAATGCAAACAACAGGATATTAATTAGTTCAGGATCTTCTACTGCATGGGTTTTAAGCTTTAGCATATGAAATGTTTTCCCCCTTATACTTTGTGATCATGGGATGGTGCCTACTGCAGAATGCACACTGTAGGTTATGCAGGATAAACATTTCTTAGGAAGTAGCAGACAAGTGAAAATCTTTATGGCTCCAGATAGTGTTGACTATCTGAAGGAAAAAGCTTTGTCAGCTGACGTGGTCAGTCATGGTAAGATGTTAAGTCAGAGCAGTCGTGCCCACAGTGTTGGACAAAGCATTCCACAGTCTCCAAATGTTACCCACTGAGCAATCACACAAACACACAGGGGTTTGGCACACACAAACAGGTAAGTGGATTTTTCCTGTTTGGGGAATACCAGGAATTATTTTTCAGCTCATTTGACTTTATTCCTTTATTGTTCTTTTCAATAATTCACATTGTTTTAACCTGTAGAATAATTCTGATTTCTCCTTTAATTGCTTAAAGTAATAAAGTAATACTTAAAAATTAGACTTTAAACAATGAATATGTACTGTATGTATTTTAAAAACTATAATGAAACAGTATTTTGAATATTTTGAACACAGTATATAATAAATGTAAGGTATATAATGAGAAAGTATATAATGAGAAGTAAGTAAAGTAAGGTAAGGTAAGTAAGGTAAATGTTTATATTAGGTTGAACTTATATATACTATATATAATATATTTTGAACATTATATATACTCATAAATAGTATAATGTATAGAACATATACACATTATGTGTAATTTATGATATAGTTATAACTTTATTTATAATATATAATAATATATACATGTATTCAAACAACAATATTCCATAAACATGTACAAATTTTATGTTAATTCAAATAAGTATTTTAACCATAAAAATAAATATAATTTGATGATTCAATTTTTCTCTTCTTATTTCATCCATTCCTGTTTCTCTCATGCCCTGTCTTTGTGAAGTTGGCTAGACAAAGAAGTAAAGCTCCTCTTCCTGGGGGCTGGGAGATAGCTCAGTCCATAAGTGCTTAACTGCTGTGCAAACCCAGGGATTTGAATTCCACACCAGCACTCACTAAAACATAGAAGCCCAGCAGCCTAGCCCTGTGGAGTAGGAGACAGGAAGATGCTTTCTGCAGGCCACCCTCAGTGAGTTGATGATCTACATTCTCATCCTAAGGACAGAGTGACTGAGAAAGGCACAGGACATGGGATTCTGTTTCTATGTGCACCCAACAGTATACGCAGTTGTATTCACTCTAATGCACATACACACACACACACACACACACACACAAACACGCACACACACACATATACACACCATATATACCACACATATACCACACACATACACTCACACACATACAAATTCATGCCACACACAAATACTACATATCTACACATACACTCATACACTCACAAACACCACACCACACACACACACACACACACACATACCCACATATATTCATAAACACAACACCACATATATACACTCACACAATACAAAACCATACTATGCACAAACACCACATACATATACCCACATATACTCATAAACATAACACACACACACACACACACACACACACATACACACACACAATTTATTTTAGCCTTATTTCCCGATTGTCTAAATTTAGGACACAATAATGCTTTTTAGGCTCAGGCCACGAAGTTAGCATTTTCTGATATGTCTGTGTTGTTCTTTTGCCTTGGAAAGAAAATCTAAAAATATCTATTCCTTATGATGACTAGTTATCTACAGAAATAACATCTGTATATAATTGCGGAAGTGGTGCCAAAATTATCAGATAAGCTGAAAATGGAGCCTGGTACAGAGAACAAAAGCAGATCAGTGCAAACAAACAGGAAGACAGGACACTACAAAATAATAGCGAAAAACAAAGAGAAAGAAAGAGACACAGCAGTAGACAAAGATGTGGTGACTTTAATGGGAAATCTAGACATAAATAATAAAGGCTTTTATGCAGGTGTTAGATGTGTAATTCACATCTTTATAAGAAACAGAATAAATTGCTACTTGGGTTATATATTGCTTTTGAGAAATAAATCCAAAATCCAGTGCTGACTTAGTTTTTAATTTAATTTTGTTTTTTTTTATTTATTTCCTTTACATCACTGCCCTGTCACGGTCACCCCCTTCCACAGTCCTTCTCCCATGTCCCCTTCCCGTTCTCTTCTGAGCAGCTCGTCCCCCTGCCCCGGTATCACCCATCCTAGCACTTAAAATCTATGCAAGGCTAGGCACTTCCTTGTCCCCCGAGGACACACAGAGCAGCCTAGCTAAAAGAGCATATCCCACACACAGGCAACAGCTTCTGGGATAGTTTGGGCTTCAGTTGTTCTGGACCCACATGAAGACCAAGTTGCACAAATGATGCATATGTAGGGGAGACTAGGTCCAGCCCTTGTATGCTCTTTGGTTGGTGGTTCAGTCTCTGAGAGCCCTAAAGGTCCAGGTTGGTTGACTCTGTTGGTCTTCCTGTGGAGTTCCTACAGTGGGTACTTCTGGCCCACAATCCTTCCGTCTCTTTCGTAAGAGTCCTAAAGCTCGGGGTTGGGGTTTTAGCTCAGTGAAGTGCAAGGCCCTGGGTTCCGTCCTCATCTCCTAAAGGAAAAAAAAAAGAGTCCTAAAGCTCCATCCACTTTTTGGCTGTGGGTGTCTGTCTGAGCCATCTGCTAGGTGGAGCCTCTTAGAGGGCATGTTTCTGTCTGCAAGCATAGCAGTATTATCAACAGTGTTAGAAATTGGTGCTTACCCATGGGGTGGGTCTCAAGTTGGGCCAATTATTGGTTGAACATTCCCCCAGTCTCTGCTGCTTCCTTTGTGTTTGTATTTCTTGTAAACAGGATAAATTGTGAGTTAAAAGTTTTGTGGGTGGGTTGCTGTCTTGATCGCTCCATTGGGGTTCCTGACTACAGGAGGTGGCCTCTTCAAGTTACATATCCCCAATGACTTGTTTTAAAGCATGGAATTTTATCAAACACTTAGCTGATTTAAAAATATATTCCAGGGGTTGGGGATTTAGCTCAGCGGTAGAGCATTTGCCTAGCAAGCGCAAGGCCCTGGGTTCGGTCCCCAGCTCCGAAAAAAAGAAAAAAAATATATTCCACCTAAAATTTGTTTCAAATTTCTGGATTATATGTTTTCTAATCTCATTGTCTTTATAAATATATTTATCGAGCAATATTGGGTATTTTCTTTAATCTATATTTAAAACAGAAATATGCAATAAATTCAAAATAAGAAACATTTCTGCCTTTTGAGTCTGTGTCATAGTATAAACACTAACATAAAGGATTACTGAGATTTTAAAAAATTCTTCACAGAAATAGATAGATGCTTACATTTTAATAGCTGTAGATCTCAATGGAAAGAAATTTTAAAGACCAAGTAATATTTTTGTTTTAAAAGTTTCATGGAAAAATTTCCAGTATGGTCAGAGTTCCTACTACAATCCTTTGTCCAGTTTCTCCTTTAACACTGTACATCAGTGGGTACATTTTCACAGGTAATGGAGTGGGTTGACATTTTATTAACGAAAGTCCACACACTATTTTGAGTTTTTTAAAAAAGCACATTCTGCTTCAGCACCCTATCCAGAAGAACATTTAGCAGTCATCTCCCCTAGAAAATTTTATACTACTGAGATGTAGATAAAAAGCAAAATAATTCAGCACATCTAAAATCACCCGCAATTCTACCGCAGTTTCATTTTACTTAGAAGATTCAGGAAAATGCTTAAGTGTTCAGATTTCCCTCATTTCATTTCTGCCAGTAACCACTAAGGTCCCACAAGGTCAGGTCTGATGTAAGGACTGGCCCTACTTAGCCTTTCCCTCACAGGTTTCCGCTGGTCCTTCAATCATACCCGCATGCTCCGTCTGCGATTTGTACTGTTCTGCAGTGGTGTGGGTTTCACCACGAGATACCTGACAACAACTTTCTGTAAAGTTTACCAATAGCAGCAAAAGATACAGATATACTCTTCATGGAAATCTAGTCATTTCCTATTGCATTTGCTTCCCATCAAACGGTAGCTGATCCTGAGATTGACAGCGACAGCCTCCTAGGGAAGCATACGCCCCTTGGATGGGTGAGTGAAGCATTTCCTGTACTATTTGGAGTTTGCTTGCTGAATTTAACATGTAACTTCCTTAATGAAACTGTCCAAACTGTTGAAGAGGACACTAAATACAAAGCAATAAAAGAAAAGGAAGAGCCCGTGTCTGCCTTTGCTGAGGTGAAGTTTGGAAATTTACTTCAGGAAGATGAGGGGAAAACCCCTGGCTTCTTTCAGCATATGACCAAGAATTCTGAAAATCAAATTGCACATTTTATCCTATACCTGTGTTAGAGTACAATATGGATTAGTACAGTTAGTTTGATATGTTCGACGTGGGGGGAATTTGGTACTGAAAACTTGGAAAGAACTTGAGATCACGTTTTCACAGAGCTGGGGATTGTGAAGCTCAGTCCACCCTGGATCCTGCTGCCTACACCATAGTGGGATCTCGGGTTTGTTACTCTTGCCTTAAGAGCCAGGCTGGCAGAGACTGTGGCAGCAAACACAAGACCTGCACAGCTTCAGGCCAGACAGGATTTCAGCACGGAGACGGGGGAGTGGACACGGGGTCTCACCCTAATTAGCAATTTTTCTGTAATTAACATCTGCTGGCAGTAAGAAAATCAATATTCTCCAGTGGGGTATCACTAAATATATCAACCACATACCCAGGAGTAGTTGGTCAACATAAAATAAAACTTAGTGGTATCTGGAGGACTTTTTGTTTCATTTTACTTGGTTTTGATATTTTTTTGTCTTACTAGATCCTTGCTTGCTTGTTTTGAATTTTGTGGTTTTGTTTTTGTTTTGTTTTGTTT
The DNA here is from genome assembly GCF_021556685.1 of Rattus norvegicus. NCBI lineage: Eukaryota > Metazoa > Chordata > Mammalia > Rodentia > Muridae > Rattus > Rattus norvegicus. The sequence continues at coordinate 225,221,774 of NC_141535.1, read as the reverse complement.
TTTGTTTTTGTTTTTGTTTTTATTTTTAGATTTTGTGGGTGTCTTTTGCTATTGATTTTGCTTCTTGTTTCTTGTCATTAGAGAAAAAAACCCATAAGTTTGGCTGGGTAGGAAGGTGTGAGTGATCTAGGATCAATTGGGGAAAACCATAGTCAAAACATATTATATGACATTTTTCCCAAAAATCTGTTTGTTATCCATGCAAAAGTAGATTAATGGCAATCTCATTGTTAGAATTGAAGGAACAGAACCATATTCCAAGAGAGAGCACATCAGTTAAGAGGTCTGTATGCTAGGCATTGCCTTTACCACAGCTGTGGTCTGTATGTGGAGGGTCAAGTAGAAAGGTAAATATATAAATTCGGCATCTATGAAAGCCTCACTTTAGACATGGTTGAGATACTAGTATATTAAATCACAGAATGTGAAGTGGTTCCTCAGGAACTGGGAAAGGTAATGTACAAAATCTAAGGCTACGAATTACTATACTCCGTATTTAAAAAGCGGAGAGAAGAGAAGCTATCACAGGAGACTGAATACGTGCGTCCAGCAAAGCAAAGAGAAAAAAGGAAAAGGTGGTGTCCTGCATATCAAGCGAAGATTTTCAAGATATATGTCCAATGGGAGAAGTACTTCTGTGTGACAGAAGCCACACCATCTCTCCCTCTCTCCCTCTCTTGCTTTCTTCCTTTCTTCTCTCCTCCGGTCTCTCTCCTTCTTCATGTCTCACACACTCCTCAATTCAGTCTTTCTTTTTTCCATCCTTATTTTTCATTTGGTTGCTAAAATATATTTGAGAGCTTCCCACATGCACAGTTCAAGTTCAATAGCAGATCTCAGAAAGCTTAAATAAAAACCGAGCTTCATCATCTATTTCTTGGTAAAATAGTTTCATGCTGTGGTTTACAGTTTATATTCATTTATATGTAAAATTAGTTTGTATGCACACAGAAATATTTTTATGAAAGTTGACCAAGTTTATTTACATAGCTTAGCAATAAAAAGTTAAAAGTCTCATGTAGCTTTTCTGTTATTTTACTTTCCAGCTTGCAAATAGAAAAAGCTTCTTCTCTCAATGTGTAAAAATACATCCCACGAGTTAAATTGAAAGAGAAATTAGCTTGCTTTCCTTAGCACGGATGAATCTCTGTCAGTTCATCTCTATAACGTTTTCTTTGGTTTTCTTTTCCTTCCTAGATGAGGGAGTAGCCAGTGTACTTTTTATTTTTAGCTATGATGCAAGTCTGCTGTAGAGTTTTTCAGAACAATTCTTAAAATCAAAGGTAACCACAATGTTACAATGTTACACAGGCTACAATGTCAAAAGCTGGTGATGTCAGGAAATCTGACGTATCAACAGAGCCTTTCAATCACCTGCAAATTATCCCTGGATCTTTCTGTATTCTAGAGAGCAGCCTTGCTGTAATTTTTTTTTTCATTTTAAATTAAGTAACATTTCTTGGGACTGAAGAAGCAGCAGTGTAGGAAAAGGGCTTTGAGATCCAGAACCCATAGATCTTTGATTATTCTATTATTCTTTTAGAAGGGGTGTGAGGATATTTGAGTTTAATAAAAGGCATTTAGAAAAGACTCCGCAGTAGAACCAGGATTCGACCTGTTAGAGTAAGAATTGAAAAAGTAAAACTTGCTTTGAAAACACTTTATTTTTCTTCAGCGTAATAATGAAATGAATTTGACAAATAAAACACAGTAAGCATGCAAATGAGGACTATAGAACCTAAGCATACGGAACAACAAACTTCTTGTTTCAAACTTCTTTGATACATTATGTATATAAATATGAACTCTTTATTCACTAGGGTTAGAATTTAAGTTCTGCAAGGAGGACAAACAACATCAGGATTAACTTTCTTTTAATTCACAGAAATATCTATACTTCTTGTGACAGTTGGTCTTCAGTGTCAGCTTGACTGACTTTTGAATTATCTACAGGGTAAAGTTCTCTCCCTCCCTCCTTCTCCCTCTCTCTCTCTCTTCCTGCTCTCCCTGCTCCCCCCCCCCCCCCCCCCCGTCTCTCAGGCTTGCATGATGTTTGTATGTATGTGTTCATGCCTAGAGAGAAGCACTCAGCAGGGAAAGGCCACGGTGAGTGAGTATTGCCCTGGGCTAGGAATCTGGACTGAATATAAAGGGAGAGAAGAGAAAGCAAGCTTAGTACCAGCTTTGCTTCCTGAAGTCGGATGCATCAGGATGTGACCAGCTGCCTCATGCATCCTTTTGAAATGTAAATCCTTCCTTCCCTAAGTTGCCTTTGTTGGGTAATAGGCCACACAGCAGTGGGAACATTAACTAACACAGAACACTGGACCCAGTAAATGAGGTGGGGATGATAAACCTGTCCCTGTGATTTATAGGCTTTTGGCATTCTTTTGTGGGAGGAATTGGGAGAGATTGTACATGTGGGCTAGAGAAGGCCCAGAGTTCTGTGAATAAGACTTAATGGGCTATTTTGGTGGAATTTCAGAAAACCAGATTGCACATAAAAATTCTGCCAGCAAAGACTGTGCCATGAGGCTTCAGAGACTAAGTTCTCTGTCAGGACTTGGGCATGACATCGTTTGTGTTCCGTTCTGGAACCCAATGTGGCTGCAGTGACTCTGTGTCCTGAAAATACGAGTACAGCTAATTCCGGGTAATACGGATGGAACTCGAGAGACGGCTCAGCTCTCTTGATCTAGAAAGGGGATCGCTTCCACAGCCAGTGGCACTAAGGGAAGAACTAGCCGCTATTACCAAAATGGAGTTGGCAAACTTGTCTGAAAACTGTGGCTTCTCTGTTAAATCACCCATACTCATTTTTCTCCAGGAGCTTAATTGCATTCCCAGAGTCCAGTGAGGTTAGCCTGGGTATACTAGTTTCATTTTGAGAAACAGGGAAGCATAGAAAAGTAGTAAAGGAAAGTGAAATAAAAGGAAAAGTAGCCACTTGACCACCAAAAGGAATGTTTTACTGTTGCTCTTACATTTTGGGTCATGCCACAGCCACCAGTTTCTGGGCTTCAGTGGTATTTTACTATGACAGCAACTGGCACCATAATTATACCATGCTGTGTATGAGTTAGGACTCCAATCGATGTCTAATCTATGAAAATCCACTTATGTCTTCATGCTTGATTCTTTACTGTGGCTTTCTATTTCTTAATTCAGCCTGGAGGTTACAGATGTGCACTTGCCTTTTCCACTGTGTGCTGTGCAGTTCTCATTCTATGTAGACAACTGTGAATTTTATTCATTCAAGACACCACCCAATCTTTCAGCTGAGCCTGGTTCTAGACACAAACTCCCCAGTGTGTGTCCTGGAGCCAGTAATATGTCATGACAGTATCTTTCCTTGCAGAGACCTGAGAATGGTAGCCTATTTATGGAAAGACACCAAGTTTATATCACCGAATCACCAGTAGTGCACAGCATTTACTACAGAGAAGGTTGGTCCTAGAGTTTTAGCCCCCTAAATACCTTATTTGCATAATAGTGGTCAATAAAGACACAGTCAGTCAATTACAACATGAGACACAGCTTTGGAGTCAGCTGAGGTTTGGATGAACCACAAAGGAATAACTTCACCCGGAGGCCAGGCAGTCATAAGTCCAGAGCTTGGAACTCTGGTAGGAATTCTTTCCGCTTTAATGGTTGGGTGGGGTGTGCCACCCTTTGCTTTCTAATACACAACTCTAAGAACATTCATGTTGCCCACATTTAAAAATGATGCAGAAGTACACCAGTGCTTGGGCTTCTTATTGAAGAAGGATTCACAATAGTAGCAAAAGTACAACAACAAAATCAAATATCAGCAATGCAAATAAAAAATGGAGGGAAGAAGAGAGAGGCAGAAGGGGATGAAGATGAGGAGGAGGAGGACTGGGGTCAGGGGCAACATCTCCTCTTTTCTATGGGAATCTTTTACTAACTTGAGTCATTACTATACTCCTAATATGGAAAAGATTTCAGTGTCATTTAGTATTCTGTGCACTTCATACACACAAAGCAAATGGGACAACTCCCTTTTTAATCTGGCCTTACTTACCTTAGAAGAGGTGAAATGTGTGACAAAAGTTATATGTTATAAAAAGCTACCTTTGCTACATAAAACTGGAGTTGTGTGTAAGCATGAAGGGTTCTACGTGTCTGAAGGCCATACATAGTTTCAGGAAGAGGTGAATCAAAGGAAATCTTAAATGTCTTCCTGTCTGTTTGTTGGTTATTGTGTAATTTGGAATTGATGTCTTTAGCTTTACAGGCTGTTTTACAAAAACATTAGAGGAAAGAGTAAGCCAAAAACCAGATGGGGCTTAACAAAGGGGTAAACATGGGGGAAACTGTGTTCTTTGAAATGTTATAGAAGCTATGAGAAGCTATAGAAGCTAAGTGACTTTCTTTACAGGAGTCACATTGTGTTTCTGACTCCAGAGAGGACATAAGAATGTTTTCCATCACATAATGGCAGGTTACCCACTGAAACCAGATATTTGTAAATATCAATTACTAAAACAGAGATAGAATTGGGAACAGCGGGGCTGGAGAGATGGCTCAGTGGTTAAGAGCACTGACTGCTCTTCCAGAGGTCCTGAGTTCAAATCCCAGCAACCACATGGGGGCTCACAACCATCTGTAATGTGATCTGATGCCCTCTTCTGGTGTGTCTGAAGACAGCGACAGTGTGTACTTATATATAATAAATAAATAAAAAAAAAAAAGAATTGGGAACAGCAATCACAAAATTGATAATAGTTAATTTTTGAAAGTATCAGAAAATTATGCCATTTGTCTATGATGCCCATTGCAGAATAATCATTACTGCCTAAATTGGAAGCAATTAATATTACCATCATACAGATAGAGTCACTTGTATTCACAGTTTATTAAAAATTCAGCAGTGAAGGAGATGCAGGGAAAACTATATAAGTGCACAGATGCAGGCTTGTGTGGACTTCTCATGTGAGTCATACTTAAACTAGCAAATATATTAATGAAGATCCCACTCTTGAATGGATAGATCCTGGGAGTAATGTGAAAAATAAAGCAAAAATAGATTCTACACTTCAAGAAATATCAGTCAAAAACTGTGACAGAGTATAAAACCAAGATCAAATGTTCAAGTACAGAAAGATACCAAAGGAATATACGATATTCTTATAGCTCTTGAGGACAAAGGCATTTGGTTGTAGATCCAGAAAGTGTGGAGATAAAACTTATAAATAAAAGTTGAGATGTCAGAAGTGTCAAGAGCGGGCTAACTTGAAGGGCAAGTGCCAATGGGAGATGTCTTGCTTTGCTATGGTTACCATAGTAGTAGAACACCGTAGATCTGGGGGCTAAAATAATATTAGTGCCCTTCCTCCTACTTCTGGAAGCTGAAGTTCTGAGACTGTATTGGTAGCCTTGGTTCATTCTACAGGAATTATTTGTCCCAAGTCTCTGTTCTTGATTTCTAATTGGTTCTCTGCACCTGCTTCATCTTCCCCACGTGAACTATTTTTTTAATAACACCATTCATAAGTGATAGGGTTCTACACTAAGGAACCTTATTCTAACATAATTACCTCTGTAAACACATGACTGCAAACACCACCACATTGCGATGTCCCAGGGGTTAGCATTTCAAAACGTGACTTTGGAACACAACCCAACTAGATAACTGTCAGCCAGGCAGAAAAATTCTGGATATATTACAAGAATGAGAAAGTTTAGTTTGACTACCATAGAATACAGTGACTGAAATTAGATTATAAATTGGCCCGATCCTAGCAAGAGTGTGTAGATCTTAAATACCAAACTTAAATTTTTGGATTTTATTCTTCAACTAAGGGAAAACCAAAATGAATTGGAGCAAAGTAGCCATTCCAGTAACTCAGTCAAGGCAGTTACAGTACGCTGGAAGGCACGTTCTCTCACTTTCCTGTTACCAATTTTCTGTTTCATCGAAAATTTACATGTTGTTAGAGAATATGAAATTAGAGCAGAAAAATCAATTTAAAATGTCAAAATTTAGTATCACACACAATGTATTTTTCTAAGACATTTCAGACTAACTCTCGCAGTTATATATTTTCTTCTTCTCTATATATTTAATGGTTTTACTTTAACTTATAAAGACATGGGGCAGAGTTTGTAAGTTTCTAGGTCTCTGTCTAATATCTCTTCTATCTGTTTGTCCCAGGGCGGTTTCAGTTGAGTGGATTTTCTACTCATTGTGACTCCTACTTCCTGCCTGATGTTTTTGGAGCACTTAGCAGAGATTGTCAAATTTTCCTAGTAGGGGGTTGAATGTGTTGTATTGCTATAAATATTCTTGACCTTTATTCTGGGATTCAGTTAAACTACTTAGAAATGCTTCGCTTCATGTTTGTGATTTGGTATGGGCGATTGAAACAGGGTTCAGAACAGGCCTGATAATTACTCCCCATCTCTGAGATAGGACTTGCCTTTTCTTGGCCCACATATTTTGAGATATTTCTGTGTGACTGTTAGCCATTAGCACTGTCTTCCTGCCTACATATAGGAGGTACACGTACCTTTCACGCTTTCCAGCATTTTATTCTGTGACTTGAGATAACCTCAAACCTACACACTGCTGGCTAAACAAGAATTCCACTCAGCAAATCCATCATTTCCTCCCACATTCAGAGTTCTCTCTTCTACTCTGCCCTGCAAAAAAAGAGGCACTTTGCTTTATCTGGAATTTCAGTGCTGTTCTCTTCTCTTCTCTTTTTTTTTTAATTGGATTTTTTAATTTACATTTCAAGTGTTATTCCCTTTCCCAGTTTCCAAGACATAAGCTCCCTCTCTCAACCCCCTCCCCTTTTTCTTAGTGCAGGGCTTGCTGTAGACCTCATCTCAACTCCTTCAACTCGTACGTCCGGAAGCTATCCTAGGGCATTAAGCCTGAATACTTGTAGATCTCACCTTATTTGTTTTAAATTGGTAAGGCTCCTCCATTCCTCATTTTCTAAAGTCTAGTACATTGATCACTCTTATCATGCATTTGAAGGGTTTGGGCCTTTTTCAGACATGATGGTAAATCAGCATCCATCCTCCGATAGAATACATCTAAATAAAGTGTGATCTAAACACATCAAAATAAAGTGTTTTAATTTTAAAACATTGCTTTCCACATATAATTTAGGATGGAAGGAAGAAGTTGAAGTAGACATTAAAATGTTAAAATATGCATGCATTTTGAACAAATCATAATAAATCTTCAGTAACTTAATTGCATGACTAATATTAGAACACGAAGGAAGAGATTTACCTGATCCTTTGTCCCAGCAACTTTTGGAGCAAGAACTACAAATTACTTTACACCGATGACTGTGGGACTTCTAGGATGCTGGGAAAACCTCTAGGGAAGTTATCTCTTATCCTGTGGGTTGTGACCTCTTTGGGGGTCTTCTAAGACCATCAGAAAGTACAGATATTTACGTTATGATTACTAACGGTTGCAAAATTACAGCTACGAAATAACACAGAAATAGTTTTATGCTTGGGGGTCAGCACAATGTGAGGAACTGTATTAAAGGGTTAGGTTCCAACCTAAGGAAGGTTGAGAACCGCTGCCCTAGACCTTGCCCTCTAAGTAGGGGCTCTTGTTTTCCCTTCCACAAATGGTTCTGACCTCTTCCCTGTGGTCTAAACATCCTTCTCAGTGCACAGGGCATTGCTGTACCACTTTACCTGTGATTTAATGATGATAATATCTTTCCATGGTAACGTGTGTCAGTGAAAACACTTCTACTAGCCCTTCAGTATGAGGAGAAGCCTGATGCTGGACCTGTTTCTCCTTAGCAGGGCCAGCATAGGCATTTAGTAGACATGCCTTTGGCATGTTGGAAGGACGGAGTTTGCAGATTTAGTCATGAAGAATGAATGATACACTGATCTACTTTAAAAATCAAGCTAGGTTTTAAATATTGAGGGTTCTTGGTGTTTGAAATACTACTTGATTATGCAAGTGAATTTATCTTGTGTATCTGAAAGAAGAGTTTATGAATGGTAGCACTTCTCCATATTCTTTACCACAAATAATGTGTTTCCTATATTCCCATTCGTCATTATTATGATGAATGTGAAAAACATTTAAGTTAAAATCTTAAACACACCTCCCCCTATTTGATATAACCTAGAAAGACTCTAGTGGGAGTAATTATGATTGAAATATAGGTCTGTGCTTCATTATTTTGTCTCATACAGATAGGTATGTGATAGAACGGAAGTGTTTCGTAGAATCGCACATTTAAGAGTTCTGATATCATGTCACATACAAATCATGTAAATTCGTAGAAATATTAATTTCATAATTTCAATATAAAACATTGATGTAACGCATCTCAGGATATTTTTGGTCCAATCATTCAAAAGACACTGAAAGTAGAACTTGCTGAGTTATAACATAATTGATAGATCCCATGTAAATAATACTTATAATTAAAATACCTATAATTATTTTATGATTAGTATGGTAATACATAAAATAACTTCAAAGTTTATATATGAACAATAAGAACATTGACTGCCTGGTACAATGGAGTCTTCAGCTTTTGTGTGTGTAAACTTTGCGTGTTGTGTCCTAGTGAAAAAATATTCTAGAAACCTTTGATGTAATTTACAATATTACTATTTTAAATATTTTGAAGTTTGTGGATCTATTGTTTTATTGCATAGGTGGTACCTGAAATTGAATTAAACAAATACCCCTTATGTCTAAGTGGTATTGAATGTTAAAATGATTACTTTTATTGCTGTGTCTCATATTTTAATATTTCCGGAAGGCATGTTAATGTTGATATACTGGCAAACTAAAAAAATTCATAACATGTATAATCATTGGTCAATTGTTCTTTTAAAGGCTATGTCATGGGCCAAGGTGTGTGGTCTGAGTGTAATCCTTTATGCACTTTCTAAATAGAAAACCAAACATGAATGTACTCTGGTTGCTAATGCTCACACCTCTGCGCTTCCCAGCCTGTCAGTCCTTCTTAAGATGAATGATTGAACAGAATGGGTGAGGAAAAGGGGCCCTTTCTCTTTTTGCCTGGTTCACTGTGAAGATCTTGGAGCCCGAAGCAGCATCTGCTTGAGAAAACAGAGAATTATTTAGAGAGTGAGTACATCCCATGATAGCAATAGAAGTTTTCAGGGTTTTGTAGAGGCAAAAATAATGTTTTTAAATCCCCAACTGATATAATTTAAAGCCTAATGCTAAGTGGAAGAAAAATAGCAGCCATTATTCAGATTCTGGCCTCAACAGGACCACACACGCTGGAATCTGTGTTCCCAAATCCGAGACAGTAGTCACTCAAACTAATAGAGTAACCCATATCAAAACAGGTAGGTTTAACTTTTAAGCATACTTAATAATACTTAAGATGGAATATTATGTAAATTCCAAAGTATTGTCAATTTTGTGAATAAAAAACTCTTTCATAGTAAAGCTTTCTTTTTCCCTCAATACATGTTTTATTTCATTTAATATTTTTAAAATGTCTTCCTTTATTTGTTATTTTTTATTTAATTTTTTTACTTGTTTACTTTACATCCAGCTCATTGCCTCCTCCCAGTTAGCCTCTCCCACAATCCTTCCCCTGTGCCACCCTCCCCTTCTCCTCTGAGTGGTGGGGGCCACTTGGTTATCTTCCCACCCTGGAACATTCATCTTAACAGTTTTAGAATTTCACAATTTTCCCTTAAGGTAATGTAAGATTTCTAGTGCCTGAATATGTGAAAACATAATAGTCAAACTAGTTTCGGGAGTTTCAATATTGTACATTCTTAGGACCTGGGGAGAAGATGTTAAATATTGTGGCATTCAATCTTAGTCATACAATTCCAAGACCTAAAGATGTTTGCATTCATAGACTGTCAGAAAATTAGGCTAGGCAAGACAATCTAACATAAAATTAAAGAACAATTAAGCTTATTCTCCAGGAGACCAAAAATATCAAGTAAGATATTCAGTGAAAAAAAAATACCACACTTTTCAAAGAGCCATCCTTAGAATTCAGTTTCTGTAGATACTAATATGATTCCAAGAACATCTGAAACTCCCAGGCACATGGTTTAGAACTCAGAAAGAAAAAAACTCTTGGGTGTAAAAAAAAAATCTTTATAGGAAAACATTAGATCTGTTCATGAGACCTGAGTCTTTAAAACTCTCAGAGTTCATTGCACAAATGCAGTCATTTAGCAAGTGATGCCATAGAATTATTCTAAACCAACAAGAGGACATAACCAGCCATAGGGTGTTAGTTAGCTCTTTACGTATTCACAGCCCTTCCACTCAAAAACCTTTTATAAGACCGCATGTTCTCTAGTTGGAGGCACACCTCGTCTAGGCAGCTATAATGTTGCCCAGCTTGGTTAGATTTCCTGTGTTTTATTTCACATATTGAAGAATAATATTTTCTAGCCAAATCCGCTCTTTCGTAGCAGGGAGTTCTGAGTTACTTGCTGGTTGTCTGGACTAGACCCATTACTGCACATCACAGTCAAATATCAGCTCCAGAACACACAGGAACTGAAGTTTTATTGATCAAAGATTCTGAGAGTCTGTTTTTTGAAAAGATAGATATATTCCGAAATTCTCAGTTGGAGTCCATCAGGGGACATTGACCCCATCATACACCAGGATTACGGTGCCTACATCCTGTCAGCCATGGTCACAGACATACCTGTCCTCTCTGTTCTTCATTCTGATCACACTCGTCACAAACCATGCCTGGGGTTCTTAAACCATACTGACACACACACACACACACACACACACACACACACACGCACACACACCACACACACACACCACACACACGCACACACACACACACACGCACACACACACAAACACACACACCACACATACACACACACACACACACACATCAGAAATCAAACAAGAAAGGGGTCTTACAGAAACTTTAGAATCGAGAAACTTGATTATGTTGTTAAAAGTTACCTAAATGCTAAGCAATTACAAAAAAGGAAAAAAGAAAAGAAAAAAATGCACTGAAAATAAAAAACAAAACCCTATTACTTTTAATAATTTCTCGAAATTATGGGTTTGCTGTGTTTTCCCAAAGGCACTGAGAACATTGAACACACAAAGAGCCCAAAGGAAAGTTAAAAGATAAATGAGGAAAACTTGAAACAGACCACCACTTCCTCCTCTTCCTTCCACCCACCCTTCTTCCCTTCCGTCAGTTTTTAAAAAGACAGACTCATACTCAGTTGCCTGGGTTGGCCTGAAACTTGCTTTGCAAAGCAGAGCAGCTGAGTACCAGTCCTCTTGCCTGTGTCTCCTTAATGCTGGATCACAGACGTGCACCATGTCCCAAGTGTAAGTTATCTTTGCTCAACATTGAGCAATTTGAAATTTCTTAATGGAATGCTAAACCCCTAAGATCTCATAAAGGGAAGGATGTGGACTACACTGTTATAGGAAATCGGAAAATCAAGGCAGGGGCAAAGTTCATTGCTCTACATACGAATGCCTTTACCGTGTTCCCCCTCGTGGTGATCAGCCACATTGCACTGCTTCATGTGGATTCTAGATTTACACAGTTGTAGAACAAAATGGATCAAACTTGCTTTTCCATTACAAAACTTATGTGTCTCAAGAAGGCCTCTAAATGCATCCTGACAGATCTGTGATTCTTGTACCATAAAACCTTATTATCTTTTAAATAAATGAACCCAGGGTTCAAGAAAATCAAATAGGCTATTGAAGGAATCTTGGAGAGAACAGTATGGGGAGGTGAATGAGAATTTCTTTAAGTTAAATAAATTTTAAAGAGTATCACCTGATAAAAATCAACAAATAATAGATTTGGACAAGAATAGAAATAAATGGAGTATATTTGCAATCCTAGAACTCCAGAGCTGGATTCAGTTGGCTTTCAAGTTTGAGCTTATGTATTAGAATGGTGTCTAATACATATTTGGAATGCACACATAGATATTACACACACACACACGCACACACACACACAGACACACACACACACACACACACACACACACTCACTCCTAAATACATAAATATAACCTTCTCAGTCAACACAATGTTACTTGTGTGGCTTTGATTTTAAGGTTCAGACTGACTTTCTCCTTCTTATTGAGAAAGCATCTCAATTTAGTAAGTGATAATAGCCAAGTTCTTATACCAAAGATTATCATTTGTGCACTATAACATTAAAGCTTTCTGCTCTTTTATAAAATTAATTAACTAATTAATTTTACATCCTGATTGTAGCCTCCTACTGCCCTTCTCCTCCCAATACCCCCATCTCTCCTCTTCACAAACCCTCCTACTTTCCTCCTCAGAGAAGGGAAGTCCTTCCTACTTGTTCAAAGGGAACAGAGTCATAGACAGCCCTGCTCCAGTTGTTAGGGGTCTCACACGTAGACCAAGCTGCATATCTGCTACACATGTGTGAGGGGCCTGCATCCAACCATGAATTCTCCCTGGTTGGTGCTTCAGTCTCTGTGAGCCCCTCTGGGCCCAGGTTAGCTGGTTTTGTAGGTTTTCTTATGGTGTTCTTGACCTATCTGGATTCTTTAATACTTCCTCCCCATCTTCCAGAAGATTCCCTAAGCTCTGCTTAATGTTTGTCTGTGGGTCTCTGCATCTGTTTTCATCAATTACTGGGTTAAGGCTCTCAGAGGATAGTAATGGGAGGCTCCTGTCTGCAAGTATAGCAGAAAATCATTAATAATGGGCTTTAATAGGATGGGTCTGAAGTTGGGCCAGTCATTGGTTAGCCATTCTCTCAATTTCTGCTACATCTTTATCTCTGAACATCTTGTAGGCAAGACAAATTGGGCGTGTAAGGTTGTGTGGGTGGGTTGATGCTCCCATCTCTCCATTGGAAGTCTTGCCTGGTGACAGGATGTGACCAATTCAGGCTCCATATCCCCTATTGCTAGGAGTCTTAGCTCTAAGTGTGTTGGCTTATAGGTTCCTGGGAGTTTTGTTAATGACAAACCTTACTAGTTAGCTCATATTGAACCAACACATAAAATAAATGCCACATCAGATGTAAGCTCCTCCATCTTGTAAGACTTGTATTTATTTTCCTACATACTCAGCATCCTCCTATGATACCATCTGCATATGTTACTAGTCAGTGCTATAATGAGAGACAGGAGATCGTAAAAGGCTTTGCCTCTCCTTGCTAAAAGAGTACATCATACAATATCCTAACACATTTGGGCAGGTCATTTCTTTTAACAGTCTTTTCATTGGCTATTATTTTTCTTCCAAATCTGTCTCTTTTGTCCTTCACTTTGGGTCTTCTGCTCTGTCACATATTGACTCCTCCCACACAAGTTAGCCCACGTATTGCTTTGTTTTATTCCAAGTGGTATAGTGAGTGCCCTTATAGCTTGAATGTCACGTAAGGGTTCCTCAGCTAATAAAAAAATACTTCAGTGTATTGGAAGAAACAATTTTTGTTAAATAAATGAATAGAAAATTAGAAACTAATAGATAAACTATTGCAGCAATGTTAAGTTGAAAATACATTCAAAATAAATATGTAAACATTTTGCATTTCCTATAACTTCTTATGCTATTATTGCCTTATACAATAACAACATAGGAAAGCATGCAGGAAAACTATGTGCTATCCATGCTTTGGAAAGAGAATGTTTAGGAAACTACACAAAATGTTATAGGGCTGTGATTAATTAATAAATAAACATAATGATAATATTTCACCTTTGATATTCTGATAATAGCTCATAGATTATTTCACGAGACTGATGATCTGAAAATTTTCCATGCCAATGTAAATAAAAGTATATTTAAGTGTTAGGCTCTGGTAGGTGCATATTTACTTATTTAAAGGTTGTATGTAAGCACAATTTATACTCCATTGTTCTCATTTATGTCTTACCTACCATGTGATGTTGAATATCGATATTTCAAATACAAACTTCTCATGTCATATTGAACCTTTAAGAAAACATATATTTGCCATCATAAAGATATGTTGTTTCCTTCCTTTTGGTACCTTTTCACTTTCTCCTTTTCTTGTGTCATTGCCTGTTTAGTAAGTATATCGAACAACCAACACCCCAGAAATACGATTTGAAAAAGTGTATTCTGCGAGCTAATTCCTAATTCCCCTTTCTCTAAACCACTTAGTTCTGAGAGCTCATGCTGCTCTTTCTGGATCTATAAGGTCCAGAAAGGGTAGTTCTTGTGTCTGACCAGAACTAACAGCCTGGAAAGTTCACGCAATGGCGAGTGAGCATCCTTAAGCAACAGAAGGACAACTGAGCATTACACAGCTGCTGTGGCTCTGTGCAGCCGCCTCTTTACAGCAAAAAGTGCTTACATGAGCAACTGTCCTAAGTGCTGAGCGAGGCCATTAGTGGGAAGCCTGAGTGGAGGAAAATGAATGTATTTCACTCCATTTGAGCTAAGAAAGGTTTGGCGCTTCCGTGATGTAAATTGGACTCCATTATCACTTAGCTATTCTACTGGAATTCCATACCCAGTGAATAGTCTTTTTAGCTCAGGCTCTAAATAGAGAATGTTATAATAGCTTGTGGTCATTTTCAGGAGCTAATAAGAGTGCTAATGACTGTGTGTACAGCCTAGGAAAACCTACTTCTCACCTTTGCTCACATCTGTTTAGCTTAGGCTAAGTTTTGAAGATATTTATGTGATGCCCCTGCTAAGGTACAAAATTATTCTTGGTATAATCCACAAGTCAGTCATAAAGTAATTATATGCCTCAGCATTGTTTTTCCATCTCCTGATGCCATTTTACCAAGCAGTTCTTACTTTCAATGACTTCAGTGAGCACTTAGCATGAGTTGAAGAATATGTTGTATAAGTGTTAATTATAACGTTGCAGAAGATGATATAATGCATTTTCTAATTCTATGTGTATAAAAATATCAGGACAGTAGGTGAAACCCTTCAAAGTCAGATTGTATTATTTCCTTGCTTGCGTTTATAAATAGAACAAAACAAGAACGTCATTACCAATAATTTTAAGATTACAAATATTTTATTATAACATTTAAAATATTGGGTATATCTATATTAATTTTTAAGAAACTAAAAGAACCACAGACTAGTATGTAACGATTTTCTTCTGCATCATTACATATTTATTTATTAAAATATTTCTACTCTAAAATCCCACTGTGAATAGGGATACGAAATGCATAGAGAAGAAAAACTTCATGGAATTCAACTTTGAAACCAAGAGTGAGCTAAAATAGATGAGGAGGGACTCATTCCTCAGAGAAAGACTTCACCCAGGTAATACTTGGACTTACGAAGAAAGGACTAAGGAATCTTTAACACCTAGAAAAGAAAAAAGTGACGAAAATCAGTTGAATTGTTATTGCCAACTGATGGCTATTTCACAAGGGAGAAACAGTTCTCTTCAAGTCTGTAGCCCATTGAGTGGCTGCTTCTGCTGCACCAGTAGATTGTCCTATACCTCTGCACATGGGTGCACTTGATGCCATCGGTGTATCAAAAATTATGAGCACATAAAATTGAGGGGAAGGTGGTGGAGGAATAGAAGGAGGAATTTGAAGAGAAGAATAGTGAGTAGATTTGATTTAAACACATTAGATCCAAGTATGAAATTCTCGAACAGTAAAAAGACATTGAATATTAAACACAAATTGTGTTTTGTGATTGTGTGTTGAAGATTTTGGAGGCAACAACATTTGTTCCTTGTAGCTCGTTTTGGAAAAAATTAAACTAAATCCTCCCTTTTTATCTTTCCACATCATTACCAACTCTCTATGAAAGTTCCATTATGGCACAATCAGAAGCACATGTGGTGTACAGGCTGCAAAGAGTATTTTTTCCATAAGAAGAACATTGTTAGATTGGGGAAAAATAGATACCCACAGCTAATTATCATACACAGAGAGAGAAAGGTCTTAGAACTCTCAGCCTTAAATGAAATGTCCCCATCAAAGCCCTCCCCTTAGTGCTTTGGGGATCCCTCAGAAGAGGAGGCAGAAAGAGTTTAAGAGCCAGTGAACATGGAGAATACAAGAAAACAAGCCTTGCTAAATCCACATGAGTAAAGTCCATGTGAACTCTTGGATCCTGGAGCACCATGCACAGGGCTTGCACATGTCTCCTCAGGTCCTCTGTATTTATATTACTCCCGGTTTAGTGTGCTTATGGAATTCCTGATGGTGCAAACAAGCAGGTCTCTCATTCTTCTGCTTTCTCTTGGAGTCTTTTCCTTTTGTTGGTCCATCTTGTCTGACTTGATATGACAGTTTTTTTATCTTATATTTTATTTAGTTATATTTTAAAAATATGAAGGAAGGAAGGAAAGAAGGAAGGAAGAAGGAGGGAAGGAAGGAAGGAGGGAATGACAACCTAGCCACTAGGGTAAATATTGACAACTGAATTGTCCTTCATACTTTCTGGGAGAGGAAAAATCAGTTTCCTCTAATGGAATGACCCTGGGCATATCAACAACTTGAGGCAGATCTCACGTTCAGGAGTGCCTGACCAGCAAACAATGGACGCCATAGTTTTGCGTGTGTGTTCCTATTTGGTTACAGCTTGGCAGGTTTTTGGGGGAGGGTGGGGAGGTGGTGAAGTTGTATTTTGTAGTCTAGTTTTGGATATTTGTCATGTTAGGTTTTGGCTTGTTTGTTTGTTTTATGTTTTTTTAAAGAACTTAAAGTTTGTTGGCTAGGGAGGAAGAGAGGATCTGTACAAATGAGGAAGAGTTTTATCAAAAATATTTTCATTTAAATATTGCTTTAAATAATCAAAAATCAAAAACTAAAAATTAACAAAAGGAAAGACATATCTTGTTGCTGCTTTGGGGGCTGCGTGCTCACTGTTGCTGGCATGGTATTGAGCATAACTTCTGGATCTCATTGATTGAGTCCTTTGGTTGCCATTTACCACAACCCTTCAGGAATCTTCCTAAAGCAGTGCATACATTTCTGTTTATATAACTACAGACGATCTCCAACATTTCTTTTCAATAAGTAACCTGGATTCAACCTTTTAATCACATGCTTTTATATCCAATTAATCCATCCTTTCATGAAATTCTTTTCTTACAGCCCTCTGACCCCTTCTGTTTGCTCGTGAGTTTTTAGCCAGGCTTACATTTAGGATTTTCTATGATTTAGGTAGCACACATTTAAATTTTATCTTCATAGTTGACGTGTTAGGACAGAAGCCTACCATATTTTAAAACTAATTCTAAATTTCTTCATACACACTGCATTTATCCATGGGCAATTATCTGAATTTTTGTCATACTTATTTTGTTGCAGTCCAGAGACAAATCCAGTCAGGAGTTACGCCTTTTTAAGACTGGAGATATTAGCAAATAAACACCTTAAAAGCCACTACTGACACAGCACTGCCGAGTATCACCAATAGTCTCTGGAAATTAGCCAAGTCACAGAATAATTGGAGAAGTGGTTTGCCTAAAAACTGCTGAGCCTGGGAAAGAGCCTTAAGAATCCGTGACATCTGGCCTGGGGCTGTTTGGAGTCACGCTTACAAGGACTAGAAGCTGTGGAAATCGGCAACCTTGGATCTTTGAATGTTGGACGTCATTCTCATTCATCGGTCTTGCTGCTCCCGAGGTCTTCTTGAAGGCAAGCAAACAAGCAACAACCAACCACTGGATGCCATCAGGCGGAAAGAACAGACCTAATTAAGACAAATCGTTTCTGCCTGAATTTACATATCATGCAATGGAAACTAATGTGATAAAAACATTAGAAGAGCCTGGAAAGTGACCTCGGAATGGCTTGCATCTATTGTGCCTACTAGTCTTGAAAAATTGACTCAAGAAAGTTAAGTGTGGACAGCATTTCTTAAACATTGAATGGGGTCCATTCAGAAGTTAGAGGCTGTACTGATTCTAAGGGCTTGAGAGTGATCCTTGTGCAGCCCTTGAATAGCTATCAAGTTTCAGTGATACAAGAGCATCTCTCAGAAAACCAAAATAAAAAGCAAAAAGAGTTTAAAGATGTCTGTCTGTTAGTCGGTCTATGTCTATTTATATAAATTATGATGGAAATTTTGCAGAAAATAAACCAGCAAATGAGAATACCACACTGAATGAAGGAAACTGTAAGAAGGTAATACCAAATTTTGAAGTTGAAAGTTATGCTAATTAGAGTTATATTAAAACGTTAAAACATTTTTACCCAGGAATAAAAAAGCGAAAGATTTTTAGAAATTTGATGGAAATTTTTAACAGCAAATCTTAAGTTGATAAATTAAAATTTTGACTTGCTGCCTGTTCTATCTGTTGTAAGCTAGATGCAAAATGAAATATTTTTGTTTTCTTTTTTAGCTTAATATAATTGAATCACCTCTCTGATCTCTCTCTCTCCTTTCTTCCTCCAAATCCTCTTATATGTCCTCTTCTTGCTCTCTACAAGATAAAAAGTTTGATGCAGCCAGATAAAACGATTCATTATGAAAATGAACAAAGAGAAGATTCCAATCAGTACCCTCTTTACCATTTGAATCATCATTGAATCAGAAGGCACAGGATGGCATACTTAAAATTCAAAATCATAAAAGGACAAACTTTTAAAGAACTTACATCCATAAAAATATTGTTCCAGTATAAATAAAGCAGAGCCAGCCCAGGACCATAGGACTATGCATATATAATGATGGTATGCAAGGCTAGTAGTAAATATTTGTGAAAATCCTTAGGGCTATCAAAAGTGATACTCCCATCACTAGAATCCATAGGGGGCGAATAATATAAATTGTTGTTTTTAACAACATCCCAATTGCTTGATTTTTACCAATAAAGACTTGGAATCCAGATGCTGGAGTGAAAGCCTCCTCAGAGAGGCAAAACAGCAGCTACCCGGCCTTCCTCCTCTGCACCTTCCCAAAAGAAAACTCTCCCTCTCCCAGCTGTCTCAAAACCTCTTCAAACTCGAGGTCTCTCCCTTCTACTGTTTGTGTGTTTCTCTCATCTTTCCGACTCCCTCTTACTCTCTATGGGTTTTTTCCCCATGTCCACCACCTTCCAGCTGGTTGCTAGCTCCACCTCTTGGCACGTGATTGGCTTTATTCCGTGCTGTTTACGGTTAGCAGGAAGCTCCTGACTTAAAGGTGGGCACAAGAACTGAGCCACGCCACAACTAGAATCGGGTTCGTCCAGTAAGTAACACAATCTCAGGATTCGCAGTTTGGTCAAATATCCTGCAACTATAACTTCAGAGTAATAAAACTTACACATAACTGTCATCCCTTAACTTCTGAAAATATCAGATTTTATTAGCAACAGAGTCACCGCGGCCTGTTTATGGCAGACACAGATCTCATACGTCACCTCAGTCTCTGGTGTCAGCAATAGAAATATTTTCAGGATATTTAATAAGCTATCAAAAATGAATTAAAATTATATGTAAAATATTCACTTAGCCCCGGAAGTACCAGTCAGAGAGAATCGGAAGAGTCAAAATGATGTAAATATTCAATAATGTAAATTTTAAAGTGGCAAATGAAAATATAGTAAAATATAGTAAAAGCCTTGTGGTGTGGATCAGTGGCAGAGTGCTTATCAAACAAAGTCCTGGGGTAAATTTCTACCACTTTTATAAAAGCAAAATAAAGTACCCAGCCCCAAGTTTTATTAAGTCAGGCATGGTATTACACGTTTGTTATTTCTTTCCTTGGTTGGTGAATGAAGAGGAATCAAGACCCTCAACCATCTAGCTAATTTTAAGTCTGTCTGTGCTTCACGGCATCCTGACTCAAAGGAAAAACAGGAAAGACAGACAAGAAAAAAGAAAAAAAAAAGGAAAGAAAAGGAGAAAAGGAAACAATGAACATACAAATATATGATTATGTACATATTGTATTAAGCTAAATATTCTAAATACTATTGGCAAGTGACACTCTATACATATGTGGTATAAAAATATGTCTCTATATGTGTGTTTACACATGTATATAATTATACATATGCATACTAATTAAATCTTAATAAAGTAAAAAACTGTGAAAATAAGGTAAAGTATGCATCAAGAAAGTTACTTTTATTAGGTTAAAGAGTCTTTCATAATAATAGAGTCTTCTAAATATATGAATTAAAAAATATGTATTGATCATGAGAATCCCCAAAACATATATTGCTATCTATCCTCTCACTCTTCCTTTCATATCTATCTATCTATCTATCTATCTATCTATCTATCTATCTATCTATCTATCTTTCTATCTATCTATCTATCCATCCTATGTCTCCCCCATCCATCTATTTTTCATGTATCTATTGACATTGCAATACCTTTGAAAACTTGACAGGCTCGACAGTATAGTAGAAATGCTATATTTGATTTTATTAGCCAAGGGAATCTATAACAAAAACAATTAAGGAACATTTTTAAATAGATGGAACTATAATCAAAGAAAATATCTTCAGAGAAAATGGGATTTTTTTCCGCACTGGAAAGTACCAAAATGATGCATATGAGAAAATACTAGATTTGACTTAGTTTATTTTAAATTAAAATGTGCATATGAAAATTATAGCAGAAAATAGCATGAAAGCAATATTTAACCTTGTAGGTCATAACGTCAGAAAATAAGACACTATAACTAAATGAAATAATGAGTTTAAGAGAAGAAAATGAAAAAATAACAGAAAAAATCAATCAAATAAAATTAATTACTTAAAAGGGTAGCACAGAGTATTTTTGTCCAGATAAAGGTAGAGAAGTAGCAATGGATAATCAAAAATTAATTTGAATAAACTGCTACAAGCACAAAGAAATGTTTAAGGTAAGATAGAAATAAACCCAAGGAGCCTATAATACGAAGAGTGACAGCTACCAGTATTGCTTGGAAAGCTAAAGGGAAATTGCCTCAGTGGTGAAGGAGTTCATGTATTGAAAGATGTACTCTTGCCAAGGGCTGAGTTCACCCCAATTAAGTTTTAAAATTTTTGCCAAACTTCTCTGATGAGAGGTGGTGCAGTGCAGTGAGGTACAGTGTGGCGTGTGTGTGTGTGTGTGTATGTGTGTGTGTGTGTGTGTGTGTGTGTGTGTGTGTGTGTGTGTGTGTGTGTTAAAGTTCAAGTAATCAAAATAATCTTGGGAAAAAAATGGTGAGCTTAGCATGAATCGATATCAGTATGTCCCCTGCTGTAGAAATAAGAGTGCTTTTCAAGGCAGAATTTTCATAGACATTATGGAGCAAACGCTAAATCCCGGAAGGAGAGTTTACTTATAATTAGTCATACTTTTGGCAATAATGAAGGAGTTTCTTGGCGTACTCTAATATGAATCTGGAACAAATCATTGACTGCCTCAAACCAAAAGAGACCAGACAATATTACATCACAGTATACAGTAATTTTAAATGAATAACAGGACTAAGTTTCAGAGCAGATAAACTGAACTTTGGCAAAACTTAAAGCGTTTGACCTTTGAATAATATTAGTAAAGAAATGAGATGACGAGTCACAGGTTAAAAATAATGTTTGAGATTATATTCCTGGTAAAGGGTTTATATGAAGAATAGACAGATCATCTTTAAATCAAAGGGTAAGTAACTAGCAAGACTTAAACTTGGAAAATGCACACCTATGCCAGGGGTCCTCTGCCTCATAGGTATATTTATTATTTGACAACATAATTATGAGTATTGAAAACTGCATAAATTAAATCTCCTTTGCATGCTCAGTTTCCTAAGATCTTATTTATTTCTACATATTGGTATTAGGATACCAGATTTAAATTTTCACTTTAAAAATGTCACTTTATTCTAATTAACTGATAAATATAAACATTGCACAGATAAAGGAAATCTGATAGAACTTGATATAACTTCTATTAAAATTCTGAAAGCCCTGAAAAACACTCTTATTTCTGTAACTGTATGAGATATTTTGAAATTGATCCATGATATCTATGTTCACCAATTTTTATCTAAGATTATTTTGATTACTTGGAGTTTAACACACACACAGACACACACAGATGCACAGACACACTCATGCACACACACACACATGCATGCACACACACATGTGCGCACACACACACAGACACAGACACACAGATACACAGAGACACACACAGATGCACACACACACACACACACACACACACAAACTTGATGAGACCAAATTTCTATACATTTTTGTGTAAGTAAAAGTGACCATTCTAAAGCCATGGATGGCTTTGTCTATGGTTTTACACTTTCACCATCAATTACACTTCTATTCACGTATCTGTAACACTTACACAAAGGAAAAAATACGGTGGGGTTGAGACGAGAAAACTATTACCTTTATATTTCATTCATGACTCCCGTGTCACATCGCCTACATTCTGTCTTTCCTCATCCTCTAATATTACCCTCTGTTGGGAATCTAGATTAAGGGACTTACATCCGGACTAATTCAGAGCTGTTGTACCTTCTATTGGTCACCCCCAGAATTTAAAGCACTGTATGCAATGTCAGTAATAAAAGTAATAAGCAATATATTAACAGGAAGTAACTTATAAAACAAATCTTATATTTTTGTTAAAGGTGAAAATTTGTCATCCAAACGATTTCCCTTTACTAACATTTGTATTGATCAGTTTTATATTAATTTTCAAATAATTTTAATAACATTATCATTAATTAAATTATTTACTCATATTGGACATAAGAAATTCGTGACTTTTTCATTCTTTTAATACGTTTAATTTGTAACAGAAAATAAGGAAAACCTGAAACTAAGCTTACAATCTTGAGGTTTTTGGTTGGTATATGCCAACTTTATCTTACTGGGCATTTGATATCAATTTTATAAGGCCAACCTTTTGATATTAACAAAATATATTTGGATGTTTAAATCAGATTTGATCTTTAATTCACATAAAGTATTGTATAAATAAAAATGTTGTCATGTCCTGTTTCAATACATGTATATACAGTAAAATGCTTACATTTACACAAATATATCTCCTGTTATCTATTTACTGGAGAAATGTGGATAATCATTTCTTCTGTTTTATTCTAAAAGAATAGATTTCTATTATCCTTCCCAACAGCACTCGGACATTTGCTGCTTCTGTGTATAGCAACAAGCATCTATTGTTCAGCGTCTGGCGGTTCTCTCTCTCAACTAGCTTGCCCAGCCTTGGTAACTCCCACTTGACTTTCAGCTCTATCAGACCGACTTTTTTAGATCCTACATCTCAGTGAGATCATGCAGTAATTCTATTTTGAGCCTGGCTTGTTTTATTTAGCATAATGACCTCCAGTCCATTCTTTGGCACAGCTAACAGGATTTCATTCTTCCTATGACCAAATAAGAATTCCTTATGTATACGTATTACATTTTCTTAAAACACTCAGTGGTAGATAGACCACACACAACACACAGGTTGTTTGCATTTTCTTGGTTGTTGTAAATTAAGCATAGGACTATCGGTGTCTCCTTGAAATGGTGGCTTTTTTCATTTGAATATATATCCAAAGGTGGGCTTGTTGTATCATTTGGTAATTTGATTTATAATTTTTGAGGGAACTTCACATTTTGTT
This sequence comes from Rattus norvegicus, assembly GCF_021556685.1. Taxonomy (NCBI): domain Eukaryota; kingdom Metazoa; phylum Chordata; class Mammalia; order Rodentia; family Muridae; genus Rattus; species Rattus norvegicus. The sequence continues at coordinate 225,198,223 of NC_141535.1, read as the reverse complement.
CTAGGTAGTGTCATGAGTTTGTTTCTAGTCTAGTCTAATTTTTTGTTTCTAGTCTAGTCTAGAGACTGTGGATGGTTCTTCTTTATCATATCATCACCGCCAATTGTTATCTTCCCCTTTTTTGGTAATAGCCACATCTATGCTATTACCAAATAGTTACTAGTAGCCGTGAAGTGATGTGACCCTGAATTTTTAATTGCACATCTCCGATGATTAATATTGATACATATTTCTCATTTGCATCTTGGTTATTTTAACATTTTAGTTTAGCTCTATTTTTAGATCTATTTTTACAGTAGATCTTTTGGTACTTTTATGAATATTAATTTATTTGGCAAGCATTTCCTGGTCCATGAAAATTGGGTGGAAATGTTGGCATCTTGCACTGTTGTGATATAGTTGTGTATTTCTAGTCAGTATTTGTAAGCCGTTCTCTTTTTTTTTTTTTTTTTTTTTGGTTCTTTTTTTTCGGAGCTGGGGACCGAACCCAGAGCCTTGCGCTTCCAAGGTAAGCGCTCTACCACTGAGCTAAATCCCCAGCCCCGTAAGCCGTTCTCTTATAACCCAGTTTACACTAGTGTGCATTCCATTCTACACATTTCTGAATGTTTTGTTTGATATTGTATGTTCAAGAATAAGCTAAATATGAGTTTCTACTCTATAGATTTTCCCACTTATTAACTCTATCCCTGTCTGTATTTTTTTATTTTTTTATTTTTTTTATTAATCATCCCATTCATTTTCACCTCAAATGAACCACTTCTCTGTTGCTCCTCCACAAACTCCCATTCCACAACCTCCCTCTCCTCCCTCCCATTTGCCTCTAGGAGGGTGCTCCCCTACCCACCCACTCTCTCCCATCCCACCTCTCCAGCATCTCCCTATGCTGGAGCATCATCTTTCTTAGAACCAAGAGCCTCCCCTCCAATCAATGTCAGACAAGACCAGCCTCAGCTGCATATGTATCTGGAGCCATGAATCCTTCTCTACACTCCTCGGTTGGCAGTCTAGTCCCTGGGAGCACTGCGTGATCAGGTCAGCTGCTGTTCTTCCTGTGGGATTCGAGTCCTCCTCAGCTCCTCCATTGCTTCGACCAGCTCCCCGACAAGCCCGTGTCTGTATTCGAATCACTGTCTATATAATTTTGCCTTTTCAAGGGCAAAATTCACGCTTTTGAAGTTGCAAATGAATAACTTTCTAGAACGCTTTACTTTTCTTGTCTCCACTTTACATTATGCAGTTACACGTCTGCCAAGCATTTTTTTCTAGCTTCAAAGCACATTTATTTTCATCCCTGAATAATATTCTATTGTTTAGACTACCAACATTTGTTTATCCACTCTTCCAGAGAAGAAAGTCTTGGTTTCTTCCATTCAGGCAATTAGGAATAAATGTAAAGGACATTTACACACAGTTGTGAATGTTCATGGACACACACATTTTCACGTCATTTGGAAAACTTTCAAGCGGCATGTTTGCTGGATCACATGGCAAGAATATGTTTTGTTTTGTTTTGTTTTGTGAAACCTACCAGGCTGTTTCCCACTAGACTGTGCTCTGAAATGGGTGTGCCGTTTTGGATTCCCAGCAAACTTTTCTCCTCGCCTTTGCCATCATTTGACCCTGTCAGCCTTTTAGCCAATTCAATAAGTATGTCGGGGCATCTTCACTGGTTTCTTTTTATCAAATTTTCAGTTCACTAATAATGTACAGTATTGGGTATCTCAGCGAATGCTCACTTGATGTCCCTATATCATTGCTGGTGAGAAGATTCTCATCAGTGCATTTTTATAACAAATGTTAGTTCATTACTCATTTCACAGTTCCCATCGCTTTCAAAGTTTAATGATTTGGTTGGGATTCTTAAATTGTTTTTTAGAGCTATTTTTTTGTAAAATATTAAAATTATCAGTACTGAGCAAAGTAATGTATAAATGTAGCTTGAAATATATTGATTTAAATTCTAGAATAAAATATCTTTATTCTACTATTCTTTATCAGATATAAATTTCATAGTGTAAAATAATGTCTGTGAACTTTAACTGATTTTCAAAGACTATGTAATCAATTTGATTTTTCCTATTAAGTTGAAAAATATAGTTGTCTAGCTCGTAAATGACAACAATTCAGGACTGTCAGAAGAGATATTTGCCCTGTCACTTGGTGTGTTTATATATAGCTTCAATGATGCCCCAAAACTTACAGTTGTGTTTTGAACTTTCCAAATGTTGACATGATTTAATAGACTAATGCTTACCTTATTAGTAGTTCACCAAAACATAAACTTAAATAAGTCCTATGTATTAATGACTCAAATTTAACAAGAAGAATGTTATAGATGCTAATGGTAAATAATCATTGATTATATTTACATGTGTTGTTAGGCAACTGCCAGTCTGCATAGCAAAGAAATTTAACTACTGAGTTTCTATATATAGGAAGATTTAGGGTTTTTTTCTTGCTTTAGAAACGCTTTAAAATAATTTTATAATAAAGTTCATAAAATAAAAAGCAATTATTTTATGTTATGCAAAGCACTGATTTGAAAATTAAGCTGTTTTGAATTTTTATCAATCGCATATTATTTTATAGTTATCAAAGCATTTTTAATGTTGGCAAAATTCCTTTAGTACCAAGAAATGTGTATTAATGGATGTACTAACATCTATCCTTTAGGATTGATGCTTTAAATGTGTGGTATTCAGCTTAGCATCCTGACTGACTTATGCTAAGGTCTAATTTTATTCATATACCATTTATATATACCAAACACCACTTAAATGCATTTGACCCCCTTCTCCCCCTTTTTAAAAATAGATACACCCAGATTATCTTTCTCTTTCCAGAAGAATTTTTTTCTTTAACTTTTAAAATTTCTTTATTTTTACTCTTTAATCCTTTTTTACAGTCCAGACTTCATCTTCTTTCAGGTCTGTCCCTGGACTACTCCCTATTCCCTACCTCCTCCTCGCTCCCCCTGTCCCCAAAAGGATGTCTCCACCCCATCCCGACCCGCACTCCACCAGAAATCCCCAATTCCTGGGGACCTCAAGTCTCTTGAGGTAACATTGTGTGCGTCTTCTCTGACTGAGGCCAGACCAGGCAGTCCTCTGCTGTACGTGTCGGGAGCCTCATATCAGCTGGTCTATGCTGTCTGGTTGGTGGCTCAGTGTCTGAGAGATCTCGGGAGCCAGGTCAGTTGAAACTGCTGGTCTTCCTATGGGGTGGCCCGCCCTCCTCCTTAGCTTCTTCCAGCTTTTCCCGAATGCAACCACATGGGTCCCCAGTTTCTGTCCATTACTTGGGTGCAAATATCTGCATCTGACTCTTTCAGCTGCTTGTTGGGCCTCTCAGAGGGCAGTCATACTAGGCTACCACCATGCCCGTCCTTTTGGGTCTGAGTTTCCTTACTCCGGATGATAGTTTCTAGTTCTATCCTTTTGCCTGTGCCCTCATTCTTAATAGCCGAGCAGTATGCCATTGTCTAAATCAATCACATTTTCTGTATCCATTCTTCGGTCGTGAGACATCTGGGTTGTTTCCAGCTTCTGGTTGACACAAATAAGGCTGCTATGAACATAGTGGAACATATGCCCCTGTGGCATGGTGAGGCATCTTTTAGATATATGCCCAAGAGTGGTATATCTGGGTCTTCAGATAGATCTATTTCCAACTTTCTGAGGAACCTCCAAATTGATTTCCAGAGAGGTTGTACCAGCAATAGATGAGTGTTCCTCTTTCTCCACACCCATGCACTGTCAACTGAGTTTTTGAGCTTAGCCACTCTGATTGGTATAAGGTGTAATCTCAGGGTCGTTTTAATTTGCATTGTGCTGATCACTAAGGACTTTGAACATTTCTTTAAGTGCTTCCCAGTCTTTCAAGATTCCTCTGTTTTGAATTCTGTTTCGTTTTATCTTCCATTAAAAAAAATTGTGGTTAGCTTCTTGAGGATATATATACATTACATACATATATATATATGATATTATAATATTATAGGGATATTAGCCTTCTATTGAGTGTGGGGCTAGTCAAGATTTTTTCCCCAATCTCTAGGTTGCTGGTTTGTCAAATTGACTATGTCCCTTGCCTTACAGAAGCTTTCCAGTTTCATGAGGTTCCATTTATCAATTCTTGATCTCAGAGCATGAGCCACTGGCGTTCTGTTTAGGAAATTTTCTGCTGTGCCAATGAGTTCGAGTATCTTCCTGCTTTCTCTTCTATTAGATTCAGTGTATCTGGTTTTATATTGGGGTCCTTGATCCACTTGTACTTGAGTTCTGTGCAAGGTGACAAATACGTATCTATTTTTGTTTTTCTACCCGCAGACTGCCAGTTATACTACCTCCTTTTATTGAAGAGACTTTCTTTTTTTTTCCATTGTATATTTTTGGCTTCTTTGTCAAAGATCAAGTAGCTGTAAGTGTGTGGTTTTCTTTCTGGGTCTTCAATCCTATTCCATTGATCAACCTGTCTGTCTCTGTACCAATACCATGAATTTGGGCATGCAACCTTTTGGGAACTGGACTAAATTAAGACAGCTTTAGAACCAGTCACTTAACAGTATACCAATGTGCAGACATTACGACTGGAAGTTAATAAATGGACTCTAATGAAACTGAAAACATCTCTATGGCAAAGGGCACCATCACTCAGACAAAGTAGCAGCCTACACACAATGATCAACTACACATCTGAGAGAAGGCTAAGATCTAAAAAAAAAAAAATAAAAATAAAAATAACTCAAAATACTAGATACTAGATACTAATGACCCAGATGGGATACATATCTAAACAGAGAATTCTCAAAAGAGTTAACTCAAATAAATGAGAAGCTCTCAATATCAGCATCTTTCTCATCAGGGAAATGCAAATCAAACTGCTTGTCCCCATTTTTCAAAGATCAGATTTTGCTAAATACCTCTGGATAACCTGGAATTGGTGATGTACACTTGCATGGCTTTGAACTTGAGTGTCTCCTATCTCTGCTTCCTAAGTCTCCTTTTTCTCGCTTGAGTTAGAACACTCTTGGAGAGTTTCTGATTTGGAAAGCAGCTCTCAATATCTGACTATTTCTTCCTCTCAGGTCTTGTCATGTGTCCCTAGCGGGAACCATTTTTATCGTGAACAATGTTTCTCTTATTTTCTCTTCAGTGATCATTTTACTTTATTTCCTCCTTTATTTTGTCGTAATTAGTGGAAAAATTACAGCTGTTAAGCAAGGGCATGCAAGTGCTTTAAAACTTACATGTACATAAAAGCACAATGTAAAAAGAATTATTAGAGAACCATTACTTTGTTTCTCTCCTAATTTTAAACATGTCTTTAGAGTTTGTTTATTTGATGTTCAGTGTGGTATCATTACGCCTGTTTTCAGGTCTATATTTTCCTGGCCAAGTCATCTGGGTGCTCAATTCTTCAGCATCATTTCTATATTGAAAGCAGGAGAGCAATGGTGTCAAGTCCACACAGTTATTTTGGTTCTACCCATATTTGCGCAGCTCTGTCTATAATTTTGGTGTTGGTCGGGTGCTTAAAAATAATTGTCTTCTCCTTTGAGGGCTACTGATGGTACCTGAGGGAGAGCTTCAGGAGGGCAGAAGTTGTTACTGTTCAGCTGTTCAGACCATGAACAGATAAGACCTATTCAACAGTGGAACCTGTCTTGAGTTTTTAATAAAATAGGTTTAGTCATTCAGAATCACGGTTTTGAATTGTGCTTTATATGTGATATAAAGACATAGTCATGAACTATTTTTTCAAGAAGTTTTAAGGAAATATTGTTAAGGATAAAGGAATTAGTGAACACTGAAGAGACATGAGACCATTGAGATCAAGCAGACTTGTCTCAAAAGTGGAAAGTCTAAGAACAAACGATATTTACGGCGATTGACTTGCAAGTAAATGTTTCTCTCTGAGCTTCAATGAACTATTCTTGAAAAGAAGGCATACATATCATGATATATATCATATATTCTGAATATATTCAATATATACTATGTAGTACATAGTATATAGTATATAATATTATAGATAATATGTACTCTGGATGTCTAATAATAGTTTTGTATGAACAGTGAAATGACTGGCTCAAAGTAATTAATGTCCCTATACCCCAAGACAGATGTGGTCTGCGTGAGGAAAGGACACTTTGGATCTTAGAAAATTTCCAGTGTGTATGTTATTACAGTCTCCATGGTCTGTATAGATTGAGATTGTGCTCATCTTTTACCCAAGGGCTTGCCTTCTATGGTTAAAATATAGCATCCCCTTCTATTCCGTGACACATGCTCTGTTTTGTAATTCATTGTTTATGGACTACATAAAAGACATCATGTGGTATTTATATCTGTGTCTGGCTTACTTCACTTAGCACAATGCCTTCTAGGTTCAGTACTTTTAAACTTAAATATATTTCCTTCAGGGCTAAAGGAAATCCTTCTTAAGTGAAAAGGTTCATATTTTAAAAGTTTTTTTATTAAATATTTTTATATTTTTTCTTTTTTTAATTAATCAATTCATTAATTAATTTTTACACTCCAGATCTTATTACCCTCCTGGCCCACCCTCTGTTCCACATCCAAAACCTGCTCCCTGACCGCCCCTGCCTCCACAAGGATTTCCCCACCCCACCCCACCCAACCAGACCTCGAAACTTCCTGGAGCCTCCAATCTCTTGAGGGTTCAGAGCATCTTTGTTGACTGAACGCAGACCCAGTAGTCCAATTTTTAAATTTAAATTTTCTGTGAGGTTTCAAATACCAAAGTATTTCTTGATGATTTTCTAATGATATTACAATACCGTCCCCTTTGACTTTGAACTTTGACTATTTCTCCATTTCCTTTTGTCTGGACTGCTTTCTGTTTTGGGGAAGGGGGCTTTGTAAACACCTACCACGACAGTTTACCAGTAACCGGTGGCTTGATGTCCAATAGTCTTTTCTTTATGAAGCTGCAGGTGCCTGGGTTTGATCCCTGTATGTTTAGAACTGTAATAATATCCTTAATGAACTGAAGCAACCTTTCCTGCCTCTTGACTGGTTTTGCACTGCATTCTTCTTTGTCAACATTGGAATAGTAATGCCTGCTCATTTCTGTGTCCCATTTGCCTGGAATATATTTTTATCATCTTTTTACCCCAAGGATGTTTCCATCTATGATAATGTGTGTTTCTCAGAGGCAACAAAAAGAGGATCTTGCTTTCCAATATAGTCTAAATCTGTGTCTTTTAATTGGAGACTTGGATCATTAATATTCTGTTATTGTTGAAATGTGACTGTGTTATATCATTACATTTGTGATGTTTTTATACTCTATGTTTATAAACTGCTCTGTTATTCCCATTTAGCTCTGTAACCTTGTAGGTATTTTAGTAAACTCACTTTGTGTGTGGATTATATCTTCTACTCTCCTCTGCAGATCTGGCCTTGTAGTCATCAATTAATTTCATCTTTCTTAAAATTATATACTATTTTTTAAATTTATCCTTCGACATTAATTGATAGTTTTGTTAAACCTAATATTCTGGTCAGCAGTTTTGGTTTTTCAGGTCTTGGAATATGTTTTCCAGGTTTTTCTGGCTTTAAATGTTTCTGTCAAATAATCAGCCGTTATTCCTTTTTTATTCTTATCCTACGAGCATGAGTGTTTTGTCTTCATGAATGTTTGTGTTCCTTATGCATGCCTGGTACCCTTTGAAGCTAGAAGACAATCGACTTGCTGTCAATGAATACAGATGATTTTGAGTCACATAAATGCTGGAAGTTGAACCAGAGTCCTCTAAAAGAACAGCCAGTACCCCTAACTACTAAGCCACACCTTCATCTGTTATTTTGCTTACCACGCCTTTGTAATTGACTTGACTGTTCACTCCTAAACTCCAATAAACCTTATTCATTCCATGTTAGTTGTTGTTGTTGTTGTTGTTGTTGTTTGATTATTTGTTTGTTTTGGAAGGGTTGGTTTGCTTGGTGCTTTAACTCTAACATGAGATGGAGAGTTTAAGTTCTGGTCCCTTTTTAGGATTTCTCTGTGCTGCTTGTTCCCAGATAGGCATCCTTTTCACTAGGTTTGGAAAATTTTCTTCCACACCTTCATTGACAACATTTTTTTGTTTTTTTGTTTTTTTACTTGGTATGGTATATTTTTTTTCCTTTTGCTGTGGCCATAATTAAAAGATCTGGTCATTTCCCCCATGTTTTATTCACATTTTTAATGTTATTTTAGTGAATATTTTAAGTAAACCATGTAATCTATTTTCATCATATTATCTCCCCAAACGCATCTCCAATTTCTTATGAAACTCAGATCTTTTCAAACCTTGGAGTGGCATCAGAGGAGAATGGGCATTCTGAACTCTCAGTGAACTTACATGCAAGTAAGTGTCAATTAATCAAGAAACCCTATGTGATGTCCACCCACAAGGTCCTCTTAGGTAACATTACCCAGGAAATGTCACTGGAGAGATTACCTCCAGTGCAGCTGGTCCAAGGGTGCCAGTAACCTTAAGTCTTAACGTTTTCTTCTAGTGTAAATTCTCTGTTTAAAAAAAAAGTCATGCTTTTATTTTTTGAGAATATAGTATATATATATACATATATAATATTATATAGTATATAGTATATATTACATCACTTCCCACCTTCCTTTTCCTCACAGCAACCACCCCCATATACTCCTCTCTTGCTGTCTCTAAAATTTATGGCTTTATTTTCTTTAATTGTTCACACACACACACACACACACACTTGTCTATTCCTCAATATCTGAATACAATATTCTCATGTAATATAAGTCCATGTAATATAAGGTATTGGCCTACATTTAAGAGATGACCATTTGGTACTGGATAACTAGTCAGGATGTTCTTCCCCAGGGAAGACTATTTCTCTTGTCCCCAGTATCCTTTAGTCGCCTGTGGTTCTTTAGCTAGTCAAGAGACCTTTGGGAGCTTTCTCCCTTCAATGCCACCATGTCTACTAGTAAAAACTTATTTATTTACATTTTATGTGCATGGGTGTTTTGCCTGCATATCTCTACAGAGCCCACAGATGCCAGAAAAGTGTGTTGAATACTATAAAAGTGGAGTTAGATCTGGTTGGGAGCCACACTGTGTGTGTGCTGGAATCTGAAGCTATGACTTTCGGAAGAGCAGCCACTGCTCTTAATCACTGAGCTACCTCCCAAGCAAGAATGACTATGTATCTTTAAAATATATAGCTGAAGTCTTATAGCATAATTACTTATAGATTATGTGAAGATCATACTAAGTCAGGATGTCATGGTTGATCTCAGTTATGGAGTCCAATGTAGGCAGATCCATGAATCAGTCTCAGAGTTTGCTTTGGCTATACAATTTATCCAAATTCCATAAGATAAAAATCATCCTGAAAATTCCCTTCTTAACACCATGAGAAGGATTTGTCCCAAAATCCCTGGGAATAAAAGAAACATTCAAAGGATGCTGCTATCTTCACACAACCTTAAAGATAAGTATTAAAGCAGAAGCTAAATATAATTATAACTGTTGAACGTCATACTTCCTGTGCTGAGATTTCCAAGATATGTATGGCTAAAATCGTAAAGCACGGTTGGCCACAAATAAAGTGTGCACATCAATAACAGATGGTGATGGATCTAGGAGAATTTTCAAAAAAAGTAATCTAGCTTGTTAACTGAAGTTCTTGTTAAACGGTGATCTAAATTATGGTTCACAAATCCCAGAATAACCTTTAAAAGACCTTAAAGGAAAAATTTAAAGGAGTAAAACTGTGAAGAACTATACCCAGCTAATAGGTTTTATGACTCAATCTATATTAATGATCTAGTATGTCTGATGCCTTGCTATAACCATAAGGAGTTCATTCCTCCCACAGTCGTTGGTGTGAGTGCTTTCTCTACATGTCGATTATAACATCAGGCTGTCAGCAACTCTTCTGACTAAATTGCAAAAGTCTCAAGCAGTCAAGAAAATGTTGAGCAATTTCAGAATCGCAAGATTTTAGAACTTGAGGTACTGAGGAGTCTCTTGAGTTATTCTTTTGTGATATTGAACTATCCTGGTGACAACAATAACAACAACAACACACAACAACAACAACAACATCAACAAAGTGAAAATGACGTCATGGCAAGGTATGCTGATGCCCAGATACAGATGTAGTAGGGATGCAGATGTGGAGATCTCTCTGATATGTACAGACCCCTGTGCTAACTGCAGGGTAACTTTGTCTCCCATCTAAAGACCATAGGTGAAAATTGTTCTACTGCTGAATGATGCTTATCCATGCTTTAGGGCTTGGGAGTTCTGCCTTACAAGATGTAAAGGGAAGCTATAAAAAGAACTAGAGAAAAGGTTGTTGCTTGGAATCTTCAAATCATGTATCTTTCTCATTTATTTCCAATTATGTAAATGGCAAAATAGGTAGGTTTAGCCAGAAGAAATAAAATACCTCTTGGCCAATACCCAAAAGTAATTTCAAATTGAAGTTTTAAAATCTCCCTCATAACTCCCAGGGACTAAACTACCAACCTAGGAGTACACATGGAGCGACCCATGGCTCCAGCCGCATATGTAGCAGAAGATGGCCTTGTTGGACTTCAATGGGAGGAGAGGCCCTTGGTTCTGGAGAAAATTCAATGCCCCTGTGTAGGGGAATGCCAGGGTGGGGAGTCAGGAAGAAGCGTATGGGTAAGGGAGCACCCTCATAGAAGCAGGGGGAGGGAGGATGGGATAGCGAGTTTCTGGAGGGGAAACCAGAACAGAAGATAACATTTAAAATGTAAATAAGTAAAATATCCAATAAAAATTACTCTCTAATATACAAGTTTTTCTTTTGTATTTTAGAAAGGGCAGGAAAACATAGATTACAAAATTAACCGAGGAAACGTGAATTTCTTAGAAACCAACGTTACCATTTTTGTTCTAGAAATTCTGCTACATATTTTAAGATTTAAATTAGCAAAAGCCACTTATAAACTTCTTGGAAAAGGATTAGATACTTTTGTCCTTTAGAGAAAATATCCACAGCAGCAGGTTGCACACGTCCTTATTGAAGCTTCCTGACATTTTCCCTTCACTGTGGCATGTTTACAGACAAAAATATCTGTCAGATCCTTCAGGGTTCTGGTCGACCTGGATTAAGGTTCTATTTCTATCAAAGCATACACTCAGTGGGCCTTCCAAACAAATGTCATGGAAAGAAATTCTCAGATATGTGCTGTCATTTTTTTTCAAATATTTTATTCATCATCTATTTACACAAAAATAATTTGCTGTTAAGTAATGATTTTTGATACTAGAATTTGGTTCATAAACGTGAATTTGAAGAATTGACAGGTCACTTCTGTGTAGAATTTACTTACTACTTTATAAAAATAAGCCTTATTTTTGCATGTTTGTACAACATATATGCATGTATGTGCACTATAGAGAGAGAGAGAGAGGAGTGAGAATACATGAGGGCCACCGCACATTTGTGAAGTTCAGAAGACACCTTTAGGTATTGATCATTATCTATTATATTCTTAGAGGCAGAATTTAATATTTTATATCATGTATCAAACTTCCAGGCCCCTATGTTTCTAGGGATTCTCTTCTCGCAGATTATGATGCATTACTGCACATTGCTATACAAGTTTTGTGGATTGAGAACCATGACCTCATGTTTGCATGGCATATACTTTCTCAAACAATATTCCCAGTACCCAAATAAGCCTACGTGTCAATCTCCTCTTCCTCCTGGATATTCTTTTGTGACTGTTGTCTGCCTGGATTAAGCTTTTTCACTAGTATCTTTCTGAACTAAATAAATGTAAATATTGTTTCCAGACCTGTAGTGATCAGCTTTTCCCCAATATTTAAGATAAATCAATAACATGAAGTGATCTTTCCAAGTACAAGTCATGCTTGTGATGGGTGTGGAAATCATACTGACCTTGTCCATCACTCAGCAAGTGTCTTCCATGTTGCTCTGCTACATGAGTGAAAGCTTAAACTTTTCTTTGCTGCACTTTCTCTTCCAAATCTCAAATCTCCATGGCTATTGCATTAATTTCTTTTTTTTTTTATTAACTTGAGTGTTTCTTATATACATTTCGAGTGTTATTCCCTTTCCCGGTTTCCGGGCAAACATCCCCCTCCCCCCTCCCCTTTTTATGGGTGTTCCCCTCCCCATCCTCCCCCCCTTGTTGCCCTCCCCCCAATAATCTAGTTCACTGGGGGTTCAGTCTTAGCAGGACCCAGGGCTTCCCCTTCCACTGGTTGCACTAATTTCTATAGGCCATCTGTCCTAGCAGCATGGTTGTCTTTTAAACATGGTAATCACTAGCTTTAAAGTCAAGAGTTGGAATTATCTTTGATACATTGTCATCAGTAGCCCTAATGTCAACAGTTGCAGTCCCTCTTACATACTTTCAATAAAAATGCAACACAATACATGCAATACAATAATTCTAAATTAACTTTCACACAATCAATTCTTTTCGACCTTAAATTTTTCTAGTGAAAACATTGCTTCTCGTAATTCAATAAATTCAGCTTCTGACAGTTTAAATCTCTTTAGGATATAGTCTGACTAGGTCAATTATCACAAAACTAGGAGTTTAAGTCACAAAGCATTATTATTTCTGAAAATTCAAGGAATAATTTAGAGTACATTATTATAAGTAAATGTTCCTGCAAATATATTTTGTATTTTATTTCCTAATTGATAAATAGACTCTCATCATGCTATGTTTAGCACATGTGATCAACTTTTAAATATTCCCTTCTACTCTAGTAAATCAGTTCAGATCTTCACAACCTTCTATAAAATTGCTTTTGATTTTAGATCATTACTTACCTATCTACAAATCTAATAAGACCAATTCAAAAAGACTGAAATAAATGCAGCTAGTAAACAAATGCTTTTATTATGAGCAACATAAGTATTATAACCATAGAGAATAACTTTGAAAATGTACATACGTATACCCCAAATGAGGAGGGGGTATTAGAACTGATTTGAAGTCCTGCTCTACTTATGGCATCCAAACTGTCCTTAGCACTCTCTGATGTCACCTACTTCCCAAGCCACAGAGTTAAAGCAACAAAGTTTTTAAACCAGAAATGGATACATTTCCTAGAACAAGAGATGATCTTTATTATAAGCAGCAAGATTTGCTTCAAGTCAACTTATACTTTTGTGGTAGCAGGTCAAAAGCCTGCAGTTAGGATGAGAAGTTTTAGATTCATGGTACTAAATACCTAAATGCCATTTCATAAAAGGGAACAAAAGGGATTTCAAAGTCTTCTCTCAAAATAAAAGCTAAATTTCCCCTTAAGACACAAGAAGATGTCACCAGCTGGCTGCAATGTGTGTACTTGGCATTATGGTTTGTTAGTTTATTAGGTATTTTACAATCTTGGAAACTAATGATTACAGAGCACATTCCTCCACACTTTATCATCACGAATTGGTGCCAAGAGACAGGGAAGCTGCACCCATGGAATGGCAACATTATGGCTGTCTAAACAAGACTTGCAGAGTGATAATACTAATAGACATGCTAAAGCGGAAGGGGAAATATTATGGGGCCTCATACCTAGACAAAGTACTACAGTCAATTAATTACTGCTTAAAGGGAGAATCAGTCTTCCCTAGAGCTGAACAATCTAATTGGTTATCCAATATCAGGTGGTCATCCCTGAAATTATGTACATACAAGCAACACTAAATGGATTCAATAGGTTGAATTTATATAGTATTCATTTGTATATTTATGTAATAACTATCAAAGGGAAAGAAAAGAAAAAAAAAATATATATATATATATATATATATATATATATATAGTATTGGAAGACTCAGGATGACCATGAAAAACAAAACAAACAAATTTCCCTGAAGCAATTCAAGAGGCACAGCATGGATTTAGCTCTGTTATATTTCCATATTTTTTATTCTGCATTGATCACAAACATGCTTTAAAGGATTTATTTTTGTTTTTTATTTTTATTTGGGGGGAAGGATTTATTTCAGCATAGAGGTTGAAATCAGTTGTCTAGAAAAGTTAGGGAAGGAGCATTCCTGCCTTCTGCTTCAAAGGATTTATGAAGGAAATTTTTCTTATTGATTTTTTTCTTCTTCTCCAATTACTCAAGGTTCATATTTGCCTCTATTATCCTCATGTTAGCACCATTTTAAGACTTGGCAAACTTTTAAAACTTCATTGATTCTGACAACATATTAAATGTTTTATATATTGTAAAAGTTTCATGGTGAGCAATATGAACTTGAAGTTTCTAGCTCAATTAAAAGCATTAATTTGGTCAGGCATGGTGGCATACACCCTTAATCCTACTGGTAGGCAGAGGCAGAGGCAGAGGCAGAGGCAGAGGCAGAGGCAGAGGCAGAGGCAGAGGCAGAGGCAGAGGCAGAGGCAGAGGCAGAGGCAGAGGCAGAGGCAGAGGCAGAGGCAGAGGCAGAGGCAGAGGCAGAGGCAGAGGCAGAGGCAGAGGCAGAGGCAGAGGCAGAGGCAGGCGTATCTCTGGGAGTTTGAGGCCAACTTGGTCTACTTAGTGAATTTTAGGGCAACTGGAACTACTTAGTAAGACTTTGGCTTGATAAACCAAAAGAGAGCCTTTATTAATATTTAACCTAATAAGATACCCTCTAAATTATATGTGTAATAATTTCCAAAAATATGTATACTATTTGCTTGCAATGCAGAGGACAGTTTATAACATCTATTTTATATATATATATATATATATATAATCTACAATAATTTATAAGTAGATGCTTTCTTTTTGTTGATGGATAACTGATAAATATGACTATTTCCTAACATGTGATCAATATTCATGCTCTGAAATACTTATAATAGAATAACCTTGACTCCCTCAAACTGTCCACTACTGTTGACTAGTGGAATAGGGTAACATACCTGTAATCATTTAATGACTTAGAAATATGACTCACAACAAAAATCTTATGTTCTCTCAATTATTCTTCTCTTTAGGAAAGACTGATTGAAATGGTTATTATTTATATTGCTAATATTTTTACAAAGAATTTATATCAAAATCAACATATACCTAGTAAGATATTATTTTGAATACATTAAGAATGTGGAGTCACAAGAATAATGAGGGGGAAGTTGAAAGTATTAAATCAATCCCAACATTTTCAGGTTGGACACTTTGGGATCTGTTTGTGCCACTAGGCATAAAAAAATGGGTTAGTTTGGCATGTGAGAAAAGGAAAGAACTCGTATCCAAGTAATGAAATTGGATAAATTTAGATGTTTGTGATTATAGCTACTGAATATGTTTTCGACTGACAGAATATGCTCTGATATTGGAATACAGTCAAAATCCATCTAAATCATGCCAGAGAAATGTTAAATGGTGAGGAGAAGACTAGAATTTAAGCTGATCGCTGCAGCAAAGATAGGCTCACACTGACAATTCTGGTGAAGGATTCTGACTTGGAAGCTTACTCAATGAGAAGGTGTTTTTATGCACCCTAGAACTCACAGGGTTAGGAGGAAGCTATTCCCACTCCAACCCCAATGCTTTTTGGGGGCATTTGAAATGTTATAATCTACCCTATTCAAGGGTAGGACATGCGTAATTTATAATCTGCAAAAACACATGGAGTCAATAGCATACATTGGTATACAGAGTTGCCAACTGATGCATTTAGATAATGGGTGACATCTTCAAAAATAGTAATAATTAACCTTCTAGAAATTAATCTTCAGTTTACTTCCTATAAATTTAATAAAGAGATATTAAGAAAGGATACATAAAAAACCTAGGAGAATAAGAATAAACTTGCAGTCCTAGGCAGTAGAAATGAAAACAGCCATTGATTCTATAAAGACATTTCATCCAGTGACAGACAGTACACATGACAGTAGTATTATATGAAAATGGATATGAAACTTACTGCAGCCTATACCAGTGAAGAGACTGTAATATCACAGGGTAACTCAGGTGTCCTAGGTAATGAGGGGTTAAACAATCTACCTTACTCCAAACTGTATAAAAGGATACCACGTAATTATGCACTGACCAAAAAAGAACTATGTTACTTCTTTATATACATGTATCATTTTTATTATTTTAATGTATGATACCTTTAGTTATTACACATGTTTATTGTAATGGACCAGGGAAGGCATCACTGCTGACCTATTGGCAATGGATGAAATTTGGATGAAGAAGAGTCATGGCCTTTAGTTTGTGTACTAAATGGAGATCCCATGAAGCACCAATGGATAGTTTTATATCTGGAGCCACACAAGATGCCCTGGTTAATATAAGTGGAGAGGAATAAAAAGATGAGAAAGAGATTAGAGAGGGTATGGTCAAAAGGAAACAGAATGTATTCTAAGCATGCTTGAACTGCTAAACAACAAATTTAGTCAATCAAAAGCATTTACCACATAGCAGTGTCATGTTAGGCCAGCGGTCATCTCATACATCTATCTATGTTTCTCGTGGTTCTTTCATGACTGTATACATTGAGGGAAATAAGCCACGTTTAAAAGAATTTGTTTATAATTATATATATGTACTCACACACAATGTATGTCCCTAACATAGCAATCAGACACAGTTAAAATAGAACTAGAATCATTTTTATCAGTGTAAATTGTCAATAATCTTTCTGCTTTCCTTATTGAATGTTTCAAGAGATATTGAGGGTAGAGAAGTTATAAATGGGAATACATACAGTCATAGAATAGATGAATCACCTGAATGCATAGATATGGAAAGACAATGCCGTGACATGGAAAACTAAACAGCATATTGTAAGGTTGATGTTCACAATGTAAATATTTTGCAGTAGGTTTTTTTCCCTATTTTTATACTAAGGATATTAGGTTTCTATTTGTTTGTGATATTGAGGCAAACTTACATTAAATGTTTCAGCAGACCTATTGGAGATACTCATTTGAATGTTCTAAGAAATACGGTAAAGAAAGATGTGGGTCACAATGGTTTTATCAGGGACTGTACTTATAGATCAGTGGGATCGTGTATAGTAAATGAACAAACTCAATACAATCTAAAAGATCGTGAAACACTAGACTCCACATAAAACCAGTAGAGATTTTCAAACAGTATAAATGATAATAAAAAGACTTCAAAGATCCGATCTTAAATTCTACATCATAAGGACACACTGATACTGGAATTTTTAAGTTTAAGATCGTTGTTAAGCATAACTAGTACCTAGCTTAGATTCAGTAATGCATGTATACATTAGCCAGGAACAGATTCTTAGCCTAACTACTAGAGAGTTAATTTAACCAGAAAATCTCATTGTGCAAGTTGATATTTTCTTTTCTGTAGTCATAGAAGGAAGCCCACTCATTCTGGGAAAGATTTATGAAGGTTCTCAACATTCAGAGTCTTATGCATCAGAATTGGGTGTTAACTGGGTTTTGCAACTGGAAATAAACATGTACATTACCTGAAAGTTACAACTTCTTCTCTATAAAGTATGAAGAATGAAGAATGCCTTCACGAAATTGCAAAGGTTCTGTAAGGCAAAGGACACTGTCATTTGGGCAACACAGCAACCAACAGACTGGGAAAAGATCTTTACTAATCCTACATATGATAGAGGGCTAATATCTGATATATACAAAGAACTAAAGAAATTAGAATCCACAGAATCAAATGACTATTTAAAAAATGGAGTACAGAGGTAAACAAAGAATTCTCAACTAAGGAATATCAAATGGCCAAGAAGCACCTAAAGAAACATTCAACATCCTTAGTCATCAGGGAAATGCAAATCAAAACAACCCTGAGATTCCACCTCACACCAGTCAGAATGGCTAAGACCAAAAACTCAGGTGACAGCAGATGCTGGCAAGAATGTGGAGAAAGAGGAACACTCCTCCATTGTTGATGGAATTGCGAACTGGTACAACCATTCTGGAAATCAGTCTGGAGGTTCCTCAGAAAACTGGACATACTACTACCTGAGGACCCAGCTATAGCACTCCTGGGCATATACCGAAAAGATGCTCCAACATATAACAAGGACACATGCTCCATTATGATGATAGCAGCCTTATTTATAATAGCCAGGAGCTGGAAAGAATCCAGGTGTTTCTCAACAGAGGAATGGATACAGAAAATGTGCTACATCTACACAATGGAGTACTACTCTGCTATCAAAAACCATACCGTCATGAAATTCTTAGGCAAATGGATGGAACTAGAAAATATCATCCTGAGTGAAGTAAGCCAATCAAACACACACACACACACACACACACACACACACACACACACACACACACACACACAGTATGTCATCACTGATAAGTGGATGTTAGCCCAAAAGTTTAGATTACCCAAGATACAATCCACAGACCACATGATGCTAAAGAAGAAGGATGACCAAAGTGCAGATGCTTCAGTCCTCCTTAGAAAGGGGAACAAAAATATTCATAGGATAGGTTATGGAGACAAAGTTTGGAGCAGAGACTGAAGGAATGGCCATTCAGAGCCTGCCTCACCTGGGGATCCAGCACCAAATCCAGATAATATTGCTGATGCCAAGAAGTACATGCTGACAGGTGTCTGATATAGCTGTCTCCTGAGAGGCTCTGTCACATCATGACAAATACAGAGGCAGATGCTCACAGACAACCATTGAACTGAGAATGGGGTCCCCACTGGAGGAGTTAGAGAAATGATTGAAGGAGCTAAAGGGATTTGCAACAGCATAAAAGCAACACCATCTAACCAGAGTTCCCAGGAACTAAACCACCATCCAAATCGTACACATGGACAGACCCATGTCTCCAGCTGCATGTGTAGCAGAGAATGGCCTTGTTGGGCACCAATGGGAGGAGAAGCCTTTGGTCCTGGCAAGGCTCGACTCCCCAGTGTAGTGGAATGTCAGGGTGGTAAGTGGGAAGGCAGGAAGTAGTGGGTGGATGGGTGGGGGAAACACCCTCATAGAAGAGGGGGAACTAGGAGTGGGATAGGGCATTTGTGGACAGGAAACCGGAAAAGGGATAGCATTTGAAATAGAAGTAAAAAAAATTCAATAAAGAAAAAGATTGCCTCGTGTGTCAGTTGGAGTAAGCATACATTTTAGAGGGGAAATAGGCATAAGATAAGAGTGATTGGAACAGTCATGGCCTGTGCCATATTTGTTTGTGGTTCGTGTGGCCTCTAGTAGAGTTAGGCAAGAGCTCAGAAATGCAGTGCCTGAAACATGTAAGAGGTAACTACCCACACGTTTTACCAGAAGCAAATCTAGGAAACGATGCAGCAAGGGAACATCTCAGGAAAGCGACAATGAATATATTCAGAAACTTGGAGCATTAGAAATTACATACACTTTCAAAAGTCAGGTGATTCAGTATGTGTGGCTAGCATTTTAAATCAATATGTTAGAGTAGAAATGAGATGAGACAATATTTTTGATGTTTTGAGAAATGAATAAAGCTTAGAACTTTCAATGTTTTTTTTACAAAAAAAATAGTACGAATAGATATTTTTGATGAAGTTGTATTATATTGCAAGTGCTTACTGAATTCTTTATTGCGATATTCAGCTAAAGAAACAGAGTTCTGGAGGAATCTGAATAGCTTATCAAAGTGCCAATGCTAATAAATGTAAGTCATGAGAATAACAGAACAAACCGACACTTCTCTTAGGGACACTTTTAGACATAAAAGCAGAGAATATACTTGAGATCATGACTCTAAATTAAAGTGAGGATAAGCACATTCATCTAGAATCCAGGTATTAAGTTTCTCAGCAACTCATGGTGTTAGGAAAATGATACCAGCAGGTCTCAGTTTTCTTCTGGTACAAATTGAAAGTCTAGAAAACCATGAATGGATTGACAGATTGACAGGTAGATAGGTAAACAACAGAACCAACCTACCAATTAAACTAAAATGATTAGATAAACTAGTTCATGCAGGAGCAGTCTTAGGAAATAAGACTACTGCCATGGCTCCTGTTCTAAAGGAGGAGGAACCCAAAAAATAGGAGAGAACTGAAAGCTACGACATATCCTTATTGGAACTCTCCCATTGCTAGGGGTTCAGAAACACCAAAGAGGTCCTATCAAAAGAGGACAATGCTGTGCAAAGATATAACTGCTTCCATGGTAGATTAATCTTGTTTTGTAAAAAGCCATTTCATTTCCTCAGGTGAAGGGACGGAATCGGAGCAATACCAAAGCTGTATGAATACATGGCGTTGGCTCAGCTCAGAGCATTTCCTATTCTGCTTTAACTATCCCTAGACTTAGGCCTGGAGGCTTCTAGCCTCTCTACAACCTTCCAGCCCCCATCTGCTAACCTAGACCTAGAATGTTTCACCTTCTGAGACTTACTGCTGAATAAGCTCGTCCTCTCTAGTTCTTTTTTGAACTGTGGCTGGCTGGTTCAACTCAGCTATTCTAGCTCAAACTCCTCTCCAGGGTGACTGATTCAATGTGGCCTTTCAGCTTCTCACTGAATTGGTCCGTTTGGCCTCAAAATAACTCTGGCAATTTGTTCCAATCATCTGGCTCCTTCTTGTTCTCTGGCTTCAACTGCCTCTGCTGACCTGAACTGAACTGCATAAACTCACGAATGAACTCAACTCCTCTGCATGGATCATTTGCATTGACTGACTCTCCCTGTGTTGCTCTTAATTAGCTTGTCTTTCCTGTGCTGTTCTCATAGGACTTGGGTGTATCCTATCTCTGACTCATTTTGTAAATCTTTCTCTATTTTGTCACTTTAAAACATTGCTGCCTCTTTCTACAAACTAATGTTACCTTAAAGGTGTGTACTAAGGGCAAGTCTGTATTACATCTGGATCATAAAGTCATAGATCTTTGAATATGATCCCTTGTCAGAGTAGCCATGTTGCTGGATTAAAATTCTACACCTTTTTATTTGAATAAAGAACTCTTGTGTCTCATAGTCACACAAATGTCAGAAATAAATCATCAGGAAACTCATGATACAAAAATCCCTGGTAGAAAAGAATACAAAATGGTAGCTTCTACCCTAAGCTGTGTAGACAATAGGTCAAAATAGGAATATTTTCTGTGTACAGACATTGATAAAACTCCTGGGGCTAGAGAGCTATATTATTTGGCATGGTGCCTTCTTTGCAAACATTAATATTTAAGTTTCTTTTTCTGCACACACATAAAAGTTGGGTATGTTTGCATTCATCAGTAACATTTGTGTTTAATAGGGATCGAGAAGGAAGGGACAGATGTTCGCAGCATTTTGTTGGGTAGCCAGTCTAGCTAAAACAACAATCTCCAGGTTCAAGGAGAAAACCATTTTCAGAAACTAGTGGGCATTACTATAGAATAGGGCACTTGGCCTCCACATGCAATTGCTCAAGCACACACATCTGTGTAAACACACACATAACATACACATAACACACACCTACACATACATATTTACAAACATTTTAAAGAAAAAAGAAATTGACACAAATTTAAATTACTTTGAATAGAATATTTAAATGTGGGAATAGTTTTAAGAAGTCAGTCAAACAAATTAGGTGCCAACGTGTCTTAGTAGTAAAGGACAAACTCCTCATAATTCAAGATGATGATAGATGTGCAAGACCCTGTTAATCAGGGAGTCAAGCCAAAGAGATGTTAGATAAGCTAGTTATGTCAAATATGCAGTAAGTGAAAAAGATAACAACGACTGTTGTTCATGACAATGATACATTAAATATAACTGCATTAGATTCTTTTTTTTTATTAACTTGAGTATTTCTTATATACATTTCGAGTGTTATTCCCTTTCCCGGTTTCCGGGCAAACATCCCCATCCCCCCTCCCCTTCATTATGGGTGTTCCCCTCTCCACCCTCCCCCCATTGCCGCCCTCCCCCCAACAGTCTAGTTCACTGGGGGTTCAGTCTTAGCAGGACCCAGGGCTTCCCCTTCCACTGGTGCTCTTACTAAGATGTTCATTGCTACCTATGAGGTCAGAGTCCAGGGTCAGTCCATGTATAGTCTTTAGGTAGTGGCTTAGTCCCTGGAAGCTCTGGTTGCTTGGCATTGTTGTACATATGGGGTCTCGAGCCCCTTCAAGCTCTTCCAGTTCTTTCTCTGATTCCTTCAACGGGGGTCCTATTCTCAGTTCAGTGGTTTGCTGCTGGCATTCGCCTCTGTATTTGCTGTATTCTGGCTGTGTCTCTCAGGAGCGATCTACATCCGGTTCCTGTCGGCCTGCACTTCTTTGCTTCATCCATCTTGTCTATATGGGTGGCTGTATAAGTATGGGCCACATGTGGGGCAGGCTCTGAATGGGTGTTCCTTCAGTCTCTGTTTTAATCTTTGCCATTCTATTCCCTGCCAAGGGTATTCTTGTTCCCCTTTTAAAGAAGGAGTGAAGCATTCACATTTTGATCATCCGTCTTGAGTTTCATTTGTTCTAGGCATCTAGGGTAATTCAAGCATTTGGGCTAATAGCCACTTATCAGTGAGTGCATACCATGTATGTCTTTATGTGATTGGGTTAGCTCACTCAGGATGATATTTTCCAGTTCCAACCATTTGCCTACGAATTTCATAAAGTCATTGTTTTTGATAGCTGAGTAATATTCCATTGTGTAGATGTACCACATTTTCTGTATCCATTCCTCTGTTGAAGGGCATCTGGGTTCTTTCCAGCTTCTGGCTATTATAAATAAGGCTGCAATGAACATAGTGGAGCACGTGTCTTTTTTATATGTTGGGGCATCTTTTGGGTATATGCCCAAGAGAGGTATAGCTGGATCCTAAGGCAGTTCAATGTCCAGTTTTCTGAGGAACCTACAGACTGATTTCCAGAATGGTTGTACCAGTCTGCAATCCCACCAACAATGGAGGAGTATTCCTCTTTCTCCGCATCCTCGCCAACATCTGCTGTCACCTGAGTTTTTGATCTTAGCCATTCTCACTGGTGTGAGGTGAAATCTCAGGGTTGTTTTGATTTGCATTTCCCTTATGACTAAAGATGTTGAACATTTCTTTAGGTGTTTCTCAGCCATTCAGCATTCCTCAGCGGTGAATTCTTTGTTTAGTTCTGAACCCCCCTTTTTAATAGGGTTATTTGTCTCCCTGCGGTCTAACTTCTTGAGTTCTTTCTATATTTTGGATATAAGGCCTCTATATGTTGTAGGATTGGTAAAGATCTTTTCCCAATCTGTTGGTTGCCGTTTTGTCCTAACCACAGTGTCCTTTGCCTTGCAGAAGCTTTGCAGTTTTATGAGATCCCATTTGTCGATTCTTGATCTTAGAGCATAAGCCATTGGTGTTTTGTTCCGGAATGTTTTTCCAGTGCCCATGTGTTCCAGATGCTTCCCTAGATTTTCTTCTATTAGTTTGAGTGTATCTGGTTTGATGTGGAGGTCCTTGATCCACTTGGACTTAAGCTTTGTACAGGGTGATAAGCATGGATCGATCTGCATTCTTCTACATGTTGACCTCCAGTTGAACCAGCACCATTTGCTGAAAATGCTATCTTTTTTCCATTGGATGGTTTTGGCTCCTTTGTCAAAAATCAAGTGACCATAGGTGTGTGGGTTCATTTCTGGGTCTTGAATTCTATCCCATTGACTATCTGTCTGGCTCTGTACCAATACCATGCAGTTTTTATCACTATTGCTCTGTAATATTGCTTGAGTTCAGGGAGAGTGATTCCCCGTGAAGTCCTTTTTATTGTTGAGGATAGCTTTAGCTATCCTGGGTTTTTTGTTATTCCAGATGTATTTGCAAATTGTTCTGTCTAACTCTTTGAAGAATTGGATTGGTATTTTGGTGGGGATTGCATTGAATCTGTAGATCGCTTTTGGTAAAATAGCCATTTTTACTATATTAATCCTGCCAATCCATGAACATGGGAGATCTTTCCATCTTCTGAGGTCTTCTTCAATTTCTTTCTTCAGTGTCTTGAAGTTCTTATTGTACAAATCTTTTACTTGCTTGGTTAAAGTCACACCGAGGTACTTTATATTATTTGGGTCTATTATGAAGGGTGTCGTTTCCTTAATTTCTTTCTCGGCTAGTTTCTCTTTTGTGTAGAGGAAGGCTACTGATTTATTTGAGTTAATTTTATACCCAGCCACTTTGCTGAAGTTGTTTATCAGCTTTAGTAGTTCTCTGGTGGAATTTTTGGGATCACTTAAATATACTATCATATCATCTGCAAATAGTGATATTTTGACTTCTTCTTTTCCGATCTGTATACCCTTGACCTCCTTTGTTGTCTGATTGCTCTGGCTAGAACTTCAAGAACTATATTGAATAAGTAGGGAGAGAGTGGGCAGCCTTGTCTAGTCCCTGATTTTAGTGGGATTGCTTCAAATTTCTCTCCGTTTAGTTTAATGTTAGCAACTGGTTTGCTGTATATGGCTTTGATTATGTTTAGGTATGGGCCTTGAATTCCTATTCTTTCCAGGACTTTTATCATGAAGGGGTGTTGAATTTTGTCAAATGCTTTCTCAGCATCTAATGAAATGATCATGTTGTTTTGTTCTTTCAGTTTGTTTATATAATGGATCACGTTGATGGTTTTCCGTATATTAAACCATCCCTGCATGCCTGGGATGAAGCCTACTTGATCATGGTCGATGATTGTTTTGATGTGCTCTTGGATTCGGTTTGCTAGAATTTTATTGAGTATTTTTGCGTCGATATTCATAAGGGAAATTGGTCTGAAGTTCTCTTTCTTTGTTGGGTCTTTGTGTGGTTTAGGTATAAGAGTAATTGTGGCTTCATAGAAGGAATTCGGTAGTGCTCCATCTGTTTCAATTTTGTGGAATAGTTTGGATAATATTGGTATGAGGTCTTCTATGAAGGTTTGATAGATTTCTGCACTAAACCCGTCTGGACCTGGGGTCTTTTTGGTTGGGAGACCTTTAATGACTGCTTCTATTTCCTTAGGAGTTATGGGGTTGTTTAACTGGTTTATCTGTTCCTGATTTAACTTCGGTACCTGGTATCTGTCTAGGAAATTGTCCATTTCCTGCAGATTTTCAAGTTTTGTTGAATATAGGCTTTTATAGTAAGATCTGATGATTTTTTGAATTTCCTCTGAATCTGTAGTTATGTCTCCCTTTTCATTTCTGATTTTGATAATTTGGACACACTCTCTGTGTCCTCTCGTTAGTCTGGCTAAGGGTTTATCTATCTTGTTGATTTTCTCAAAGAACCAACTTTTGGTTCTGTTGATTCTTTCTATGGTCCTTTTTGTTTCTACTTGGTTGATTTCAGCTCTGAGTTTGATTATTTCCTGCCTTCTACTCCTCCTGGGTGTATTTGCTTCTTTTTGTTCTAGAGCTTTTAGGTGTGCTGTCAAGCTGCTGACATATGCTCTTTCCTGTTTCTTTCTGCAGGCACTCAGCACTATGAGTTTTCCTCTTAGCACAGCTTTCATTGTGTCCCATAAGTTTGGGTATGTTGTACCTTCATTTTCACTAAATTCTAAAAAGTTTTTAATTTCTTTCTTTATTTCTTCCTTGACCAGGTTATCATTGAGTAGAGCATTGTTCAATTTCCACGTATATGTGGGCATTCTTCCCTTATTGTTATTGAAGACCAGTTTTAGGCCGTGGTGGTCCGATAGTATGCATTGGATTATTTCTATCTTTCTGTACCTGTTGAGGCCCGTTTTTTGACCAATTATATGGTCAATTTTGGAGAAAGTACCATGAGGAGCTGAGAAGAAGGTATATCCTTTTGCTTCAGGATAGAATGTTCTGCAAATATCTGTTAAGTCCATTTGGCTCATGACTTCTCTTAGTCTGTCTAGGTCTCTGTTTAATTTCTGTTTCCATGATCTGTCCATTAATGAGAGTGTGGTGTTGAAATCTCCTACTATTATTGTGTGAGGTGCAATGTGTGTTTTGAGCTTTAGTAAGGTTTCTTTTATGTATGTAGGTGCCCTTGTATTTGGGGCATAGATATTTATGATTGAGAGTTCAACTTGGTGGATTTTTCCTTTGATGAATATGAAGTGTCCTTCCTTATCTTTTTTGATGACTTTTAGTTGAAAATTGATTTTATTTGATATTGGAATGGCTACTCCAGCCTGCTTCTTCTGACCATTTGCTTGGAAAGTTGTTTTCCAGCCTTTCACTCTGAGGTAGTGTTTGTCTTGTCTCTGAGGTGTGTTTCCTGTAGGCAGCAGAATGCAGGGTCCTCGTTGCATATCCAGTTTGTTAATCTATGTGTTTTTATTGGGGAGTTGAGGCCATTGATGTTGAGAGATATTAAGGAATAGTGATTATTGCTTCCTGTTATAGTCATATTTGGATGTGAGGTTATGTTTGTGTGCTTTTCTTCTCATTGTTTTGTTGCCTAGACAATTAGTTTCTTGTTTCTTCTAGGGTATAGCTTGCCTCCTTATGTTGGGCTTTACCATTTATTATCTTTTGTAGTGCTAGATTTGTAGAAGATATTGTCTAAATTTGGTTTTGTCATGGAATATCTTGGTTTCTCCATCTATGTTAATTGAGAGTTTTGCAGGATACAATATCCTGGGCTGGCATTTGTGTTCTCTTAGGGTCTGTATGACATCAGTCCAGGATCTTCTGGCCTTCATACTTTCTGGAGAAAAGTCTGGTGTGATTCTGATAGGTCTGCCTTTATATGTTACTTGACCTTTTTCCCTTACTTCTTTTAATATTCTTTCTTTATTTTGTACGTTTGGTGTTTTGACTATTATGTGATGGGAGGTGTTTCTTTTCTGGTCCAATCTATTTGGAGTTCTGTAGGCTTCTTTTATGCCTATGGGTATCTCTTTTTTTAGGTTAGGGAAGTTTTCTTCTATGATTTTGTTGAAGATATTTACTGGTCCTTTGAGCTGGCAGTCTTCACTCCCTTCTATAGCTATTATCCTTAGTTTTGATCTTCCCATTGAGTCCTTGATTTCCTGTATGTTTTGGACCAGTGGCTTTTTCCGCTTTACATTATCTTTGACAGTTGAGTCAATGATTTCTATGGAATCTTCTGCTCCTGAGATTCTCTCTTCCATCTCTTGTATTCTGTTGGTGAAGCTCGTATCTACAGCTCCTTGTCTCTTCTTTTGGTTTTCTATATCCAGGGTTGTTTCCATGTGTTCTTTCTTGATTGCTTCTATTTCCATTTTTAATTCCTTCAGCTGTTTGATTGTGTTTTCCTGGAATTCTTTCAGGGATATTTATGACTCCTCTCTATGGGCTTCTACTTGTTTATTTATGATTTCCTGGAATTCTTTCAGGGATTTTTGTGACTCCTCTCTATGGGCTTCTACTTTTTTATTTATGATTTCCTGGAATTCTTTCAGGGATTTTTGCGATTCCTCTCTGTAGGCTTCTACTTGTTCTCTAAGGGAGTTCTTCACGTCTTTCTTGAAGTCCTGCAGCATCCTGATCAAATATGATTTTGAAACTAGATCTTGCGTTTCTGGTGTGTTTGGATATTCCATGTTTGTTTTGATGGGAGAATTGGGCTCCGATGGTGCCATGTAGTCTTGGTTTCTGTTGTTTGGGTTCCTGTGCTTGCCTCTGCCATCAGATTATCTCTAGTGTTGCTTTGTTCTGCTATTTCTGACAGTGGCTAGACTGTCCTATAAGCCTGTGTGTCAGGAGTGCTGTAGATCTGTTTTCCTGTTTTCTTTCAGCCTTTTATGGGGACAGAGTGTTCTGCTTTCGGGCGTCTAGTTTTTCCTCTCTACAGGTCTTCAGCTGTTCCTGTGGGCCCGTGTCTTGAGTTCACCAGGCAGGTTACTTGCAGCAGAAAAGTTGGTCTTACCTGTGGTCCCGAGGCTCAAGTTTGCTCGCGGGGTACTGCCCACGAGCTCTCTGTGGCGGCAGCAACCAGGAAGATCTGCACCGCCGTTTCCGGGAGCTTCAGTGCACCAGGCTTCCAGATGGCGTTTGGTGTTTTCCTCTAGCATCCGAGATGTGTGTGCAGAGTGCAGTCTCTTCTGGTTTCCCAGGCGTGTCTGCCTCTCTGAAGGTTTAGCTCTCCCTCCCATGGGATTTGGGTGCAGAGAACTGTTTATCTGGTCTGTTCCTTCAGGTTCCGGCGGTGTCTCAGGCAGGTGTCCTGCTGCTCCTGGGCCCTCCCCCATGGGAACCCAGAGGCCTTATACAGTTTCCTCTTGGGCCAGGGATGTGGGCAGGGGTGGGCAGTGTTGGTGGTCTCTTCTGCTCTGCAGCCTCAGGCGTGCCCACCTGACCAGGCGGTGAGGTCTCTCACTGCATTAGATTCTAGCAAAATAGACAATACTTATCATCCTATAAGTTGAACTCTACTAGTGTCTGATAGTGAGACACAGTCAAAAGCAAAAGGAAACATATCAGGTTTCATATTAGTGGATCTTACTGCAGCTGCTTCCATTACAAAAACCTTCAAGTCAGTTAATAATGAGGCAAAATTTATTATTTTGTATCTTATTCCTTCAATAGCTCTAATTAGAAATATTGAAATACAAATACAAAATACAATTTTCCATTTCCTAATGGTTTAGCACAAACTAAATTTTAAGAATAATGGCTTTATTTAATATATAACAGCATTTGGTTTATGTAATATATCAAATTTTGTTTTTTAGAAGTCTACCCCTCAATACAAAAACAGAAAAAGGAGAGAACTTGTAAACATAAAACCCAGCATAGAGAAACTAATCCAAAAGACAAACAGCTGTACTAGATGGCAAGAAAAAAAACAAATAGCCACCTGTTATTTTAAGATTTCTCAAATGTTGCTGTTTGTATTTATGGCATATAACAGCTGGTGGAGGCATTAGTCACTTACTTAAGTCAGGTTGAAATGTTAAAAGATAGAAAGAAAACCCTGAGCATAAACTATAATGAGTAAGCTGAAGCCTGACAAGTATTGCTATGTTTTAAAACATGCTAAGGTGGGGAGAGATGGGACTCCGAAAGGGTGGTAATGGCAGGAGTTGTGAATGGTGAGTATGTTCAAATTTGGACAGAGAAACAAACTTCATAAAAACCCATAGAAGAAAAATAGGGACCCAGAACTGTTAAACCACACTGGTTTATAACCTGGTGACAGAGATAAGTAAGATTCATTAGTTATCAACTCATTTGCTCATTTCAAAGAGAAAATCTATATTCTGAAAACATTAAACTAAAAAGTGCACTCATTGAAGGGAATTCCTACTTAGAAGAAGAAATAATTAGAATTTGTTTCTGACACTGAGCACTCCTATTCCAGCACCATTCTCCTACAGCAAATCATAAAATGCGCGTTGCTCAGTCCCTGATCTCTGGCAAATAGAAAGCCTGAGCCATCTTCTACCAGAAACTAGCCCTTTCATCTTTACTAAATACAATTCCTGCTTAGTTTACTTTTATTGACTAAATTAAGGCTTTTTCAAAGCCTATTCCCAAGAACTCCCTCACATTTTGTCACCTAGTAGTTTTTTTTAATAGCATACTTGTGTAAAAGTAACTCTTATTCTCCAGATGTAATTGTTTTCTTGGAGACTTACTGCTGAATAAGCTTGCCCTTTCTAGCTTTTCCTAAACTCTGGCTGTCTAAATCAACTCAGGGGTTCTAGCCTAAACTCCTCTCCAAGCTGACTGATTCAAACTGGCATCGCTCAGTTTCTGACTGAATTGCTTAGCTTGGACTGAAACTAACTCTAATAATCTGTTCTCACTTTTTGAATTCTAATTCTCTGTCTTGACCTGCTATGTGTCTCTGTAAAACTGCCCCGGTAAAACTGCCTTCCCCCAGGTTCTCTGTCACTCTCTTAAGTCACCTTTCTTTCATGTCTATTTTCCTGAGAATTGGGCACATCCTATCTCTGGCTCATTCTGTCAAGTCTTTCTGTGATTCATCACTTTGCTGGCCACTCAATTACATATCATGTTCGAACACAGTTGCTTCCTTCTAAAAATTAACTTTACCTTCATTATTTGGGATTAAAGTTGTGTACTAAGGGCATGTCTATATTCCAGAAAGAGGGATTAAAAGTGTGTCATTCAAGCTCGATCATGAAGACCTAGATGCAATCTCTTTCCAGAGGTAGTAAAGTTGATGGATTGTACACAAGAAAAAAAATTCCTCTACATACATGAATCTATATCAATATAGGGCCTCATTTTGCAAATTTCACTGATCCTAAGAAAATGTGGCCTTCCTTTATATTTTTAGTTTGTAGGACAGTGCAGGAAAGAAAATATACTTTAAACACATATATTTAAACATTAAAATATTTTATACTTATATATTTATATACTTAATATTAATCTATATTAATTAGTAATATCTTAGCATATTGTTTATGTATTTAAATATAGTGTGTATATGTGTATTTACAGATACACAAATATAATCTAGTATTTGATTATGTCAGAACAAAACAAAATACCACTTACTGGATGACTTAAGTAACAGAATTTTTATTTTCTCATCATTTGTAGCATTCCTCTGGGCATATACAATGTCTCTTTGTGTTCTAATTATTATTTATTGTAATGATACAAATTGTGTTGTATTAGCTTCTATGTTAAAGGTCTCATTCTATTTTAAATATCTCTCTAAATTTGAAGCTACCTTTAGAGATACTGGCATTATGACTTTTGTCTTAGATTTTTGGCGTTCAATATATTGAAAGAAAGAAGGAGCATGAGCAAGAAGGTAGGAAGAGAAAAGGAGAAGGACAAACAGATACACAGAGATAAAGGATATGAGTGAACAGACTTTATCCATCTAATAACATATATAGGGCCAAAATTGATAAAATTGTTCATGACCCAATTTGTCTAATGGTCAACAATTCATAAAAATTTGAAGCACCTAAAATTGGCAAATTACTTACAACAAGGAAATATGCCAGTTATGTTCTAGGACTTAAAATGAAGAACAAGAACGGTTAATCACAACAGCTATGGAATAGAAAGGCCACCAACCTGCTTATGGCCCAAGATACTTGTTCAGATCATTTCACCAGCCTCCATATTGTGTACCCACCCCTGTGTTGCTGTGATTCCTAACCACATTCTTCTGTGATAGCTCATATTTTACTACTTCTACAATTTTAGAGTCATTTCCTTTCAACTAAATAGTCTTCCTCCTCACTAAACATTTCTTCCAGCCTTTGTTTCTTTTTAAGTTTTTATTTTCTCTTATAAAGAACCAATGCATCATCATGAATTTGATTTACAATCAAATCTACGGCATTATTATTGTCTTCTTGTCCACAACCCTTACTATACTCACAAATCCAGGGAAAATACAATTTTGTTTCTCTACATAATACTTCATTTCTTACTAAAATGGATAAAATACAGTGGCTATACAAAAATATATAAGCAGGTATCATAAAGAGAATGCATGAAGATTTACTGAAAACAACTTATGTAGTAACAACTTTATCCATCCTTCTCAGAATTACAAGCATAGTAGACTTCAGAGGGCGATTTGTAAACAATTTTCAAAAAGAAATAGTGATTCATATTGTTATTAAAAGCATATATACACTGCTATAAAAGCGTTACATGATGATGCAATGAACTGATTTCATACAAATGTTTTAAACACATTTGAGGTAGAAGCATTGCCAGTCTAGAGGGAGTGTTCCTGGTGACAAACAACTCACGAATTATCTATTACAAGTTTGTCTCCCAAGTGCTGTCGCTAGCAAATGAAGGGTAGGGCCAACTCTCCTGTCCGCATGCCCTCTGAAACGGCTCTCCCATGCTGCCTAGGTAAGGAATAGGTGAGAGGCCCCACACCTTACCTGGGGAGCTCAGTGGAGCGGTGCCCTGATTATGGTGTGGCCCACTGACTGTGTGGTGGTGTGGACACATAGGAGATGGCCTTGCCATCTGCTTCCTGCAGAAGAGCAGTATGGGAAAGCTGACCCAGATTATGTGAGAGCACAGATCTCTCTGCCCCTCAACGAGGCAGAGCTGTAGCTCTGGCTCTGGTGCTGTGGGTGCAGAAGAGCTCACCTCAATGGGACGGCACGACAAAGTAGAGCTAGTGGGTTAACTAATTCAGCTACCAGCCAGAAATACAGGGTTTTCGGTTGACCCACCCTGACATCTACCCCATCATTCATGAAAGGGCTGCGGTGCAGAACCAAAGCTGCAGAAACTCCGTGACATAGGGCAATAACGGGGTACACAAGGAATCCTAGTGAGGGGCCAGTATTGATAGCGCAGCAGAAGCCAGAGCCTTCAACCAGAACAATGACTCATTGCAATGAACATTTGCAAATAAAGCTGTTTGGACAAAAGGGTGTACTGTTTAATACACTGTGACATACTGCAGCGTCAATGTGTCATTCTAAATTGTGAGGTGTTATTTATGTAGTTGTTTCTTTTATGGGGGCTTTGCAAGGGCAGAGGGCAGATATGGAGGGACAGAGAGGTGAGTGGGATTGGGGTGTATGATATGAAATTCCAAAAACATCCATTCGAAGTTAAAAAAAAAAGTCTTCCATTTCAAATTTGTGTCAGCATGAAAAGAAATCTTGATTACAATACAGGCAGCTTTTATGTATCGAGAACAGAGTCAGACAATATTCCATCTGAAGACATATATATGTGTATATAATATATATATATGTATTTATGTATGCATGTATGTATACTTCCAGTTTTCACAAAGTCCAGGGTGCTGAACCTTAAAATAGTGGGTCTTGTGTTCACGGTGAGTCATCTCACCTCAATAGTCTGAAAACTCTCTGACGTGCGCTCAGGCATTGCTCCTAAATATTCTCGTACATTCTGTCAAGGTGACTGTCAATATTAAATACCACGCTTGAGTGCATCCAAATACAGTCAAAAATAGAATCAATAAAAATAGTAATAATATAAAAGTAAACTAAATAGAACATTTAGATAAGGACAAAGAGGCAAACTTATTGCCTTGGTTATTTTTTGGGTAAGAACTGCGTATTTTGCTAAGGATAAATGAGGTACACCTCCTCTTCTGGATGGACCCACTTTATATGGAGTTGATATTATATCTTGTGTGCATGATAATAGGGACACACTCACTTTTATAAGCCAAGTCTCCTCCATATTACTCATTCAAGAGATTCAATAGTAAGTGTCCCGAACACACATGCACAATTAGGATTCACACATCAGAAACAACATTAGAACAATAAGTTGCTTTCACAAAATTATTTTGAGAATCACGATTCACAGTTGTCTTGTTTAAAGAAAAATTCAGTTACTGAGATGATTAATATTTGTTATATCTGGACTTCTAGAGAAAGAAAAGTCACTCCGTGTTTTAAAACAGAATTAGAAAAAAAAACTTTCAGTTCTGTACAAATTTAGTCAATTTCAACCATTCTATTAACTTGATCTATTAGGATAGAAAATGTTGTCTAGGCGGCTTGCACACACCAAGAGCACAACATCCAACATAACTTCCTATAAAAGCCACCATCAACGCCAGGGAACTAACCCAGATCTGAAACTTTTTAATCTTTTAGATTAACCTAAAAACATGCTTTTAGGAGTCTAGTGGTGGTTGTTGCTGTTGTTTTTGTTGCTGCTGTTGTTGTTGCTGTTGTTGTTGCTGCTGTTGTTGCTGCTGTTGTTGTTGCTGTTGTTGTTGCTGCTGTTGTTGCTGCTGTTGTTGTTGCTGTTGTTGTTGTATTACTGTTATTAACTATGAGGGAAATTTAAGATGGAAAAATGTTAACTGTTTCTGAAGTGGAGAAAGATGGAGTCAGAAACCATTTGTCATTCACGCTCTACCTACCTGATATCAATTCTGAAAACTCATGCCAAGAATCCTGGATATGGTGGTGCAGATCTGTAATCCCAGAACTCCTAGAGTAAGATTGGAAGAGGAGACGTAAAGATCAGTAAGAAGCTAAAGGGTCAGTTAACCTACAGAATTGAGCATGGCAGGACAAGAAGAGAGATACTGCAACTGTAGGGAGAGAACCAACTTTCAAAAGTTGTCTTCTGACATACTCATTTACATACTCACGCACGCATGCCAATACACAACACACACAGACATATACAGACACACACACACACATACACACCCACACAAAAAATAGATAAACAGTATAAAAATATGTTGAATGATAGTTGAGGGTAGGCTGGTAATGGGGGTACGATGGGGAGGGAATGTCAAAATAGAAGGGAAGGGGGGGGTTAAGGGGATGTTGGCCTGGAAACCGGGAAAGGGATTAACAATCGAAATGTAAATAAGAAATACTCAATTTAATAAAGATAAGGGTTTTAAAAAAGAAAAAAAAATATGTTGAAGTACACTAAGCAGCTGAATATTATCTATAGCCACAATATTTTAGTATAAGACATAACAGATTTATGTAAACTCAATTTTGTTTCATACTTTCTTTTATTTATGTAGGGTAAGCTTGGACAGAAAAATAACTATAGCCCTTGTGTTCAAGAAACTTATAACACAAATTTCAAGTATGTAATGAAATGTATTTATTTTTATGTAAAGCATCTACAAATGTATTTCTGCAAAGCCTATAAGCTCTCACACTGGGGTACAAGAACAGATTTTTTTTATATCCCATATTCGTCCTATAGAAGAACTCCTTCAACTGATGAATGAATAAGCAAATATGGTAATATATGGAATACAAATTACTCAGACATAATGACAAATAAAATTTTTAAATTTCCATGCTAATTAACGATGAAACAAAAAATACTGTCACCCAGGTCACACATGTTATCTTTCATGTGCAAGTCTTAATTTCAAATATTTTCTTTTATGTTTTGAATGTGTTGGGCATCTGGAAGCTGGCGTCCACAAGCAGGTTATTAAAGATGGAGTGAATTTGAGGAGGCAGAATGGTAGAACACAGGTTGAAAGAAAGTAGAGGGGGAGGGCGGCAATGGGGGGAGGATGGGGAGGGGAACACCCATAACGAAGGGGAGGGGGAGGGATTAGGGGGATGTTTGCCCGGAAACCGGAAAAGGGAATAACACTCGAAATGTATATAAGAAATACTCAAGTTAATAAAAAAAAAGAAAGAAAGAAAGTAGAGAAAGGGAGGCTAGAAGGGATCGAGCAAGTGCTGGGAGAATGGGGGTGAGAAAATGGAGAGGTGAAGATGGGTTAAGCAAAGTGAAGTGTGCATAAAGAAGCCACACAGGAACTGATGGTCTTGTAGCCAGAGCAAAAAATGTAGTGAAGCCACACAGGAACTGATGGTCTTGTAGCCAGAGCAAAAAATGTAGTAAGAGGGGACAGAAGAACATGTGACACAAAGGACAGGAGGGAAGAATACTGAGAGTTAAAAGTTTAAGTAGGGACGGAGGCAAGCACAGAGAAATTGAGGGGTACTGAGTGAGTTAACCAGAACCAGGATACACGATGAAGCTCTTTAGAAATCTACTAATATGTACTAATTTAAAATATAATAACCAGAGGTTTTGACTGCGGGATGGCAACCCCATCCCTACACTTGATGCTCTGTCTTTCTACTGGAGATGGACTCTACAAGTTCCTTCTCCCCACTCTAGGGCATTTCATCTAAGGTCACTGTTCTGATCCAGAATTGTTCTTGTCTGAAGGAACTGCAGGGACAAAAGTGGAGAAGAGCCTGAGGAAAAGGAGGTCCAATGACAGGCCCAAATTGAAATCCAGCCCACAGGGAAGCCCCAACTGACACTATTACAGAGGCTATGGAGTGCTTACTGAGGCCTATCATGACTGCCCTCTGACAGCTCCAACAAGCAGCTGAAGGAGTCAGATGCAGATATTTTTTACCCAACCAATGGACAGAAGCTGGTGACTCCTGTGGTTGAATTAGGGAAAATCTGGAGGAAGCTGAAGAAGAGGGCAATCCTATAAGGAGACCAGCAGTCTCATCTAACCAGGACCCCTGGGATCTCTCAGACACTGAGCCACCAACCAGGCAGCACACACCAGCTGGCATGAGGCTCCCAACACATATACAGGAAAGGACTGCCAGATTTGGACTCAGTCAGAGAAAATGCACTTTAACCCTCAAGAGACTTGGGGTCCCAGTGAGTGTGGAGGTCTGGTGGTGGGGGACATTCTCTTGGAGACGGGGGTGGGGTGGGTGTGTAATGTGGAACAAAAGGGGATAAATCCTGGACTGTAAAAATGATTAAAGAATAAATAAAAAATAAAATAATAAAATAAAATAACCAAATGAAAATTGAACCAGGTACCTTCTGTGAATAATGCTACTCACAGAAGACAGCGATTATTCAGTGAAAATACCATTGCCGGATGTGGGTTATCCCCTACTAGTCACCCCAATCTCCTGAAAATTGTCTTTGCTCTTGATTACCCTTAATAACTAAATGATAAGACCCCCATTGCTTATGGCATTGCATAATTTTCTTGTAGGACAGGGTGAAATCAATCCTTTCGGTTGGCTAGCTTTCCTAGTACTATACAGTGTTGTCAAGGGTAATGTGGAAGAAACATCATCAGTGACATAATATATTGCCTACTGACTTGTGAATATTTATGACCATATCCATAGATTTATGTCCATCTCATCTTTGATTAAAAATGTTTCTGATAGCAGTGGGTACTTGTTAATTTTGGGAACTATTACTGATAAAAATACTGAGAATAAGAGACTGTGAATAGCCTACCTTAAATATTATGTCTGTGTCATGCCCCTCACCTTTTAAAGCTCAGCAAACATGCTGGAGAATGGGCCATAAAATATATATATATATATATATATATATATATATATATATATATATATGGGAGGGCTCAGAAGTGTGGACAATCCTGAGAACTCAGGAGAGACCACCACTGCTGATCACATTACTGGCTCAAGAGGAACCTGCCTAGAGACCGCTGGGCACAGGAACATAGGAGCAGTCAGGGAAAGGGTCATTCTGGACTCTGCCTATGCCAAGAGCTGAAAGGCAGTCATCAGGAGCGCTGGCACACCTGAGAGCAGAGGTAAGACCAACAGTACTGCTCTGAGGAACCTGCTTGGAGCCCTCAGGACACACAAACCCAGGAGCAGTCTGAGACAGGACCCTTCCGGTTTCTGCCTGCACCTGGAGCTGACCTAGTGCCACAGTTCTCTGTACCAAGATCCCACTGGGAGAAAGTCGGTCTCCAGGTGTGCTGACACACAAGATTACAAGAGGGTCAAGCCACTGTCAGAAACAGCAAGACTAGTTAACACCAGAGACAACCAGATGGCAAGAGGCAAGTGCAGGAACTTAAGCAACAGAAACCAAGACTACTTGGCATCATCAGAGCCCAGTTCTCCCACTAAAGAAAATACTGGATGCCAACACACTGGAAAAGCAAGATTTGGACTTAAAATTACATCTCATGATGTTGATAGTGGATTTAAGAAGGACATAAATATTTCTCTTAAAGAAATACAAGACAACACAAGTAAACAAGTAGAATCCCTTACAGAGGAAACACAAAAATCCCATAAAGAATTACAGGGAAAAAAATCAAACAGGTGAACGAATTGAACAAAAGCATCAAGGATCCAAAAATGGAAAAAGAAACAATAAAGAAATCAGAAAATGAGATAACCCTGGAGATAGAAAACCTAGGAAAGATATGAGGAGACATAGATGCAAGCATCACCATCAGAATACAAGAGATAGATGAAAGAATCACGGGGCAGAAGATACCATAGAAAACACTGGCACAACCATCAAATAATATGTAACACACAAGAAGCTCCTAAACCAAAAACATCCAGAAAATCCAGGACACAATAAGATCAAACCTAAGGATAATAGGTATAAAAGAGAACAAAATTTCCCAATTTAAAGAGCCAGTACATATTTTCAACAAAATTATAGAAGAAAACTTTCCTAACCTAAAGAGATGTCCATAAACATTCAAGAAGTCTACAACACCCTGTTTAGCAAAATTCAACACCCCTTCATGTTAAAAGTCTTGGAAAGATCAGGAATTTAAGTCCCATACCTAAACATAGTAAAAGCAATATACAGCAAACCAATAACCATACAGAGAAACTTGAAGCAATCCCACTAGAAGCAGGGGCTAGATAAGGCTGCCCACTTTCTCCCTACTTATTCAATATAGTACTCAGAGTCCTCGCCATAGCAATCAGACAACATGAAAACAGTCAAAGGGATACAAATTGGAAAGGAAGAAGTCAAAATATCATTATTTGCAGATGATATGATAGTATACTTAAGTGGCCCCAAGAGTTCCACCAAAGAACTCATAAGCCTGATAAATAACTTCAGCAAAGTGGCTTGATAAAAAATTAACTCAAACAAATCAGTAGCCTTCCTCTACTCAAAGGATGAAAAGGCTGAAAAAGAAATTAGGGAAATGATACCCTTCACAATAGTCATGGATAATATAAAATACCTCGGTGTGGTGCTAACCAAGCAAATGAAAGAACTGTATGGTAAGAACTTTAAGTCTCTGATGAAAGAGATTGAAGAAGATCTCAGAAGATGCAAAGATCTCCCACGCTCATGGACTGGCAGGATTAATATAGTAAAAATGGATCTACAGATTCAATGCAATCCCCATCAAAATTCCAACTCAATTCTTCATAGAATTAGAAAGAGCAATTTGTAAATTCATTTGGAATAACAAAAAACCCAGGATAGTGAAAACTATTCTCAACAATAAAAGACCTTCTAGGGAAATCACCATCCCCGACCAAGCAGTATTACAAAACAATAGTGAGAAAAAAGACTGTATGGTATTGATACAGAGACAGGAAGGTCAGTCAATGGAATAGAATTGAAGACCCAGAAATGAACCCACACACTTATGGTCACTTGATCTTTGACAAAAACCATCCAACTGAAAAACAACAAATGGTTCAACTGGTGGTCGCATGTAGAATAATGCAAATTGATCCATCTTATTGCCCTGTACAAAGCTCCCAGTGGATCAAGGACCTCCACATAAAACCAGATGCACTCAAACTAATAGAAGAAAAAGTGGAAGAGCCTTGAAAACATGGGAATTGGAGAAAATTTCCTGAACAGAAAATCAATGGCTTATGTTGTAAGATCAAGAATGGATAAATGTGACTTCATAAAATTGCAAAGCTTCTATAATGCAAAGTACACTGTCATTAGAACAAAACAGCAACCAACAGATTGGGAAAGGACCTTAGCAATCCTACATCCCATAGATGGCTAATATCCATTATATACAAAGAACTCAAGATGCTTTAGTCCCTAAAAGGGAGATCAAAAATATTCATAGGAGGAAATATGGAGACAAATTTTGAAGCAGAGACTGAAGAAATGGCCATTCAGAGCCTGCCCCACCTGGGGATCCAGGCCATATACATACAGCCACCAAACCCAGACAATATTGCTGATACTTATAAGTGCATGCTGACGGGAGTTTGATATAGCTGAGTCCTGAGGGGCTCTGCCAGAGCGTGACAAATACAGAGGCGAATGTTCACAGCCAACCACTGAACTGAGAACTGGGCCCCCATCGGAGGAGTTAGAGAAAGGATTGAAGGAGCTGAGGGGCTTGCAACTCCATAAGAAAAACACTACCAATTAGCCAGAGCTCCCAGTGACTGAACCACTACCTAAAGAGTACACAGGGACAGACCCATGACTCCAGCCACATATGTAGCAGAGGATGGCCTTGTTGGGCAGCAACCTCGGTTATTTGCACAACCTCCATAGGATTAATCTAGTTAAGGATTCCAGCATCGAGGGAAGGGCCTACCATGAGCTTTTGGGAGTTGATAGGTGCTGAGGGAGGGAGAGCCACTGTTTGGGGTGGGGACTGGCTACTTGTAGGTTGCTCATGGCCCACACCCATGCCCGTAGGGGCGTCACCTTAAGGGAGATGAAGGAGGAGTTAGAGAGAGGGAGAAGATATGTATGATACCGATATAATTTCCATACATGCAAGGCTGTTCAAAGAATAAGTAAAAAGTTAAAAGGCAATCTCACATTTTCTGAGGTAAATTTCAATTATACTATATCTTACTAGTCAAATTACATACGTTAAAATGTTACTGCATTGAAATCAGTTCCTTTCTCAGCACAAAAGTGATCTTTCTTATTATATGTTTACCTAGCACAAGAGAAGCCCTGTAATTACCAATTAATAAAGTTACAGAAAAACACAAACATGGAATTTGCGAAGCCTGCCAGTGGCCACATTGTGCTGAGCTCGTGAACCGTGAGAGTTACTTTGCAGTGAAAGCAAGATGCGACCGTTTATAGTGGGTAGTCACGAATACCTGCTATGGCCGATTACCGCTCTGACTACTAAAAAAATGGAACTATTATACAACAGCATCTGCTACGCTGGAACACCACAAAGCCCAGGCTGCCTATTACAGAATTCCAGAGACCATTCACCAGCAAGAGACAGCATTTTGCCAATGGGTAATTTGCAGTTTGCTGTGTCATCAGAATCTGAACTTGTCACATCGTCTTGTCACAGCCAATCCAGTGGCAGACTGCTATTGAAGCAGCTGTCAAGCGTGCACAAAGACCACAGAGAAAGCACAAAGTGATGGCTGATTCTATGCAAATAAGCGGCGGACACAGGCAGGGAATCAGGCCTGTAGAACTCCCGACTGTAAAGCTCAGGCAGTGCTCTATAGTTTCAGGTAAAAGACAGAATACACTGTGGTGACTGTTTCAGAAAGAAACAGCATTTGGTATTGGGTCATATATTGGTGTGTTCTTTCCTGGGGAAGACTATTTCTCCTGTACTTGGCAGTCCTAATTGCCTGCACTTCTAATATATATCTACATGTATGTATACAACAACAATTATTGACAGAGGAGGCCAGTGAATTTGGAAGAAATGAGAAGGGATTAGTAAGTCTTTTAAGAACAAAAAAATATACTAATTAGCATAAAATTATACAAAAAATAATGATCATACAAATAAGGAAAAGGTCTAATTATTTTACTCTTATGTAATTTAAATGACTTGGGGTATATATTGCTAATACAGTCTTTATATTCAATACCATACATATGAAAAGCTGTATAGATAGGATTTAAAAGTGTCAATGCCATTATAAGAAAAAAATACACAATTTTCATGGAAGGAATATCAATAAAATCTAGAAAAATAGAATAAGGACCTTGCAGGACATTTCTACTGGCATGGTCTCAAAATCCCTAAAAGAGAAATAAGGCCTTTGGTCAAGCTGTAAGTCATGAAGTACGGGTACCACAGACCTGTAGTCATGTAGCACCATAGTCAGAGTTCAGTCAGGCCTGGTCCTATATCAGCACTGCCCTATGTACATGGAGGAGATTGTGTAACTGAAAACTACATGCCCAGCAGTTCACACTAACATCTTGTGTCTGAATTCCAGCTAGGACTATCCTCATCCACCCAAGAATACATACTGGGGAAAGTACACATAATTTCATGCTCCTCAGATGAATAATTTCCAAACAAAGACAACCCTGGCCGTATCCCGTAGCCTATTGAGCGACACTGCAGCACGCAATCTTATTACTACTCTGCCTGCCCTTTTCAGTGTGTTAAATAAACGTGCTTGTTATAGAATGTCTAAAAGTGAATGGTGACCACAATTAAATGTATTAAATGTAGATGGCACCTTAAAATGCATGAGGGTTATATACAGTCCTTGAAAGTTATCTTAAGGCTTTCGCAAAGAAACTTTAGACAAATGAAATGAACAAGGAGCAAGGAGAATTCATGAATCAGGAAACACTGAGAACCAGGAGACTTTTTTTTAGTGAACTCAATCCAACAACATGCTTAGAGGATGCTTATAAACAACCTTTAAAGCAAAGTTTGTTCACTTTAGTGAAGGGCATGGCCAAGAGCGCCTGGAAAGTTACTGCTCAGTGGTTTATCCTACCATTGGTGAGGAGTAACCAGCGCTGATTCAGAATGTAGACTGGGAAATTTGTCTACCATAAAACCTTGCTCGACTGTACTGCATCGAGATTTTTCAGTATTTACCCCAGCTCTTCAGAAACACTCAGCTCCTTGATCCTCACCATGGCTGAGATTTCTCTTCTTTCAACTCATACACAGGCCATGCTTTCGTAATTTCCTCTCAATGGAAAAAGCAAGATAAAGTCCCACCTCTCCACCAGAAAAGGAACCCAAACCCCACAAAAGTGAAAATCACCAAGAAACCATCTTATCTTAATTATGGCCACTGACTTGGAGTCAGGAAGATAAGCCTCTAGCAGGAGGTTTCTGTCGCTGCATTTTCCAAGCCTCCTGTGATAGCCTTCTCTTGCAACATAGTCTTGCTCCAAGACGGACTAGAATTTGTTGTCACTACAGGAAGCCATTCCCCAGTGGCACACATTTCTCCAGGGATTCCTCCTCTGTGGATCTCAATTAGTCTTCCGGCAGTGGTTATAATCAAGTGTTTGCTTGTCTCACTCGCTTAAGGCAGTAAAAGCTACTGGTAGTGATTCCTCTGGCTGCCTTACAACTTCTTAAGTTACCTCTGCTCCAGCCCAATCATTTATATTGGGATCCATCAAGGTCATAGGTAACCAAACAACATACAAGCCAGAATCACTGCAGTATCGTGACTCTTTTCTACTACTCGGGTCATGGTAGAGTCCAGATAATGGATGATAAAGGTAAGAAAAGAATTATCCCCTTGAAAGGCTTTAAAGGTGTGACCTTATTAGTGTCCTGATCAAGATGCATCAATTCCATCTTTATGGCATTATCTGCACTGTCGTCAAAATAATCCCTAAGAAACACCTGTGCCTTAATTCTGAAGAAAGAATGTCCTGATCAGTCAGATTAGAGAGCATGATGGGGGGAAACAAGTAATACTTTTCTAAAGAAGGGTATTGAGCAGTTCCTGGAAACTCAGCCAAGAGTTGTAGAAGCAAAAATGTCCCAAGGAAATATTTTATTTTTATTTATGTTGCTAGTGAAATGAATATTGCCAAGTTGGATCAGTGGATTTTTATGTTCTAGGCACTATATCCTCCAGTCCCTCCAATCACTGCAGAGCTGTCAAAAGTGAAGTGTGCGATTGAAGAGGCTACACTCACCGAACAGGAGGAGAGAGCCAGGAGTTTGACAAAATGAATCCTGATGAGTGTCTAACCCTCTTCTTAAGCTATGTGAGGTTATTCTGGTTTCTGGTTTTAGCTAATGTAAACTCAGGAAGAATAGTAACTAAAGGCCAGAGCTTCAAATGATGCTGTAGGAAGGGGATATTACACAGATGTATGTCAGGTATAAAGTGGTCTGTTGCAGATGGTTTCCACCTCCCCTCACTCAATAGCAAGCTACATAGAATGCTACGAGTTCTGCATTTTTTGCAGAGGTGTCTCTACGAACATGCAAGTTGTGACCGCATGAGCACAGCAATCATCAGTCAAGGCAGGCAGGCAAAAGTAATTTCTAACACATGTGCGTATGAGTTAGAATTATGTGCAGAGAGCAAGATTATGAGAAAGTAACAGGGATGGAGACTTCGTACACCTGAGGTTTAGCCTGGGTCTGCCAACTGCTTTCTTGGGCAGGTCTCTTCCCATACTTAATGCTGTCTGTCTCATTCCTGAGAGACAGAGCTCTGGAGACCAGGACAGTGGCTTTGGGCTGTTCATTAATTACTGTGTATGTTTGTTGCTGTTATGTGACTCAAGAGCCACATATGTTATGAATAATTAAAAAACATGACTCTCTATGGACATAAGCTGATGAAATCATACTAACCCTTCAGAGTGTCCCTAAATGTTATAAGGATGCAGAATTAGACCAGTCTTTCAAAGAAATGTTTTTTTTTCCTGTTTTGCTTACTCATTTTCAGATCAAATTAGTATTTACTGATTTGACTGCTTTTTAAAAATTGTATTGATTGGGACTGACCCTGGGCTCTAACTGCATAGGTAGCAATGAATAGCCTAGTAAGAGCACCAGTGGAAGGGGAAGCCCTGGGTCCTGCCAAGACTGAACCCCCAGTGAACGTGATTGTTGGGGGGAGGGCGGTAATGGGGGGAGGATGGGGAGGGGAACACCCTTATAAAAGGGGAGGGCAAGGGGTTAGGGGAATGTTGGCCCGGAAACCGGGAAGGGGAATAACAATCAAAATGTAA
Source organism: Rattus norvegicus (assembly GCF_021556685.1). Taxonomy (NCBI): domain Eukaryota; kingdom Metazoa; phylum Chordata; class Mammalia; order Rodentia; family Muridae; genus Rattus; species Rattus norvegicus. Next base: position 225,154,189 of record NC_141535.1, on the reverse strand, counting down.
AAAAGAAATACCCAAGTTAATAAAGATGGAAAAAAATACAAAAGAAAAAAAATTGTATTGATTTACATTCATTGTACATAGTGGTGAATTTCTTGAGAACATTTCGTTCATGTGTTTGTGTGCCTTGACTGTATGCAGCTTTGCTCTAGACTTTTGGTACGTCTCCCCTATAACTTCTGTTGCCCTCTGCCACTGTCATTCTTGCTTCTGTCTACATGTCATATAAATACAAATAAACTAATTTATATATTTATATGAACTCTAGAATACACTTCTGAGACAATGTATGTTATTTGTCTTTCTGCATCTGGCTTAAATTTTTTTGGCTCAATGTTTTCATATCAACTTACATCTATTTTTCTAGATACCATAATTTAATTTTTTGTTATAAATACAATTGCACAAACCCATATATTATATATCAAATATATATATGCACATATAAGCACATACATATATATAATACATACATATGTACATATATATGCCATTCTTTTTATTGAGTCATCTATTTGCAGACATATAAGCAGGATTCCTAAGCTGCCTACTAGAGCTAGTGTTACCCTAAACAAAGTCAGTGTATTATTCTATATTGCTCTAGATATATACCCAAGTGTGTTGCATTTGAATCATATGGTAGCTTATTTTTAGCTTTGTGGGGAACACCTATATTGATTTCTATTAATGTGTGCACCTGTTCAACTCCCCATCAGCAGAACGTGAGTGTATCTTTTCCACAGCCCTGCTGACTTCTACTGCTTGTTGTTTATAGGGTATAACCATTTGATCCAGTATGAGATGAAATGGCAACATAGTTTTGGTTTTCATTTTCTTGATGGCTAAGGATATCATACGTTTTTTTCATGTTTATTAGCCATTTGTACCTTACCATTTGAGAAGAATGTTAATTGTTTCTTTTTTTACTTTTTTCTTAATAAAATGTTTTAGCTATTTAGGTTTCTTTTGAGTTCTTTATATATTCTAGATGTTAATCCTCTGTCAGATATACAAATGACAAGCATTTTCTCTCTCTTGTTCAGTAAGCTGTCTTATCAGGTAATCTGTTCTTTCCTTTGCCATAAAGAAGCTTTTAAATTTTATGAGTTTTGTTAACATGGGCTCCTGGTATAATTTCCTGATCTACTGAAGCTTCATTCAGAAGGTTCTTGACTATTACCATATCTTAAAATGTTGTCCTATGATTTTCTTTAATACCTTATGTGTAGCAGACCTTATATTAAGGTCTTCATTCCATTTTGGATTGGGTTATGTATGGGATGAGAGACAAGGATCTGGTGTCATTCTTCTGCTTGTGGCTGTCCAGATATCCTGGAATCATGTTTTTTCAAAAAATTTCCTAATGTTTACGTTTGGCAGGTTTGTCAAAATTAGGCAGCTGTAGCTTTTTGGTTTCGTATCTGGTTCTTTAACTCTGTCTAACCTGCCTGTGTGCATGATTTCATACCACTGCTGTCCTTTATGTTCTACGTGACTCTTACTTTGTCAGCTTCTGTGACACTCACTACTCTGTCCTTCTTGCTTAGCATTGCACTGGATACTTGAGGTCCTTTTGTCCTTGCATGTGAATTCTATGATTGTTTTCTCTATTTCTATGAAACAGTGGTATTGGAATTTTGATGAAGATTACATGGAGTCTGTAATTGACTTTGGGAATTATAGTTATTTTCACAGTATTAATTTTACTAATGGGAATAAGAGTTTCTTTTCACCTTTCTGGTATTTTCTTCAGGGTTTAAAGTTTTCATTGTAAAGGTCTGCTACTTCTCTGTTTAGTTTTGTTCCGGAGTGTTTTTAAAGTTTTAGAATTGATTTAATTATAATAATACCACTTGCTTTTTTCCTAACTCCTTCCAAATCCTCCCATGTATCTCCTGCTTGTTCTCTCATGAATATGTCCTCTGCGCTCTCTCTCTCTCTCTCTCTCTCTCTCTCTCTCTCTCTCTCTCTCTGTGTGTGTGTGTGTGTGTGTATGTGTGTGTTTATACACACATATATGCACACATTATATTTATTGCTGTGAACAGACACCATAACCAATGTAAGTTTTATAAAGAACAACATTTAATTGACATTTAATTGGGGCTGGCTTACAGATTCAGAGGTTCAGTCTGCTATCATCAAGGCAGGAGCATGGCAGAATCTAGGAAGGAATGGTGCAGGAGTTGCTGAGTTGTACATCTTCATCCGAAGGAAGCCAAGAACAGCTTGAGCTTCCTCAGGTAGCTACCGGGAGGGTCTCCAAGCCCACCCCCACAGTGACACACTTCCTCTAACAAGGCCACACCTTCTAATAGTGCCACTCCCTGAGCCAAACATATGCAAACCATCACATACATTATATATACATATGCATATATACATTCATATACATACATATATACACATTACATATAACTATATATAATTACATAGTTATATATCTATATATATATATTTTTAAATATCCCAAATGTATAAATACAATCTGATCCATACCAAGTGGTCAGCCATGAAATCCCGAGTATTCTTAAAGCTTTTTAAGAGGGAGTTTTTCTGATTCCTTCTGCATCTGCTGTAAGCAATTTAGAAAATCTACTGATATTTTGTTGATTTTGTGTCCTCATAGTTGTTCAAAATACCAATTCCAAGAGATTTGTCATATACTCTTTAGGGGCTTTTAAATTTAACCCCATATTTTCTGCAAATGGGGATAATTTGACTTTGTCTCTTTCCTATTTGTATTCCTTTTATGTCTTTATCATATCATCTTTTACTAAGAACCAGATTGATGAACAGAGAGAACTGACTAATATGTTTCATCATCAAGTTTAGTAGAACGGCATTGGGTGTTCTTTACTTAGTATACTGTTGACTATAGATATGTATGCGTTTTTCATTATGTTAAAGTAAGCTTTCTCTATTCCTGTTTTTCATGTCTTTTGTAATAAGGTAATATTAAACTTTATCACTGGTTTCTCTGCATCTGTGAGGTGATCATGCGATTTCTCTCACTGACTGTATTTAATGAGATGTGTGATATTTATTAATTTGTGCATGTCGAAACATCTTTGCATCCCTCAATCAAATGCGTCCTTGTTCATCGAAAAATTTGTCCAGTTTTTGTTGTGTCCTAATTCATATTTGATATTAGAATTTGTAAAATAAAGTGGGTAATGTTCCTTCCTTTTCTATTTCTTACAATAATTTGAACAATACCAGGACTCATCTTTAAGAATTGTGTAAAATTTATCAGTGGGTTTGCTCCTTTTCTTCCTTCAGTTGAGATACACTTTATTACTGTTTTGATTTAATTTTTATTATGTATGTGTAAAATTGTTTAAATTCTTTTATTTAATGTTGCTGGTTATAAATATTTAGAGCTTTATGTGTTTGAGTTTTTTAATTTATTAGAATGTAGATTTTTCACAGTGACCTGTAATGATCATCTGAATTTCATTGGTACTTGTTGGAATGTCTCCATTTTTATATCCAATTTCATTAATTTGTGTCATTCTTATTTCTTCTGGTTAGTTTGACTCAAGGTTTGTCTAATTTGTTTATTCTCTCAAAGAACAATTTTTTTGTATTTATTTCATCAATTCCTGCCTTGATCCTTGTTTCCCCCTGCTACTCTGGATCCTTATTTTTCACGATACCCTTAGGTGCATAATTATTACTCAGGATATTATGTTTTAAGGTCTCTCTTTTCACACTATAATGGAATGATAGTTTTTTTTAACTTGATCTGCTTTGGTATGATGTCACAACAAATACATATTTTTATTTATTTAATAAGTATCAGAAAATAATGTGCCCTAAATTGACTAAAGAAACAATATTGAGAACTGACGGTTCACACAGCAAGACAGCGGTGCTTTCCTTTTCCCTTTGCCCAGACACATGAGAAATCTACAAACTGATGATGGGTTCATGACATTTGCTCTCCCTGCACCTCCTGTGTCTTGTGGCTTTAGCTCATTGAATGGGGTGAATTTCTAATGTTGAAATTACAGGCATTTTTGACAGGCCAATGGAGAGAGATATTTGAGAGTGAGAAGATTCCCAGCATCCCTTAAATTCAGATGACAACAAACAGTAGGGTTTAATTTCCTCAAACTGAGTTTTGCAGGATTTCTGTCAATCATAGGCATTCAGGAAGCACTGTCCTATATGCAACATTTCTCTTCATATACTAATTCCATTCCTGACACTTGGCAATTTCTTTAAAGAAGGATGGATAACAGCATTTGCTCTGTAGGAATGGAATTTGACTTGTGCAAAATTACTTATTTAAAGTGAGATTCCACAATGACAAAACTGATTGTTCTTATGGGTTCATTGATACAGGGTTTTATTACGCATTACTATGTTCTGGCTTTCTAATATTAATAAAAGAAAACTGGTTGGCTTTTTTATACAGATTTCAAGTATACTTTTATAGTCTTTAATAGATTTCCAAACCTAGGAATTCATGCTAAGAACAGCTATTATTAATCTAAGTTGTTACTGTAAGACAGTAAGAAAGATGAGCGACTGCCCCACGGTGATCATTCTGGTCACATTTTTTTATGGCTCGAGTCTAGAAAAGCATATATCCTGGATCTGCCTTGGGATTCTAGTGGTAATTTTGATCCACAGACAACCTTAGGTATTATTTTTCTGTCATAAAATAGTTCTTGCTATTGTGAAATCTGAGCTTTTCCTTGGGAAACATGAACAAGTATCTATTTACTCTAAAGAGGGCACTGACAAAAACCAAAACAAAAGAACAACAACACAACAAAACAAAAAAGTGCCAAAAGCCATTCCAGTCATGTCTGTCTAGCTTAGTGAACCAGTGACTTTGTCATTGTTACATAGGAATGTGAGTGAGAGGTTGCTTACAGGGGTATGGTTGGTTCTGAAACACTTGCACCATCTCTAAAGGCCAGCCAAACATGGTGGCAACTGAAAGAAGCGTCATCACTAGGGCTCCCTGAATAGCTTGTAGGCAGCTTAGCTGGCAAATGTTTCACCTCAGTTAATGGGAAGGATACTATGTATAACCCTTGAGTATTGATTTGATCACTGCCAGGATCTCTAAAGCCTTAGCAGCAAATGTTTCAATTTAGACAAAATAGCTTCAAGAAGAAAACATTTGTGTGATGTAATCTACATGCATAAAAACTTTCATTTTATTTAGTACATACATTGAAGTAGTATTGTGTTTCTTAACTAATTTCTAAAAGACTGACTGACTTGAGATGAATACTGTCCTCCAAAAGTTCATATGATGAAGGCTGAATCCCTGATGTAGTATGTTTTGGAGAGGAATCTTTGGTACATGATTATATAACAATGGTAGATCCTTCACGAATGATTTAGCCTTTTAATGAAAGACTGACGAGCATAGATATCTTATTGAATCCTATCAAGTGATACAATATGAGAGTGGATTTCTGGATTAAACAGGAGCACATTAAAAAGCTCATCAGAACCACAGGAAGGTAATTTACATTTTTTTATGAGGGACAAACTTCCCCATGCTTTATTTCAGCTGCCAAAACTATGGCGCTAACACAGTCTTTACAAAGTGTTTAAACTCTTTCATCAAAAATTGTAAGATTTCATTTATATATACATATATATGATATCTTATACATATAATATATATATACATATATATGATATCTTATACATATAATATATATATATATATATATATATCTTAATACTTGTCTAGCTTCTGGGGAAACACCAGCTTCTTTAAATAAGTTTGGTTGTGTTCTTGCTTTTCTACTTCCTGAACTATTTTGAGGAATATTGAGTTAGTTCCTCTTTAAATGACTCCATCTTGTCCTGCACTTCTTCAAGTGAGAGACACTTTATTATTGTTTAAAATTATCAAGTCTATCTCAATTATTAAATTAAATTATCTATATATTCTTTGTTCAACTTAGTAGTGAGTGAACATCCAAAAATTTATTCAGTTATTTTTAATGATCTCCCTTATTAATAAATAAAATTTAAACGATGATATAATAATTCCATAGGCATTGTTTGCATCTCATCTCTAATTCTATTAATTGGTGTCTTTTCTCTCTGTTGATGAGTTTGGCTAAGGGCTTATTAGTTTTGCTTGCTCTTTCAAGTAACTAGCTCATTTTTTGTTCTCTGTATTTTTTGACCTCCATTTCCATAATATTTTCCTAATCATTCTTATTATGTTGGTCTAATATTATAGCTTTATTTTGTTTATAAGAACATCATTAGATAATGTCAGACTGTCTGATTTTTCCATAGCTATGGAACTCCCTCTAGTAACTGCCTTTGGCATGTTCTTAGAGCTCTGGAAAGTTGGATTTTTAAATTAATTTTTTAGGATATTTTAAATTCTCCCATCTTTCTGCAGTGACCAATTTATAAATCGAGATTTTATTGTTATCCCATCTTTGTCTGTACATTCCTCTCTTATTTATTAACTTCTAGTCTTGTTTTATTAATGAGAAATAGAATATTTCTTTGATTTTAGGACGTTTTGGAAGTTGATGATGTACCCAAATAGTTGCTGCTTTGAAGACAGCACCATGGGCTGCCGATTAGATTGTTAACAATTGTTGATTGGAATATTCTGTAGATAATTTTTAAATTGGTTTGACGTAAGCCATGACTTAAATCAACAGGTTTTTTGTCTAGATATTTTATCTATTGATATATTAATGTCAACACTATTATTATATCTAGATTTATCATCTGTCTCTTTATGTGTTTGGGTTTTCAACTCAGATTTGCAGACCATTAACAGTTAAGGTAAGTCGTGAGAAATACTTGATGATTCCCATAATTTTCTTGATTGTATTACCACTTGTTGTATTTAGTTTTTGTTCTTTTCTTTATTCCTCATTCCTCTTCATTCTGAATATTGAATTTTATGTGTTTGATAATTTCAATGTTTCCATTGTTGGTCTATTTTCCCCATAAGACTTTAAGCTTCTTTGTCTTGAGTTATAATTGCATTTTTTCCTTCTCCAATTTCCTTGTATAATTTCACCAATTGTCTTAATTAATGCTCATGAGCTATTTTTAGTGTGCTTACATTGAATGATATTCATTTTAGAAGATTATTTTTGTTTCGTTTTTCTTTTCTTTTAATTGGATTTTTAATTTATTTACATTTCAAATGTTATCCCCTTTCCTGGTTTCCCTGGTTTCTGGTCCATAAACCCCTATCGCATCCCCCCTTCTTCTATGTGGTTGTTCCCCACCCATCCATTCACCGCTCCCTGCCTCCCCACCCTGACATAACCCTATACTGGGGGTTCAGACTTGGCAGGACTAAGGGCTTCTCCTCCCATTGGTGCCCAAAAATGCCATCCTCTGCTACATATGCAGCTGGAGCTATGGGTCTGTCCATGTGTCCTCTTTGGATGGTGGTTTATTGCCTGGGAGCTCTGGTTGGATGGTATTGTTGTTTTAGGGGGTTGTAAATCTCTTCAGCTCCTTCAATCCTTTCTCTAAATCCTCCAACGGGGACCCCATTCTCAGTTCAAAGGTTGGCTCTTAGCATCCCCCTCTGTATTTGTCCTGCTCTGGCAAAGCCTATCAGAAGACAGCTACATAAGGCTCTGTTAGCATGCATTTCTTGGTATCAGCAATATTTTCTGGGTTTGGTGGATGTATGTATATGGGCTAGATTCCCAGGTGGGGTAGTCTCAGAATGACCTTTCCTTCAGTCTCTGCTCCAAACTTTCTCTACATATTTCCTCCTATTAAGATTTTTGATCCCCCTTCTAAGAAGGACGGAAGCATCCGTACTTTGGTGGTCCTGTTTCTAGAGTTTCATGTGATCAGTGGATTGTATCTTGGGAAATTAGAGCTTTTGGGCTAATATCCACTTATCAGTGCGTGCATACCACGAGTGTGTTTTTGTTGTTGTCATTTGATTTTTTGTTTTGTTTGGTTTTTTATTTTTATTTATTTATCTATCTATCTATCTATCTATCTATTTATTTATTTATTTATTTATTTATTTATTTATTTATTTATGTGATTGAGTTACCTCACTCAGGATCATATCATAGCCTGCCTATAAATTTCATAAAGTCATTGTTTTTGATAGCTGAGTAATACTCCATTGTGTAGATGTACCACATTTTCTGTATCCATTCCTCTGTTGAAGGGCATCTGGGTTCTTTCCAGCTTCTGGCTATTATAAATAAGGCTGCTATGAACATAGTGGAGCACGTGTCTTTGTTATGTGTTGGGGCATCTTTTGGGTATATGCCCAAGAGAGGTATAGCTGGGTCCTTGGGTAGTTCAATGTCCAATTTTGGAGGAAACTCCAGACTGATTTCCAGAGTGTTTGTACCAGTCTGCAATCCCACCAACAATGGAGGAGTGTTCCTCTTTCTCCACATCCTCGCCAACATCTGTTGTGTCACCTGAGTTTTTAATCTTAGCCATTCTGACTGATGTGAGGTACAATCTCAGGGTTGTTTTGATGTTCATTTCCTGATGACTAAGGATGTTGAAATTTTCTTTAGGTACTTCTCAGCCATTTGATATTCCTCAGTTGAGAATTCTTTGTTTCGCTCTGTAGCCCATTTTTAATAGGGTTATTTGGCTCTCTACTGTCTAACTTCTCAAGTTCTTTGTATATATTGGATATTAGCCCTCTATCACATGTAGGAATGGCAATGATCTTTTCCCAATTTGTTGGTTGCCATTTTGTCCTAATGACACTGTCTTTTGCCTTACAGATGCTTTGCAATTTTGAGGTCCCATTTGATGATTCTTGATCTTACAGCATAAGACATTGGTGTTCTATTCAGGAAATTTTCCCCAGTGCCCAAAACTCTTCCCCACTTTTTCTTCTATTAGTTTGAGTGTATCTGGTTTGATGTGGAGGTCCTTGATCCACTTGGGCTTAAGCTTTGTACAGGGTGATAAATGGATTGATTTGCATTCTTCTACATGCTGACCTCCAGTTGAACCAGCATAATTTGCTGAAAATGCTATCTTTCTTCCATTGGATGGTTTGGGCTCCTTTGTCAAAGATCAAGTGACCATAAGTTTGTGGGTTCATTTCTGGCTCTTCAATTCTATTCCATTGATTGACCTGTCTGTTTCTGTACCAATACCATACAGATTTTATCACTATTGCTCTGTAAAACAGCTTGAGGTCAGGGATGGTGATTCCCCTAGAAGCTCTTTTATTATTGAGGATAGTTTTTGCTATCCTGGGTCTTTGTTATTCCAAATTAATTTGCAAATTGTTCTTTCTAATTCTATGAAGGAATGAGTTGGAATTTTATTGGGGATTACATTTAATCTGTAGGTTACTTTTGGCATGATGACTATTTTTACATATTAATCCTGCCAATCCTTGAGCATTGGAAATCTTTCCATCTTCTGAGATCTTCCTCAATTTCTTTCTTCAGAGAATTGAAGTTCTTGTCATACAGATCTTTCACTTACTTGGTTAGAGTCACACCGAGGTATTGTGAAGGGTGTTGTTTCCCTAATTTCTTTCTCAACCTGTTCATCCTTTCAGTAGAGGAAGGCTTTTGTTTGAGTTAATTTTATATCCAGCCACTTTGCTGAAGTTTTTTTTATCAGGCTTAGCAGTTCTCTGGTGGACCTTTTGGGGTCACTTAAGTATACTATCATATCATCTGCAAATAGTATTATTTTGACTTCTTCCTTTCCAATTTGAATCCCTTTGACCTCCTTTTGTTGTCTGATTGCTCTGCTAGGACTATACTGAATAGCTAAGTAGTGAGTGTGTAGCCTTGTCTAGTCCCTGATTTTAGTGGATTGCTTAAAATTTCTCTTTATTTAGTTTGATGTTGGCGATTGGTTTGCTGTATACTACTGCTACTATGTTTAGGTATGTGCCTTGAATTCCTGATCTTTACAAGGCTTTTAAGAGGAAAGTGTATTGAATTTTGTCAAATGCTTTCTCAGCATCTAATGAGATTATCATGTGGATTTTATCTTTGAGTTTGATTATATAGTGGATTACTTTGATGAATTTCCATATATTGAACCACCCCTATATCTCTGGGATGAACCCTACTTAATCATAATGGATGATCCATCCTGTTGATGTGTTCTTGGATTCAGTTTGTGAGAATTTTATTGTGTATTTTGCATCGACATTCATAAGGGAACTTGGTGTAAAGTTCTCTTTCTTTGCTGGGTCTCTGTGTGGTTTAGGTATAAGCATAATTGTGGCTTCATAGAAGTAATTGGGTAGTGTTCCTTGTGTTTCTATTTTGTGAAAAAGTTTGAGCGGTATTGGTATGAGGTGTTCTATGAAAGTCTGATAGATTTCTGCACTCAACCCATCTGGTCCTGGGCTTTTTTTGGTTGGGAGACTTTTAACAACTGCTTCTATTTCTTTAATAGTTATGGGAACTGTTTAAATGGTTTATCTGATCCTGACATAAGTTTGGTACCTGGTATTTGTCTAGAAAATGTTCCATTTCCTGCAGATTTTCCAGTTTCGTTGAGTATAGGCTTTTGTAGTAGGATCTGATAGTTTTTCTGAATTTCCTCAGATTCTGTTGTTATGTCTCCCTTTTCATTTCTGATTTTGTTAATTTGGACACACTCTCTGTGACCTCTGGTTAGTCTAGCTAAGGGTTTATCTATCCTATCGATTTTCTCAAAGAACCAGCTCCTGGTTTTGTTGATTCTTTGTACAGACTTTTTTGTTTGTACTTGGTTGATTTCAGCTCGGAGTTTGATTATTTCCTGCCTTCTACTCCTCCTGGGTGTATTTGTTTCTTTTTGTTCTAGGGCTTTAAGGTGTGCTGTCAAGCTGCTTATATATGCTTTCTCCTGTTTCTTTCTACAGGCACTCAAAGCTATGAGTTTTCCTCTTAGCACTGCTTTCATTGTGCAAGTTTGGGTATGTTGTATTTTCATTTTCATTAAATTCTAAGAAGCCTTTAATTTCTTTCTTTCCTCCTTGACCATGTTGTCATTGAGTAGAGCATTGTTCAACTTCCACGTGTACGTGGGCTATCTGTAGTTTTGTTGTTATTGATGACTAGGCTTAGTCTGTGGTGATCTGATAGGATGCATGGGATTATTTCAAATTTCTTGTATCTGTTGAGGCATGTTTTGTGACCAATTACATGGTCAGTTTTGGAGAAGGTATCATTAGGTCTGAGAAGAAGGTATATTCTTTTATTTTAGCATGAAATGTTCTATAGATACTTGTTAAATCCATTTTGTTCATAACTTCTGTTAATTTCTCTGTATCTCTGTTATTTTCTGTCTCCATGATCTGTCCATTGATGAGAGTGGGATGTTGAAGTCTCCTACTATTATTGTTTGAGGTGCAATCTGTGCTTTGAACTTTAGTAAGGTTTTGTCTGTTTTTTGTTTGTTTTGTTTTGTTTTAATGGATGTAGGTACCCTTGCATTTGAAATATAGATATTCAGGATTGAGAGTTCATTCTGGTGGATTTTTCTTTTGATAAATATGACGTGTCCTTCCTTACCTTTTTTGAGAACTTTTGTTGACAGTCAATTTTATTCGATATTAGAATGGCTACTCCAACTTTTCTCTTGGGACCATTTGCTTGTAAAATTATTTTCCAGCCTTTTACTCTGAGGTAGTGTTTGTCTTTGTCACTGAGGTATATTTTTTGTATGCTACAAAATTCTGGGTCCTCTTTAATGTATCCAATCTGTCAGTTTGTGCCTTTTTATTGGGTAATTGAATGCACTGATGTTGAGAGATATTAGGGACCAATGATTGTTGCTTCCTCTTATTTTTGTTGTTGGAGGTGGAATTATGTTTGTGTAGCTATCTTCTTTTGGGTTAGTTGAAATTAGATTACTTTCTAGCTTTTTCTATGGTATATATCATGTACTACTACCTTCTAGAATTTTATATTGGGTTCTGAAATACAATATTCCAGGCTTTCAGCACTTTTGCTGAAAGTTTCTTGTGTATTCTTTTCATGTCTGTATAGGTGGTTTTTTACTCTTGTTGCTTTTACTTCTGTTTATTGCTTTTACTGTTTCTTTTCCCTGATAATTTCACATTTTCATTTTTATTTATGACATAAAAGAAGAGAGGGAGAAGTCTCTCCATACAAGTACTTTGTTCAAAACCTTCAGTTAGGTTTTGTTACTGTCTTTGTGAATCTAATAGTATTTGTGGGTTTTATCTAGTGTCTCACTGTCTTTTTGCTGCTTACTATATTTATTCCTCCCATCCCACTCATCTGATTAGTCACACATCAGATTTTTTTCTTTAAGATTCATAAGGTTGTAGAAGAATTCTGTGTGTCTACCATCTTTTTTCTGTTGTTCATGATCTTAACAGCATTATGGCTCCGTGAAAAATTTCAGTCACTGGTGCCATTGGTTGCTTTTACTCACGTTCATGCAGGTGTGCTTGTGGTAATTTCAAAATAAGTATTTTATTTTTATAGGGCTGTACACTTTGACATACATAGTGACATAATATGGCTATTATCCATGTTTAAATAACAGCATCTTGCCAGGATGTTCACCATAATACAGTGAAGACACAGCACCAGCATTACAAGGAAATATTTGATAGGAATGTCCCCTTTGCTTTTGCTTTATCACTAGTCCCTGTTAGTTCTAGTTAACAATCCAATCCATTTGACAAAATACGAGCTTATAAAGGAAACCATACAGCATATACTAGCTGGGGGATTGGCATTGTCTGTTCATAAATATTAAACACTAATTCGTGAAAACTATTGTGCATATTCATGGTTTGTTTCTTTTCCTTGGTGAAGGAGAACCCTTTGTATGATGTACCATGAAATACAGCAAAGTCACTTGCTTTATCCAAAGGTAACTCTTTATGGTAACAATCCTTTCTAAAGGAGCTCAGAGATAATATTTAAAAGGTAGGATCACCATATTGAGCATCTTTTCTTGGGTCAAGAGGGCTCAATGATTTCATTCAATAGAATGATGTTGAGATTTCATTTTTATGTTGACTGAAAATGCTGTATTGTTTCATGCCATTTTGCTCATTTAAAAATGCATTGTTTAAAAATAATAACTGTTTCTGTGGGTGTGTACCTGGGGGTACATGAGGACTAGAGTGCAGTGCGCATGTGGAGGCCAAAGGAAAACTTTCTGGCATTGGTACTCTGCAGCCACTCGTTTTTGAACCAATTTGTTTTGTTGCTTGATTCTGTCTCTGTACTTCATACACTAGCCTAGCTGGCTCCTCATCTTCTACATATTCTCCTGTCTCGGTATCTCATCTCACTATAGGAGTTCTAGATATAAGTGTGTGATACCATGCTTCTCTCTTCATGTTGATTCGGGGGAACAAACACAGGTCAATAGCTTGAACAACAAGGGCATCTACACTCTGTGTCACCTCCTCTGCCTCCTTGACACAACATTTTTTAACTTTTTTTCCAATTAGCTGTAATAGTAATTGGCTGGATCATTCAACTGAGCTCTTCTGGCCTAAACTCCTTTCCAAGCTCACTGATTCAAAGTAACTTCTCTCAACTTCTGACTGAATTGCTCTGCTTGATCTCAACCTAGCAATCTGTTCTAATCTTTTTTCTAATTCTCTGACTGGTTTGGTCTTCCCTTACAACCTGTCTCTGTAAAACTGTCACAGTAAAACTGCCTCACCCACTCACTTTCTCTTCACATTTCTCTTAAGTCACGTCTGTCCGGTCTATTCTTTGGCATTTCCTCTCTCTCTGACTCATTTTGTCAACCTTTCTTTGACTCATCACTTTGCCACTCAACTAGGCATGACTTTCAAACATTCCTGCTTCCTTCTACAAATTCAGTTTGCCTTCATTATTAAGAATTAAAGATGTGTACGAAAGATGTGTCTGCATTGAAGCCAGGTCATACCATAATCCAAAGTATGTCTTCATTCCAGTTGGACCACATAGACCTAGAACATCTTTGGATGTGATTCCTTGTTAGAGTGGAGTAGAGTAGTTGCTGGGTTAAAATTCCTCTATAAGTAACGATCAAACTTGTGTGAAATAAAATGGGCTAAATTTTGAAACAAGCACCAAAGTCCATGTTTGCAAAAGAGAGGACATTATCAGGTAGATATCTATCATCATTGTACACGTTATGATTGTAATAGAACTCTGCCTTTAAAATAGACTATCCAAACCAATATTAAAATATAAAAAATGGTTATCATAACATAAATAAAACTAAATAGTAATAGTAACATTACTAGTGTATAAACATAATAAGTGATACTGTGTGTAGCATGACATCATTATTGTTAATATCTTTACAGAATATTAAGACATTTTTGTTGTTTTCCATCTATGTAACAACTCACTCATAGGATAATAACATTACATATTGAATGCATATAACTTCATTTAGGCTTTGATACTTTTTATATCTCTTACTTGTAAATAAATTCTGGTTATTCCCAGTATTGAACCTTTTCCACAGTTCTTATAGACAACAACAATTCACTTTTCCCTTAGGATATTTATAGAACCAGCATTTTACATTATCCTGATACAGAATCATTTATAAACACATTTGTAAGATGAAGAATACACTCATTTTGGTCCAGTGATTAAATAATTTTTTATTCATTTGTGAGGTTTTGAAACTTTAATGAGACTAAAGAATCTTATTGCTTAATCAATTTTGCATCTTGTGACTTTAATGGTCTTACATATTTCCAAATACTTCAATGGTCAAGCACAGTTTCTATACTCATAACATGTAGTTACTTAACATGAAGCCATTTCCACTTCTATTTATTCTGTTAACTTCCATTTGTTTTAGCAAGCCTGCTATTAATGTAGAGTGTTATGTATTAAATATGTGAAGTAAAATATATAAATATTTTATAAGTGACATAGTTCAGAAGGCAAAAATGTTTTTCATTTAGAGTATATAGGCATCAGTGCTCTCTAATAAACTCATAAGGAAGTAGGCACGTATGCCTTAAAGCAGTGGTTATTCATTTTAGAAATAGTGATCATATAGGTAGCAAATTATTTTGAAGAGTCACCTTCAAAGGGTTACTAGAGACATGATGAAACACAATCACCAAAAGCGAGTTGGGGAGGAAAGGGTATTTTTGGCTTACACTTCTGTACTGCTTTTCATGAGGGAAGTCGGGACAGGAACTAAAACAGAATGGGAATCTTGAGGTAAGAGCAGATGGAGAGGTCATAGAGTGGCACTACTTACTCTCTTTTTAGTTATGGTTTGCTGAGACTGATTTCTTATAGAACCAGGACTGGCTATCCCCCGCCAATGTGCTGGTCCCTCCCCTATCAATCACTAATAAAGCGAATGCCCCACAGGCCTGCTTATAGCCTGATGTTACTGAGCCATTTTATTGATTATAGATTCCCTCCTCTCCAACGCCTCTAGCTTATATCAAGTAGACATAAAAGTAGCCAGCACAATGTCCTTGTAAATATACTTATGAGCTATGAATTTGTAAGAATGAGGATTGATTGCTACTTCGGGAAAAAAACTGAAATCATTTAGCTATAAATGCAAATCAAGGCCTGGGGTAGATGTCAGTGGTAGAACTCTTACCTAGTATGCATAAGATTATAGGTTCAATCCATGACCCTGAAAAACAGAGGGTGTGGGGAGAAAAATTATCCATATCATAAACATGTGGATTTTTTTCCATTAACTCCGTGGGTCATGGATCTCTATGTTCTCTCCTCTCCCTCTGAGAAACTTATTCTCATATTGTTTGTATACTCAATGAAATGATTTTGTCCCATAAGCAGCAATATTTTTGAAATGTTAGCAATGTCTAGCATTTGCTTACTGTCAAGGTAGGTAACAAAATGGAAGAAAGCAGAGCCCTAACTCAAGACACTTCCAAGGATCATTCGTTTTCCCGGTAAAAAGTTCTTCACTATTGAGAAACCCACCCACTCCCCACAGCCTGTTTGCTTCTTAGAACAGAATCTATTTAAGAAGTTGCAATGGATGTGAAGAATGCCCATGAAGTCATTTGGCAAGGAACCATCCAGTTTTGGTTTAATTTACTTTAATGCTTTAATTCTTTATGTTAAAAATATCAGACTTCCTCAAGTGAAATTTTACAACGAACGCAATGCAATCCTGTCACAAATCTTTGCAGTTTCACTTTTTTTTTTTAGAATTGGCAAACTAGATCTTGAAATTGTTTGCAAGATGTAAACATTCATGAGCCGTAAAATGAATTTTTAATTA
Organism: Rattus norvegicus; assembly: GCF_021556685.1. Classification (NCBI taxonomy): domain Eukaryota; kingdom Metazoa; phylum Chordata; class Mammalia; order Rodentia; family Muridae; genus Rattus; species Rattus norvegicus. The sequence continues at coordinate 225,137,986 of NC_141535.1, read as the reverse complement.
GAGGACTTATAAAATGAAATAATGAAACTGATATAAAGCCATCACATTAAATGCCAAAAAAAAAATACTTGGCAATGGTCAACAAGGATAATCTAAAAACGTTCCAAATAAATAGCACATAGGAGAGTGATCTTACCAATACAATGGGAGAGAAGCTAAGTTTATTAATAAAAAGAGCTCAATGAAGTAAATATTTATTTAAGAGAATAATATACTTAGGTCCTTTATCAAAGCTGCCAAAGTAAAATTTAAAAAATAATGTAAAATTATAAAATAACTATTTATGAAACAGAAATATATTAGGATAGAAAAGAAGTAGTTAACATACCATGGAAAATAGTATATTTCAAAGAAAATAAACAATCTGAAATACTGTAAAATGTAAAACTTGCATTCACCAGTACACATCATCCAAAAAAGTTTAAAAACAATGTTCAATGCCCCAATGTGATATAAGGAATTCTGCCAGGAATTTTGTTTGTAACATTAGAACCAAGAAGGCTGCTGTGGATGGGTCACGCTGTGAGTTCCAGGCCAGTCCAGGCTGCAAAGAAAGATCTTGTCTGCAAAACAAAGAAAGAAAGAAAAGGAAAAATTATAAAATGCTTAACCTAGAGAACATAAAGGGAAATCAGTAAGAAGCTGAGCAAAATTCATTAAAATGACATTGCAGTGGTCTTTGGCGGAAGGTAAAATTAGGTCACCTGAAAATTGTCAAAACTATCAGCATGACCTAAAATCACAACCTGAGCTATTGTTTATGATGATACAGAACAATAAGACTGTCATGAACTACATGCAGGTGTGTAAATCTGTTGATAAACTGGAAAACTGTGTTTACTAAAGCTACAGACACTCATACAGTGTACATCAAGAATACTACTTCCGCATACTTGCTAAACAAAATGTGTGCCCGTCCAACAATACACCCTTGTCAGAATATGTGTTTTCAAAAACAAGAAACTACACAAGTTCTTACTAAACTGAAGTGAATGAATTATTGCAAATTCGTGAAATGAGAGAAAGAACATGAAGTTCGGTAGGGAGGGGCTGGGATGTATTGGGGAAGGGAAAAATGGTAAAATATATTGCATTAAAAATTAAATAATAATAAAATAATGCAGGAATATTATTAAACCACCTGTCAATGCATGCAACTATAAAAAGAAATCTCAAGAATTAAATGTTCAGCAAGTGAAGCTGACAATAGAGACTGTAATATAAATTTATTTGAACTTAAGACTCAAAAAGGTAATAACTTTAGATCGGAATAGTAATAGCATATGCCAGGGAGTGGTGATAGAGGGAGGTGGGACGGGCATTCTGTGATTCTCGCAGTAACTGGTTCTTCCTGTTTGGGCACTGCTGAGTAAAGTTGTTTGTGTAAACATGTGTTAAGCTTTATTTGTGTGTGTTTGAGTGTATTTTCTCTCTACATGCTATATTTTACTCGTAAAACTTGAAAGCATCAATGGGTATGAGAAAGGGCCAGGGTAGTCAGTACTGATTACCTAAACATAGACATAAAGTTAATTGAGTTATAGTGATCTATGGAATTATCTTAGCCCTTTTGAAAGTGTGAAAAGTCTGTTTACAATATAACAGGGAAATTGTTTGATTTTGTACCAAATAATGCTAGTTAGATTGTTCAAAGCTACCTTCTCACTAAAGACACCTAAAATACGAGGCGTTGAGTGGTTTTCACTATTAAAATTTAAGGATTAGGAAGGTAGGCTTTATGGCAGTACTCTGTCTTAAAAACAACAGCAAAGACATTCAGAAAAGCTTCAATGTGTAAAAGGAAGAAAAATCGTAAAAACAACTTAATGGTACAATTCAAAGAACTAGTCAAAAAACTTTCAAAGCAGAAGTGTGTATGAATTGTAGGGAATAATAGTGACCATAATAGAAATAGAAAAATTAATATCAGATGTGGTGCCATATGCCTTAAATATCAGGACTTGATTGGCGGAGGCAGAGGCGGAGGCGGAGGCGGAGGCGGAATGATTTCTGTGAATTCAAGGTTAGTCTGGTCTAATAGTGAGTTCCAGGCCATCCAAAGATGCATAGTCAATTTTAAGTGAAATTGTAGGATGAGGAGGAGAAGGGGAGTAATAGAAATCTAAGAAACAGGTATGATGTATATGTATGTATGTATGTATACAATATGTATGTATGTATACAATATGCATGTATGTATGTAATATGCATATATGTAGTATGTATGTATATATGTATGTATGTGTGTTTGAGTATAAGAAATGTTAACAAGCCTGGCCAACATTTAATTTAGGCTAAGGAAAAAAAACAAAACAAGACTCCTCAGATAAATAAAATTAGAAACTAGAGAGAAGACTCTATAGTGGCATAACAGGAGTTCAAAGAGTAATGAGACATATTATGAATAATTATGAAGCAACAAAGAGTTCAATTTAAATGAAATGGATACATTTTTAGAGATTTATAACCTACTAAGACTGGATCACAAAGAAATAGAAAATCTGCTTAAAATAAGAAGCAAGGAGACAAATCAGAAATAAGTCCCACATCAAATTCCAGGACTTGGTGGGCACATCCCTGAATTCATTGTTTGTGCATTCACTAACCTAATAAAACCTTTCTCTAACTGTCAACATGAGGGAATATTTTCAAACATCCTTAAGAGCAAAATGTTGCCATGAAACCAAAGCCAGACAAGAAAATCACATGCCAGTATTTCAAGAAACCAAGATACAGTCGTCCTTAGTGAAATGCTATGAAACATTTTAAAACATTTATTTACTTCAAATGAAGTGTATTCCCAAGACAGAAGGACAATTCCTAGAAACATGACACAGCACACTAGGAGAATAAAAGGCAAGACTCATATGGTTATCTCAGTAAATGAAAACAATGACAAATTTTAATTCCCTTTGATAATAGAGCGTCACTATTCAGGTGCTGGAGGAATTGCACCCCAATGCAATATATGCAAAATGCATAATTAGCTCCTAGTCATGGTGAAAGGTAGAAGGCTTGTCCTGTAAATTCAGGAACACAGCATGATCCCAATCTTGCCACATGTAGTCAGCATAGATCTAAACATCCTATTCAGAGAAACAGAGAAAAACAAAGAAACAAAACCATGCAAATTAGAAAGAAGTTCCCAGAAAGATGTCTTGGGGGTTAATAACAATTCTGTCAATGTGGTTTTGTGTTCTATTCCAAGTCCTGACATCAGATGGCTTACAAATTCCAGTAAAGAGGACTCTTACCCCCTTTTCTGGGCACCTACACTTATGTGGTACGTATACATTTATGCACACACACACACACACACACACATTTTTTTTAAAAAATGAGGGAATAGATCAAATCACTCTATATAAACATGGAAGGATAATTTACACAGGAAACTCTAAAAATTCTACACCAAACTCTAGCTAACAGATGAATTCAGGAGTGGTTCAAGAGAAAAAAATCATAGAAGTGTCAGTAGTATTTTCAGATGGAAACATTGAACCAGAAATCAAGAAAACAAGAGAATAAAAACATAACACACAGAACGACCCATCTTAAGCTTCTTTATCCACAGGTAACCCTCCTCTCCCACTCCCTCAGGGACCCTAACACAGCTATCCGAGGATCTGCAATGAGCGTTTGGCTCTCTCCACAGATAGCCCTATCTCTCGGGGAATCAAACATCGCCAAATAATCGAATTAAAAAGCAGGCTCTGGAACTGAACAGAGTTTGCAGAAGAAGAAATACGAATTGTTATGAGATATTTTAAAAAGCACTCATCATTCTTAGTCTTTAGAGAAATACAAATTAACTACTCTGAGATTTTTATCGTACCCCAATCAGAACAGTTAAGATTGAGGAAAGAAAAATGCTTGCAAGGATTCGGGGAATGTGAAACTCCTATTGTCTGTGGGAATGCAAAATGGTGTAAACGCTATGGATACCAGTATGAAGATTCATCATAAAGTGAGAAATAGAACCAGATAGACATATGCTCAAAAGATTCTATAACTTAACACAGAGATAATTGTTCATCCATGTTTATTGCTGCGTGGTTAACAGTTCTCATGAAATGGAAACAGTCTAGATGTTCATCGATGATGAACGGGTACTGATACCATGGTGCACATGCATAGCAGAATTATATTCAGCTGTAAGGAAACAAAATTGACAAAATTGAACGTAAATGTGTAGAGTTAAAAAAAGCCACCCTGGCTGAGTTAATCATATTTCAGAAAGACAAACACCCCATGTTCTCACTCATTTGTAGATTCAAACATTTTATCTTTAAATTTGTCTGTCTACACTGGACAAAATGAGCCGGAAACTAGAATGGGTTCACCTGGAGAGAGGAGTAGATCCTGAAGGGAGTGCAAAGGTAAAGGCAAAGATGGTGTGTAAACAGAAAGGAAAATGACTGGAGGAAGAGTTAAGTAAGGAGGGCCATGGGAAGGTAAGGCAGGTAGGAGATTAGAAAAAGGCAAATTAGCACTGAAGATATTTGGAAAAGCCATATAAATATCTATTACTATAGAATTCCCATAAAATTATAGGCATTTATCATTGGTCTTTGTTACTCTTAAAAAGTATTGCTAAAAATAATCTATTGCAAAACACTAAATTCTTGAGTCACAGATGTTCAGAAATCAAGCCAGTAATGACCTGTGAGACTCTTCCCTACTAGCTACCTTCCACAAAGCTGAAAGGTGGCGTACATGCTACCGGAGGAGGAAAGCTATCAAATGTCCTCCTCTGCTGTGAACCCTGCATACTGTAACAGTGTGACTTCCCTGGCAAGATACACATATTGGCACAATAGTGGTATGAATATAGCAGTAACCAACCACTTTACAATTAGATTTAAGGCTTGCTTTGTAGAGTGTAATTCATGCCTGTTACTGTAAACCTAGTAAAGAATCCATGGATATGTGGGTCTTATAGGCCCTAGAGTAGAACCCACAAGCATAATTTTTTTATAATTGGCATAGTATGAAACTTTCTTCTAAACACTCATTTTTATACTCATAGAATTAGTGTAATTCTCAACCCTTGTTGGAGAAGTTTTTTTTTTTTTTTTTTTTTTTTTTTTGTAGCAGATTGTGGTTAACAAGAAAGTCTTATTATCTGGTCAAAGTGCAAAGAGAGGATGACTATGAAATGACCAGCCTTAAATGAGACATCTGTACCATACCATTTCCATGTAGGCATGAACCAGCCCCTGTGGTTCAATCCTGAAAAACACCGCAAGGCTCGCCAACCAGCCTGAGGATGAGGAAGCAGCAAGCTGCTATAAGAACCTCATGAGCAGTTTTTGGGGGAGTTTCTTTCAATGGTACCACGAGCTGAGCTCAAAAAGCACTATGTAAGGTAAACCAATACATGTGTGTGTTAGCGAAGACTAGTAAGGCAGAGCAAGCAAAATCAAGGCTCGGTGCTCCTCCCGCACTGTCTGTGGGGTCATATTTATACTTCTTTATCAAGCGTTCTTTCATGTGTTTGGTATATCAAAGCATCCTTTCACCCGTGTCTGCCTCAGGAAAATATTCTTTCCTATGTCTGCTTCAGCAAAACACCCTTTCACTTGGGTCTCCTTCAGGCCAACATTGTTTCACACATCTGCTTTAGCAAGAAATCCTTTCACATGTGTGTGCCCAGATAAAGCATGATTTGACATAACTGACTTCCCAAAGAAACTACAAGTTTATACACTTCATTTTCCCTGAAGGCTCAGGAAACACGGTGGAAAAATAAAGAAAGATCTTAAGAGTCAGAGACTAGACAACATGAAACATTTTCTTATGGACCCGAGAGAAGTCTACTCCTGAGGTAGCAATGGCCCTGGTAGCCTGTACAAGATGAAACCAGCAGGAATTCTAGCATTGATAACAGGAAATGTTGGGAGTGGGAGAAATAATCTTCCCCAGGCAGGGGCACACCCGTTTTTTATCCAAACTAAATGGTTAGCCTTGAAACCATACATACAAGTTTGAGTGTGTGTGTGTGTGTGTGTGTGTGTGTGTGTGCGCGCGCGCGCGCACGCACATGCACATATATTGGACATGAAAGTGGAAAAGTGAGGAAGTGGTTCTGAGAGAGAGTGTGAGGAGGATTAGGGGTATGAAGTGGACTTAACATGAAAGCAGCATGGAAATCCATGAAACAAAGGGACCGGTGAAAGGCAAAGGACAGGGAAGTAAGGAAGGCAATGGATATATAAAAAGAACTGTATACAGTACAGTTTAATGTATACAATGGTATACAAACCCATCATTCTACATATTAATTTAAAAATGTAATTTTTAAATGACTAAATCTTTGAAGAGAAATCAGAATTAATTCAGATATACAGAAACCAGTGTTCTGCACATGTAACTGCATGGATTGGGATGCAATCAGAGTGGAAAGACCTTTTACACATGGAAGATATTATTACAAACCATGTCTCAAAAGGGTGTTATGTTTGAAAATATATAAGGAGTTCAAGCAGTTAAGTAGCCAGGAAAATACTAATCTAATTTAAAATGGCTAAGTTATCAAAATGACAGGCATTTTCAATCATACGATCCAGTTTCGAAGTACACTGAATCTGGTTTTAGTCTCCAGTTATTTGTTGTGCCTCAGGAATATTAATGCTTTTGAAATATTGCTGTGGACAGCCTTTCCTATTTACTGCTTGCATTAGAGGTATATACATATGTAAGACTTAACTAAGTCTAGATTAAAATTTGCCATAAGAACTAACATATACATATTATTAGCATGAAATATTCTTTAAATAATTTTATTTATCAATCTATCATCTGCCTATCAATCATTTATATTTATATGTATGGATAGTCTACCTGCGTATATATCAGTATACTATGTGCATTTGGTACCCGCAGAAGCTAGAAAAGAAGGTCTGATCCTTTAGTTGTTTGAATAAAAATAGCCTTCATCGGTTCATTTATTTAAATGCTTGGTCCTTAATTGGTGGAATCATTTTGAGGAAGGCAATGCCCTATTCAATATCTTTTAAACATGTTAAATCATTTACTTTTCACTTACATTTATTCAATGCAGAAAATAAAAAAATAATGTTCAATTTACAGATGAAAAGGTAAGGCATACAATTGTCATCCAGGGAAGATATAAATGTGAATTTTAGTAGAAGGAAGAAAATGTATATTGAATTGCTTGAGGTAAGTGAAATACATGTCTAAATTCAGTAAATAAGATAAATATCTGTAGCTTTATTTCTGTCGCTGTGATTAAGTATGCTGTGACAAAAGCAACTTAAAAGAAGAAAAAGTTGATTAGCATACAATCCTAGGCTGTAGTCTATCGAGGTGAGGACATCAAGGTAGAGACTTGAAGTAGCTAGACACATCACATTTATATTTAAGAACATAGACTGAGGATGCACGCCTACTGCTGATCAAACCCTTTACTGCACTTGTATAGTCCTGTATACTGTGTGTAGGAAATGGTACTGCTCGCTGTGGGCTGATCTTCCCACATGAATTAACATCAGTAATCAAGATCATCCTTCAGAGACTTTCCAACAGTCAAATCTTATCTAAACAATTCCTCAGTGAGACTCCTCCCAGGTAGCATCAAGTTGCCAATTAAAACTAACCATCAGAGTATCTTCATACGCAGTTTTTTTTTTCTAGAAGGGAAATGTTTACATTCTTAATTATTCTAATGACACTGCATGTCAAAAGTTATCACTGTGAGTTCAATAGTATCTACATCTTTCCAAACTTCTCATAAAAGGGTTGTGTGCCATTTACCATTTCACTAAATGGAATGATGGTTGCAAGAAAATTAAGTTTAAGACAATGCCAGTGGCCAGCCCTGGAGGGTTTTCTTTCTTGCTCTGGTCTTCTTGAGGCAGCAGAGTGGAAGAACAACTGTGGGGGGTGAGGCTTGGTCTTATGACCTATTTAGGGTTGTTGTTTAATAATAACGTGTTTTCCTATCTACACCTGAGTCACTTTGCTTCAGCTGCTGACCCGCCTTCTGAGTTCCTCTGAGGTGAGGAACTGTTGACCACTACATCCTAAAACTGCAGGAGACTGGGGGCTGGGGATTTAGCTCAGTGGTAGAGCACTTGCCTAGGAAGCACAAGGCCCTGGGTTCGGTCCCCAGCTCCGAAAAAAAAAAAAGACCAAAAAAAAAAAAAAAACTGCAGGAGACTAAGTAAAGTAGCCTCTGTTCACTCTCCACAGGAATTATGTGGAGCTAACTCTGCTCCTGCTGCTTGGAGTCTCAGGAAGAAATATGAACACTTTGTGATTTTAGCATTTATTTCTATGTTCTAAAAAGTTTCCTATGAAAGTCCTCTAAGCAAAAAGGGAAGGGGTTCCTAAGAAGTGAGATGAGGATATGTCTAAGAAGAAGGGAAATAAAAGGGAGGCTGAGAAAAGTTGGACAAGGAAAAGTCTAAAATGAGGGGTGGGGGATAAGGAGAGAGAGTACCCTCTTCTCTTTGTCCTCAGCACTTATACATCTTTTAGAATACATGATCACGTGGCAAGGCGTTTATCACAAGTTCGCATATAAATTCGAATCATAAATCAAATAAGAAGTTTATAGCAGAGAATGTTTACATTGCGTATCCATTAGGAGTAATTATCTGGCTAAACATCCATCCCCCTGTCACCTGCCTTGCAGGTTCATGGAGAGTTAAAACCACACTTATATGACCAAGTCCATTTGTGAAGTTTCGTATAGATAAACCCAGTCAATAGTTTATCTTCTGTCTTAGCACCTATAGTAAAGTTAGTTCCTCTTTTTTTTATGAACGGTGGTTAATGGTTTTCTAACCTCTTGTAATGTGCTCTGAGTAGTGGATGCTTGCTTGCTATCTCAGAAGCAATTAACTCATGAAACTAAAGACTGGCAGGGTTCTCAGTGCAGTTTTGACTATCAGAAAGGATCGAATAGCAGTGTTATTAAAAGAGCTTAATAATCACTATGTTTAGGAGTTCATATAGGATCATAGCTAAGGATTAAGCTTACATAGCGTCACTACAAGACTACATTTTTGTTGTTCTGTAGAAATCTGCTCAAAAGGGTGGACTAGTTCCTAGTGATTGTTTTGTATGTTTAATAATAACAGGAAAAGTATACTAATAATAAGAATTGTTCCTAAAATGAATTTCTTCTTGGCATTGCCTATTGGAGCTCCATCATAGATTTTAATCTAAGGCAGACCCACCTCAGAAAGATCACCTGCTAGTTATTAGATTTTTGGCTCCTGACATCAAAATTACTTCCTGAAGACAAAACTGGTGAGACAGTGTCCAGAGCCAAGGTTCCTGTTTCTTTAAAATCAGAGGAAATTTAAAGCCCACTGATCTTAGAATTGCCTCTGCAGCTAGAACAAACCACGGGCTTTAAACCACAGACAGAAACCGATCACAACTTCATGTGTGAAGATGGCCATGACAACAGCATTTGTGATGCCCTGGGCTCTTTCCTACTGTCTACAATTGCCTTGGTGTTAATCTCTTTTAGAATCTTATCTCTCAGTCCTTGACACAATAAGTGAATAGCAAGCAATTGCACATCATATGTGTAATTATAAAATGTATTTGTAGCTGCACACAAGTAACACTGCAGCATAATGAACTGGAAGCTTATCGCACATTGTGTGAGCACATGGTTACAACTATAACAGTTTACCAGATATGAAAAATACCCCCAAAGTTGATTCCCTTTCACCAAATTGATAAAGTTAGATACCTTAATACTAGTCCTATTAATCCTATCTGTAATTAGACTTCTCAGTCAAGGAGAGACACTCAGTATTCTAAGCAAGATACAGACTGAAACCTCAAGCTGAAGATTATTGTCACAAATCAGGTAGGGAAAGATGAGCTGAAAAGAAACTTACACAAAGAGAGAAAAAACAAAGGAAAAACACATCCAGGCTGAATACTTACGATAGATTAAGAGGGAATAAATGCCTAACACCTGGCTTGTGCAGCACATTAATTTTCTTTATTCTTTGTTACTCACTCCCTCTATATGCCATGGTGTTTCCCACACTCAGATCTAAAACAATGAGATTCAAGAAGGTGTCTGCTCTGAAATTACATTGTCAGCGGAGGCTCCGAAATTCTATATAAGAAGGTATTAAAGGTGTCAAGCCAGTTGGAAGACAGGACTTGAAGCTGCATTTTATAGAACTCTAGATAATGTATCAGAGCATGAGAGCAGGTCAAGTGCAATTATCACGGGATCATACTAAAGCTGCCTGCCCTCCAGGGCTGTTGGCAAGGCATCTTGGAGCAGAGCTGGGATTCACAGCCAGTGATGGGCAGCTTATTACATCGCACTGCTTCCTAAACTTTACATTCAAGGGCACGTGACGTTGAACTTGAGGTGGTTTTAGAAGAGCGAAAGTCTGTTACAGAACTACAGGGGCCTCTCTCCTGAAGAAGGAACATGGATCAACTCATCAGTCTGAAAAATTGGTATTGTTTGACCAAAGCCAGGGGCTATACTAGCCCTCTTTGCCCTAGGCCACGGTCTCTGAGACCAATGTCATGGTTTAGAGCAGAATACGTGAAGCCCAGATGCACTGCGGTAGCTCTGTTGACTCTTTGGGGTATAACGCTGAGATGCTCTTCATCTAATTCAAGGTGTGTGCATGGGGATGAGTCTAAAATATCATTTTTTTCATAGAAGAGCCACAGACTTATGGTCTACCTTTTATTAGACTCACCTCAGAGAGAGATGATGAGCACTCTAAACAAATCGCAATGTCTTCATGGGTTCCATTGATGTTTCAAGGCAATCTCTAGGTCAAGTTCCCAGAAGAAATATGGTGTGCACAGTAAAATTAGATGTGCATTGAAAACAAAAATTACTTTGAATATAAATGGATGTATTAGTATAAGCATAAATGCTAGCATAATATATGAGTATATGCATATAACATTTTGATACACTTACACTAAAATTAGTATTACTTATCTGAATTTAAATTTCACTGGGCAGCCTCTAATTTGGTCTGCTAAGTCTGGCAGCTTAATCTATGTGCTAAGCATAAAACCAATTTCTGACCTCTGGTGGCTCCCTCTTTGAAACTCAGTTTTGGAATATCAAGAGTGCTTGAGAATTAAAGGATATATATATATATATATATATATATATATATATATATATCAGCATATTTCTGTTTTACTGTTGAAAGTGACTCATTAGATAGGACATGGGGAACTTGTTAGAAATTGGAAAATAAAGCCTAGCTTGTCGAACACAGAAAACCACGCAAGGTGAAGCACTGAACACATTGTAGGAGGAGCCTCACTTAGTTCTTATGTAGTCTGTGTATCTGTTTTACCTAAGAGATTCATTTGTTTCCCTTTGTGCTACTAGAAAGATTTGATTTATATAATCAAAGGAGAGCATTTTCCCCAAACCCTATGTGCTCAAATATTCACTCATGCCCCTCTGACCAGTTCACAGAAACATTGTGTTTAAGTTCTTCCTTTTAGGGAGTTGGAGAAGGCCTGTGTGAGTGAAGTTCCGAGTCAGTGTTATGTTGACATGGACACAGCCTGTGGAGAGCTTCGAGGCCAATTGGCCCATGGACACTTGGCAAAACCATTGTCCATAAGGGTCAGGCCCAAGAGGAATGACAAAGCTGTCCGTCATGGAAGTCGAGTCTGGGAATTGATGCAGGAATAATCAATGTGTGCAAAGACTCATAACCAGGGCTTTTCCCTCCACTATTTAGAGACCTCCTACTGATGCTGGCTATCCCACCCCAGTACTGCACCTCATGAATGTGCTGAAGGTCCAGCTCACAACAGTAGCTTTAGAGAATCTCACCTGATTCCAGATTCACTATACATGTGTCTGTGTGTCTGTCTTTCTTGTTCCCCTCCCTACTCCAGATCAGGGTTTCAGGACCTGGGTGATGACTTTGCATCCTTTTTTAAATGGCACATTCCTCCTGAAAAGATCCTTTCTCAAACCATTTCCTTGTTCTTTACATCACACCAGGTTTGTTGCACACAAAGCTGGTATGCAACAGATAGAAAGGAGGGAGCTTGTTGGAGTTCAGGAATGCCTCTCTCGGGAGAAAATCTAGAGTGAGAAAATCAAAGACTTAATAGTCATTATGCTTTGTGTGTTTGTTCGTGTGTTCACATGCATGCCTTACAGTGCCCATGTCTACTTTCAGCTAAGGAAAGCTAATAGCAATGATGGTAACCATTATGATGAAGGAACAAGAGTAATTTGAATAGTATAGCAGAATTCATAACCACGACCTAAAATAGAAAGGTTCCCAATTATATCATATTTCCTTTGAGACTTTTCGATCATTTCTTAATCCAGTTTGTCTAACTTTTGCCACTCTAGTCCCTTCCACTCACCTATGGAATGAATCATCTGCCTTTAATCCTTGTTTTGTAAATTGTTATTTTCTACATTAATTTTCTATATCACGAAACAAATATCGCATGTGCATACATATACACACATGAGCCCATGCAAGCAAGAGAATTTATTTGTATTAATTGTGCAGAGTTTTAGAGAAATATATTTTCTGCAGCATTTCTTGTGTTTTCTAATTTCAGCCACTGTATTTCATCAGTGCAAACTATACTTTCAGTTACTTATTTTTCTTTATCAACATTGCTGTTTTTCCCCAGTACAAATTATTTATACTTTCTATTACCTACTTTTCTTTATCAATATTAAGGAAAAATATGTTCAAGGGGTCTATGCAAGAAAGAACATAGCATTGAGTAATATTTTAAAATATTTTATGTTGTAGGTATACTTTATATAATATATATTTATAAATCAAGCATATATGCATTGTCTTGGTTAGGGTTTCTACTATTGTGATAAAATACAACAACCAAAAGCAACTTGGAGAAGAAAGAGTTTATTTCATCTTACAAGTTACTATCCTCAATGAGGGACATCAGAGCAAGAACTCAAGCAAGTCAAAAACATGGAGGCAAGAAATGAAGCATGGAGGAACACTGCTACCGGGTTGTTTCTCTTGGTTTCCTCAGACTGCTTCCTTTTCTTTTTCTTCCTTCCTCCCTTTCCTTTTTATGTTTTTAATTGGAATAGAATTATACCCCTCCCTACTGTCTTTCTTCCTTCTAGCTCCTCCCAGCTGCTCTGGAGCTCCTCTTGTGTCCCCACCTCATTTTCTTTGGTTTTATTGGTGTATGTGTGTGTGTGTGTGTGTGTGTGTGTGTGTGTGTGTGTGTGTGTTTGTGTGCTTATGTGTTTGTGTGTTTGTGTCTGTGTGTGTGTGTGTGTGTATTCAGAGGCACTTGTATGCTGTATGCATAAATGTACGCACAATCTGCTGAGTCCTTTCTTGACTGATGTTTGCATGTATATGGTTTCAAGACTGACTACTCCATGTAAAATAATAAATAAGAGGACTTAATCATTGGAGATGATAATTCTCCATCTCCCAATAGTCATTAGCTGTCTGTAGTTCTTTATCTGAGGATGGGACCCTGTGAGAAGTTTTCCACCATTGATGTTAACATAGCCATTGTATTGCCATTGGTCTGGTTTGTCTATGCAGCCACTGCTAAGAGAAACCATTTCACAGCAGATGTCCTAGAATTCTGGCTTTTACAATCTTCCAGCTCTTTCTAATGCTCCCTGAGTCACAGATGTTGTGAAGAATATATATGTTTGGGCTGGGTTGCATACAATCTGTTGATTTTTTTTATTGTATCCAGTTGTAGTTTTCTGTGCAAGCCTCATACTGTTTGACTACGTGGCAACTTCTAGTCATCTAGGGCCATCCACATCAATTATTAACTTAAAAAATTCAGCAAAGACTTGACTACAGGCATTTTTCTTAATTAGTGTCCCTCTTTCCAAATTACTATAGCATATGTCAAATTGACACAAAACTAACACAAGCACATATACATACAAATATAAATGCATATATATCTTTTGTAGCTTAAGCATACATTGTGGGTGATGTTTTGAAATATCCGTGTATATAAATGGTTTTGTTATAAATACAGGTTGAAACTGATGAGGTATGATTCATCCACAGTTTATCAGCTTTCAGATACACCGTGGGTACTTTTCAAATGTTACATAGTGATCTGTTCCTAACCATTTATCCTCTTTCTGTTATTAAACAGTGGGGTGCCAAATTATGTATGAAGCAGTTTTATGAGGTGTTACTTTTCTAAGCAGCAGGTGGGGGTTTAGGATACGTTTATGCATCACAGATCTCCCCCAGACTGACTTACTAGTGCAGTTTAAATAGATAATATTCTGACCCATATCCTTTATGGAAATTGTCAAGGCAAACAGTGCCATTCCACTCGGCTGCCTCTCCTTTCTTTCTCTGTTCCTCAACCTCTATATCACACAACTTCCAAAACAATGTGTGGGTCCTTCTTAGAGAAAGTTATTTTACATTTGAAACCTGTAACATTCCTCATGCCAATCTGAATATTAATATTGGAAAGCCCTAGATGAGTTTCTTTTCTTTGGGTATTTGGTTTTATTATATTTAGTGTGTGTATGAGTGTGTGCACATGCCTGTATGTGTGAGTGCACATATCATGGCATGCGTGTGGTGTGTGGTGATTAAATTCTTTCCATCCACCATGTGAGTCTTAGGAATTAATTTGTTTCATGAGGCAGGGTTGGTAACAAACACCTTAATCCACGGAGCCATCTCACCATCCCCTTGTAGCTTCTAAAATACACAGGTAAAATATTGATTCAATCATACATGGTGCTTTAATTGAGATATTTTTATTAATACTCTGTGAATTTCATGTAACTCATATTCATCATCCCTCCTCTCCCAAGTCCTCCAGGTCTACTCACTTCTCTTTTCCTTACTTACCAGTTTTGGACACTGCTTTCTTGTTTTCAAGCTCCTTGACTCTAATGTGTGCTCCTGTGTACTGTTCTGTGTGAAGCCACCGACTAGCACTTAATTAACCCGCTAGGGGCAGGTTAGAGAAACCTTTAGAGAAACAGATGTCCCCCCCCCATATCATTTACAATTAGCTCCTCAGCAAGGGAGAGCATTCTTACCTACCTTAGCTGTCTGTGCTGGTATTTTGTCAGGCTTGACCTTGAACAGATCTTGTCCAGGCTGTCACAGCTTGGCGAGTGTGCAACTGTCCCTTTGTGTTCAAATACATCCTTTTTAGAGAAGAAGTTTTTTTTCAAACAAAATGAATACCCTCAGATAATTGATATAAATTCATCACAAAGTATAGAGGAAAAAAGGTGGTGGGTCCAACTTTGTGGAAATCCTCTCTGTTTTGCCCCTGCCTTGAAGTCCACAAAATCTTCTGGGACATTACTTGTGGCAGAAGTCTTTCACTTAGAAGTCAGCTCTTCTGTTGTGATTGGAAAGATTGACTGATTGTCTCCCATTCTCTCTCCATCTATTGACACTTTCTTAGAATCATGAAAAAGCAATCTTACCTTGGGTGTATCACTCCTAGGGAGCACTGGTGTCTGCTGTTCATATCATGTTTTCTTTATGACCCATAACCTCACTTTGAAAAACAATTGATAGGCAGGGATTCGCTCTCATGATCTGGCACAATTATCATTTGCTTCTTCTGGGAGTTGGTATTTCCAATTGGCATGTCACACACAGGTGGTCTCCTTCCTTTACAAATCTATCTGCAAATAGTCACATTTTCCTTTCCCACAGTGCTCAGTCTAAGCTGAGGTATTTGTTCATCAGATTGTTGTGTTGGTCTGTTACAGCGGATGGATTTTATTCATTGTATGCAATGTAATCATAAGAAAGGTGTGCATTCCTTCTCTGTTATTGAGGTGGAGATGCAATTCTGATGTCTCTAGGGTCTCTTGCAGCTACATGGAGGCATCCGATTCAGTTTGAGCCAATAGAATGCAAGTAGATATGTTCATCTATAATAATAACAAATATTTCTGGAACTGGGTATAACTTTCTTGGCTTATTTTAAGTTTTTATCTTCACTTAGAAGAGAGATGTTAGGTTAAAGGGAAACTAGCTGTCATGTGATCTAGAGACGGTGTTTTCATCTGCTTGGGCCACCTTAAACAACTGTTATAGACAGTTTATTTTAAAGGACTTTAGTTTTCATTTCTGGAGTCAGGGAAGGGCAAAATTTGAAGAATTTCGTGTCTGAAGAAGTTTTATTTCCTGAGTAGAAGGCAATATTTCCATTTGTCCTCAGATAGCAGAAGGATGGAGAGATCTTTAGAGATACTTTCTCATGAGCACTATCCTAGTCATGAGGTCTCTGTTTTCTTGCCCCCATAATCCTTAAATTCTGTTTCTGAAGGGCTTCATGTTGGGAGTTTGGATCTTGACATAGGCACTTTAGGAATGATTCATGAAAGGAAGCAAGACAAAGATGAGAGTCAAATACTAAGAAGGCGAAAGGGAAATAAGGAGATTCTTGTACAACAAATGGTATGTTCGAATGCTAAATCCTCAGTGATGCTTGTATGAAACAATGAACCCCTATTTTTTTAAGTTATGCTATTCAGATATCTATCTGTTAAAGGGAAGTTTAAGGTTGTTGGCATACATTCTAATGCTGTGAAGAGACACATGGCCAAGGCCACTCTTAAAAAAGAAAGCATTTAATTGGGCCTTGTTGGAGTAGGTGAGTCACAGTTGTTGGGCTTTGAGGTTTCAAAACCTCACACCAGGCCCAGTGTCTCTCCCTGCCTGTTACCTGTGCATCAAGATGTAAAGCTCCTGGCTACTACTTTAACACTATTCTTGTCTGCTTCCTGCCATGTTCCTAATGTACTGAACTTCTGAAAAGTTATGCAATCCTCCAAATGATGCTTCCTTTTGTAAGAGTTGCCTTGGTCATAGTGATTCTTCATATCATTAAGACAGTCACTCAGACAGCATACAAATACTTCTCACTGATCTCTTCAAGCCTTGTTCTTCTATGAGGTGTTTTTAAAACATCAATATGATCACTTCACATGCATAGACATACATACAACCAATTAATAACTTTTAATGACATTTAAAACAATTGGTATCCAGTCTATAGGACCTGTGTGATTCTTTCCCCTTTGTCCTTTCCTATCAGGCACTCTGGTTTTCTTACTGGTCTGAGAACATCCTAAGAGCAATTCTACTTCAGGGTTTTTCCTTTCAGTTCGCTGTCTTCCAAGATAATTAGTACCCATTATTTTACTTGCCACTGATGATAGTTTGATTCACTACATCCTAACAATTTTAGTTGAACTCTTCTTCTTTGTTTCTTAATTTATACATATCTTGCCTAGAACAGTGCTCAACACATAAGATGAGCACATACCTGGTGAATAAATGCTTGAAAAGGAGCCCTCACCTTTGTGGGCATTTCTTTTATTGGTTCCTTTTTTGTTAATATTTTTCTTAAAATATGGTGTTAGAATTCATTTGCTTTGTTCGTTTATTGAACAAGCTATAATAAACCATGATGTTCTCCCCAAACTTCTGGATTATATTTAAGTCACATCTCTATTTGCTCAGTGTATCATCATCATGCAAATTTTAGGTGTTATAAGTGACTGCTCTGCTTTCAGCCAATATATAGGACAATATTTAGAGCTTATTTGAATTCTTCAGTTTGTCCAATTGGAAATGCTATCTAAATTATGTACAACGGATGCAATTTATAGAGACTGTACAACTTGCAAATTCTCCTGTTAGGGTTATCATTTTGTAATTGTCTCTCCATACTCTTCACACATAAACATCTTCACTCAGTAAATCATTGCATTTCTCTAAAATAATTCTAATGCAAAGTGTTATGGAAGAAAGGGAGAGGGAGAAATAAAGAGGGGAAGAAGAAGGGAAGAAGAAAGGTGTACAGTGATTCCGTTGTTCAAACGCTGCAGCGAGGACCCATACAGCACACATGCAGGACCTATACAGGACCTATATCTCTTCTCCAAGGGCCAAATAGTTAAGGAGAGCAGCTATGCTCGAGGTTACATATTTCTTGGATGACCCATTTTCAATATTTCATTGATACAGGGACACAAAAGCCATTATCTCAAACCAGCTAAACATGTTTTGAAGGTCAGTTCAAACTCCAGTAATTCCTTGGAGTCACCTATGGCTGCCACTAATCTTTTCCTATACAACTTATAGGAAAAGGCTTCACATCCTTCCCTTTTCGTTGAATTCGAGGTTATTGATTTATGCCTTACACTTTAATATTTATCTGGGTACCTGTTATTAGAAACCCAAAAGGCATCACTTTTATCTAGGCCTAGAATTGAGAATCAGGTTATACAATAAAGTTTAGGAGTGGGTTACTCGCTATGTGGCTATCAATGAGAAAAATATCAGTAGTAACAGACGAAGCACAAGAGGACTCTGGTAAGCACATAACTGTCTAATGGTTGAAAACTGTACTGACGGTGGGTTTGAGTTCCCAGTTGATGGGATGTAATATGTCATTTGATAATTCAGAAAAAGGAACTTGATAATTTTGCAAATCTGGTTAACTTTCTGAAAAAGTAAAATGACAAACTGACAATAACTATACAAGAACATTCATATTGGATCTTATATTACCAGCATTCTCACTGTTGAGCAAAAAGAATACAGAATTGGCATACTTAGAAGATCAACTGTTCATTTGAACATTGAAATAAGCGAACGGTTCCTTTTCAAATGAATTAATTTGTTTGCTTTATATTTTATTGCAGCTTCCTTTCCTTCCTCTCTTCCCAGCCCCTCCCTCTCACCTCCCCCTTTCCTAAATAAAGTAGAGTCCTCCCATAGATATCAACCCATCTTGGTATATCAAGCTGCAGTAGGACTAGACTCACCTTCATCTATTGAGGCTGGATAGGGCAGCCCAGTTGGGGGAAGGGATCCAAAGACAGGCAACAGAGCAAGAAACAGCACCTGTTTTTGCTGTTAGGAGTCCCAGAAGACCAAGCTGCACAAATATTTCATATGTTCAGAGGACCTAGGTTCATCTGACCCATGCTCTCTGGTTGGTTGTTCAGTCTCGGTGAGTGCTATGGGCCCAGGATAGTTGATTTGGTAGGCTCTGTTGTGGTGTCTGTGAATTCTTTGGCTCCTTCAATCCTTCCTTCCCTTCTTCAATGGGATTCCTCAAGTCTGCCTAATATTTGGCTGTGGGTCTCTGCATTTGTTTGTACCCATTGGTGGATGAAGTCTCTCTGAGGACAGTTATGCTAGCTTCCTGTCAGCAAGTATAGCAGATTATCATTAACAGTGTCAGGAGTGCTTCTCTCTCATGGTATGTGTCTCAACCTGGGTCAGTCATTGGATGGCCACTCACTCAATTTCTGCTCCATTTTTACCTCTGTACATGTTGTAGGTAGGACAAAGGTCTTGGGATTTGGTTGGTGTCCCAAACTCTCCATTGGAAGGGGATATGGAAGATGGGTGTTTCAGGTTTCATATCTCCTGTTGCTAGAAGTCTTAGCTAAAGTCACACTCATAGATTCCAGGGAGTTTCCATTGTTCCAGAAGCCTACCTCATCCTAGACATGTCCCTGCACTAAAAGTCCAGTACTCTTTCCCTCTGTCCTCCCTGACACCCGATCTCCAAGTTCTCCTCCCCAAACCCTCTCTCACCCAGTCTCCCTCCATCTACCTAAGATTTCTTTTTTATTTCCCCTTCTCACTGATATACAAGAGTTCGCTCTCTGTTACTGAGCTTCTTTGCATCTGTGGATTGTAGCATGTTTATCCTGTACATTATAGATGATAATCATTTATAAGTGAATACATACTGTGTTCACCTCTCTGGGTCTACCACCCTCCCTAGGAGAAGGGGTGTGGGAGGATTGTACTAGGAAGAGAGAAAAGAACCCATCTGTGATGGATATAAAGTGAATGAATGAATGGATGAATGAATGAAAGAATAATTGGAAAAAAACTATCACCTTTATACAAATTCAATTCTGTGAGGGGTCAGTTTTCTCTTTAGTAGGAACATATATCTATGGCTTACACTTTGTACTGTTAGTCTTATATACGCTGTATATTAAAAAATGTGTCCCAGCTACCAAACCCAGTCACTATTGCTAGTGCCAAGAAGTGCTTCCACCTCACACCAGTGAGAACGGCTAAAATCAAAAACTCCAGCAACAGCAGATGCTGGGGAGGATGTAGAAAAAGAGGAACACTCCTCCACTGTTGGTGGGATTGAAGACTGGTACAACCATTCTGGAAACCAGTCTGAAGGTTCCTCAGAAATTTGGACCTTGCACTACCTGAGCTATACCTCTCTTGGGCATATGCCCAAAAGATGTTACAACATATAACAAAGACACATGCTCCACTATGTTCATAGCAGCCTTATTTATAATAGCCAGGAGTTGGAAAGGACCCAGATGCCCTTCAACAGAGGAATGGATACAGAAAATGTGGTAATCTTCACAATGGAATACTACTCAGCTATCAAAAACAATGACTTTATGAAATTCATAGGCAAATGGTTGGAACTGGAAAATATCCTGAGTGAGGTAACCCAAACACAGAAAAACACACATGGTATGCACTCATTGATAAGTGGATATTAGCCCAAATGCTTGAATTACCCTAGATGCACAGAACACATGAAACTCAAGAAGGATGACCAAAATGCAAATGCTTCACTCCTTCTTTAAAAGGGGAACAAGAATACCCTTGACAGGGAATAGGGAGGCAAAGATTAAAACAGAGGCAGAAGGAACACCCATTCAGAGCCTGCCCCACATGTGGCCCATACATATACAGCCACCAAACTAGATAAGATGGATGAAGCAAAGAAGTGCAGGCTGACAGGAACCAGATGTAGATCGCTCCTGAGAGACACAGCCAGAATACAGCAAATACAGAGGCGAATGCCAGCAGCAAACCACTGAACTGAGAATAGGACCCCCGTTGAAGGAATCAGAGAAAGAACTGGAAGAGCTTGAAGGGGCTCGAAACCCCATATGTACAACAGTGCCAAGCAACCAGAGCTTCCAGGGACTAAGCCACTACCTAAAGACTATACATGGACTGACCCTGGACTCTGACCTCATAGGTAGCAATGAATATCCTAGTAAGAGCACCAGTGGAAGGGGAAGCCCTGGGTCCTGCTAAGACTGAACCCCCAGTAAACGTGATTGTAGGGGGGAGGGCAGTAATGGGAGGAGGATGGGGAGGGGAACACTCACATAGAAGTGGGGAGGGGTTAGGGGGATGTTTGCCTGGAAACTGGGAAAGGCAAAGGTAATAATAATTGAAATGTAAATAAGAAATACCCAATTTAATGAAGATGAGGAAAAAAAAAAGATGAGGATGCTCGCAGCTAACCATCGGACTGAGCACAGGGACAGCAATGGAGGAGTTAGAGAGAGGACTGAAGGAGCTGAGGGGGTTTGCAATCCCATAGGAGGAACAACAATATCAACCAACCAGATCCCCACCCAGAACTCTGAGCGACTAAACCACCAATCAAAGAATACACATGTGGGGGACTCATGACTCCAGTCACATATGTACCAGAAGATGGTATTGTCTGGCATTAATAGGAGGAAAAGCCCTTGGTCCTGTGAAGGCTCATTTTCCCAGTGCAGAGGAATGCCAGGGTGGTAAGATGGTGGGAGGGGGAACATCCTCATAGAAGGAAGGGTAAGGGGCATGGGAGAGGGGGAACCGGGAAAGTGCATAACATTTGAAATGTAAAAACAAAATATTCAATAAACATGTGTTCCTGGAAGCTAAAGGCAAGCTGTGGTCCAAATCTCTAAGAAAACAACAGAAATAACAAGAAAAAACAGCTATCCTAACATAGAGTTGAGTAGTGAATTACAGTCTGTGTGGTGATATGCACCTTCAAGGCTATAATCCATATTTATTATTCATCTCTTTTTACCACACAATGATACTTCCCAAATACCAGCACTCCCTGTTGAGCTGGGCTTCCCAAATGGAGGGGTTAGTCAGACATTCACCCATAGTGATATAGACTTTGGTTCTCTTGTTCTTGGTTGCTCTACTTGTCCCTACTATGTTGATCACTAGACATAAAAGAAAAGAGGAAAAGAAGTAAAACAAAACAAAAACAAACAAAACCAATATGGCTACAGTGAGTCTACCAAGTCCTGCAGCCTCTCTGTTGTAGCTCCCTGCACAGTGTATCCTGATAACTCTGGCTTCCAGTGGGGATGAGGCTCAGTCATATACCAAGGAACCCAGCAAGCCTATTGTGTGGAGCCTTTTCTGGCTGTCTGAATAAGAAGAGCCGCCCTAGGCATATGTATTTGACTGCTTAGTCATAAAGGAGTGCCACCATTTGAGAAGGATGAGGAGGTGTTGCCTTTTAGAGGAAGGGTGTCACAAGGGGTGGACTTTGAGATGTCAAAAATCTTAATCTAGGCCTAGGATTACTCTCTCGTCCTTCTGTGTGTGGATGTAGATGTAGCACTCTCATGTGAAGCACCATGTTTTTCTGTGTGCTGTCGTACTCCCTGCCCTCATGATAATGGATGGATTAACCTCTGAACTTTAAGTCAGCCTCAATTAAATACTTCTTTTACAGAAGTTGTCATGAGCTGGCATTTCTTCAGAGCAGTAGAATACTGACTTAAGTTACTACTCTACTAATCTTGGCAGTGTGTCCAACTTTCCTCCAAGAATCAACTAAACTTTGAGGAAAAAATAATACTATTAAACATTTATAAAGTATGTTGGTAGTAAACTTTAAGTTTTTGGTAAGAAAATTAATTTTAATTCTTATGAAAAATAAGCTCTGTAAGACTGACCAAGGTAAATGAATGTATTATTTCATTGCACCTTATGGTCACTAAATATTGCCTGAATAGTGCTGTTAACTGTAGCTCTATTTTTACATATGTCATAATATCTTTATATATTCTTTAGAACTATTAATATAGAAAATCCGCTAAGCTGAAACAAGATTAATTTATATTCTATTTTTATTAATATCCTTAAAATTTTGAAAATAAAATAGTATTTTTGAAATTGATACATAATGCAGCGTAAGACATGTTAAAAATAAAACATAAACATCGATATTCATTTTTTTGCATCGAATCTGCTATAGAATCAGATTCTGGTAATAAGCACACATTAGGCATAATTATGATAGGCTAAACATACTAGTTTTCTAAATTTTCTATGCCATAACATACACAATTGAGAGGCCCTTGTTTTTGAAAGTCGGGACAGACCTAGATCTGGCAGGGTAAACGTTTTATAGTATGAAATGGGGAAGGTGGAGCTGTGTCAACTTCCATGATGAGAGCTCACATCAGGCTCGTTTCCATTTTTATTAGAAATCTGAATTTACCTTCTGTTCACTTAGAAGTTCATTATCTTTCTAGACAAGTCTAATCTACAGTTTAAGTCATTTTCTACCTTTCTATTCATTTTCACTAGGACCTGATGGAATATTGGCATGGGGGAAAATGTTGTTTTCTTATTCCCGTGCAATTAACATCCTTGATGGAGGACATACATGTGGCTTAAAGGCTTCCCAAGGAGAGAAGATGTTGAGCGCCCGCTGCCAGTCTCCACTGATGGAAACGTAGGAAGTTTAAGACTTGGGTGAAATATGTTACTTTAACATCTCTAACTGTCAGAGAACCCAGCCAATATCAAAATGCAGACACAAAGCATCTATTTAATATCATTTCCCTAAGCTGCTGGGTGGATGCTCTTTTAAGAAGGTTGTAGTGTGGATATTTGTAAAAGAAAAAAATTCACTATTTCCATTATTCACACTGGAAATAGGCTTTTTTTTTTTAAAAAAAGCCCTATTAGATGATTTGAAAACTTAAAAATCCTTTGGATTGTATGTAAGTTTTTCCTTTGCCACTAGTAGGGATTGAACCCAGAAAGTGATGGAATGCAGGTCAGTACTTCAACAACAAAATGTTACACACTTCTTTTCCTGAGCTACCTCAGAGACACCCCAAAACAATTCTTTCTTGATGCATACTTCAAGGCCAAGTTTACATCTTCGTCTTCCCTGGCAGAATAATACTTTAAATCTTAACGTAAGCAGAAATTTGCCCCAAACCTTAGGTTGCAAAGAAGATATTCAATGCTGAAATTTTCAGGAAGCTTTGGTTAGTTTGTTTTTGAAAGCCACTAAATAGATCTTGGCTAGAAATCGATCAAAGCAATGGCTATGCCAGGTGCTTACAACATGAATGAAATATTAGAAAGAAAACTTAATATGATTTTTCTCTCTTATCCCTTTTATCCTTGAGATAGCATTTAAAAGTTCCCAGCGTTAAGTGCTGATGAATAAAGGATGAAGTAGATGATCACATTGTAGAAACACAAGCATCCTTTTACAAAGCCGAGACATGTTGAGGATGGAAAGTTGGGTCAGAGAATGTGCTTCTTAGCAATAGCACGACACACAACGGCAGAGCGGGCAAGCAAGGGAGAAAGCCAGGAGGAAGCACGTTGATGACAACACATAGGGCTGGGCACCAAACCTGCTTTTGGTATACGCCATGATTTGATTTTTGTCTCTTCAAAATTTTCACATTTGTGATGCTAAGAAGTGAACTTAGAGCCTTCTACCCCCAAGGTATGCCTCAGCCTTTATCTCACTTTTTATTTTGAGTTACAAACTCTTAAGCTACCTAAGCTGGGGTTGAGTCTTTCTGATTCGACATCCTGGATGCCTATAACTGTAGTCCCAAGCCACCAGGTTCAAACCAAGAAGTACTATTAATAGAATTCCCAATGCAGGAATGTCAAGAGGTCAGCCCCACAGATGACAGATTGATTGCTGCCACAATAAGACCTTGATGCAAATAATTTCCTTCTCTTTTCCACTCTTCCTTTACTGTATGAAGACAATGTTTCTCTACTCCAAAGGATGTCATGCTCAAGGCATAGTATTTTAAATACTCCATGTCTTTCCCCATGCATGGAGTCTGACAACAGTTTTGACTCTTAGATTACAAAGCCATGAGAAAGTTATATTCTTTATAAATCGGTCACTTGCAAGTGTTTGGCTATAAAGTCATGAAATGCACTAAGATGGTGATTTGATTTTAGTATTAAATTAACAATCGATTTCATTGTTCATTAATTTTATGGCTCAGGGGATCAAACCTTAGTCCTTCCGCATAAGTAGATGATGATTCTTTTTAAAGATATGAAATGCTGAATGTGTTTACGAAAGGTAAAACATGCTTGTTCCATAAGACGTGAAAGAATAAATTCATATTTGGGAAGGAGGATAGGATTAGTGCAGTTGGCAACTGTTTAAATCTCCCTCTGTGTGAAAATCTCCCAAAGCTAATAAACTCAAGTTATTCCTGAAAGAAAATTCTGTTTTCATTTTCTCTGTTATTAGTGGAGAGAGTGTTGGTTACTGGAAAATGTTCTATATGATACAAAACATTCATTACTCATTATTCATATGTATCCAACCTTATCTAAGTTATTTGTGTGTTTATGCACAAAGGATTCATGAACATGCTAAAGATCTTTGGTATTTGTCTCCATTGTTGACAAATGTTATAAGATCAAGGCCTTAAATGTTCTGAGTATCATCGATGTATCAGAAACTATGCTGGGTAATGTGAGAGAATGCTTAATTGCCCTCCTAAAAGACCAATCTAATCACACATTATAAGTTATAAATTACTTTCAGTGATAATTGATAGGATTATAGGTGCATGCAAATCCATATAGCTCTTGTTTCCTCCTGTCCCCTTAAATAGTGAAATTCTTATAACCGAAGACTAGATCTTGTATTTCACACGTCAATGCCTGACACATAGTGAGACTTAAAGTTGCTACTTAAATAGAAAATAATATTAAATGATTCCATAAAAGACATAATTCAAATATATAAAGCCCAAATATTGTACAATATATTTTTTACTAACTTGGAGATCTGGCAAATAAATATTGGACTTGAAAAAATAAATATTTGAACATGGTATATTCTCAGTAACCATATTACCAGAACAATATTAATAAAAATCTAGAACATTAAACTAGGTTTAAAAGCTATTCTTATAATTGCTAGGTCCCTAAAATACAGCCTCTTTGCTACCTTTCATTGTTATCAATAACAATAATAAAATCATGCAACTAAAGTGTGTACTGTGTTTGGCCTATCGATTAACAAAAATTACACTCTAATCTGGGCCAGGGGTACTGCTCATGATTGGCACTTTCTTTTTTACTATTAGCTGTGTAAAATTTCACAGAGATTTTGGAAAGCAATTTGGCAGTATATTCCAACTTCTAAAAACTTCATCTGTTTTGACTCACAAACGCCAATTTTAAGAAAAATATACTGAATTAGCACATACAGTAGTGTAGTACAAGCTGGCTACATATTTATATTACTTCTATTAATTACAAAACTAGATATATGACAGAGGAGGCTATGCGTGTACATTTAATAGAACCATTTGACTATCAGATAGCTATCAAGAAATCCAGGGGGTATTTGAACATTGAAAACTTCATTACATATTAAGGAAACAACCAGCACATAAGCCGAAAAGTGACGTTCAGAAAAGTGTATAGGGATGATTTAAATAGTGTGACGTCACCTATGCGAGCTATAATTCTATTTTTCAAAGATATAGTTCATAAATTTTGCCTAACCTTCCCTCTATGCAATGCCATAGGGTTATCACCACAGCCATGCAGGCGTTTAAAGACAAAGCCTATTTTACTCATTGCCATAACTAATGTGGCTTTTGTTTCAAGGCTCCAGATCATTGTTTGCCTGGAAAGATCATTAAACTCTTGCTTGGACATACTGAGAGGTGGATGCCACATGAAAGGATCTCTGGGAATATCTTAATGTCTACCAGAAATGGAGAAATTCCTATACACGTTTCTGACCAATGATCAGAGCCTCTTACACTACAGCCCTCAAGCTTTATGTGGGTACTGGCTGACAAGGGACAGTTGCCCTTCCTGCTTTCTCTATTGTCGTGTTATAATAAAGTTCTGTGCCTTTTAACAATGTATGCTTCACCATGTCTCGGCTGGCGCAGCTTCTCTGATGGTCCTTAGCTGTGTGCTGTTTCTGGGTAGCATTATGGACCCCTTGACTGTCAACTGTCACTCCATTGCCTCCTTGTGTTTGATTGAAATTTCATAGCTTTTAATGCAGGTATTCTTTGTAAAACTGTCTTTCAGATTATAATATAATTAAATGTCACTCTTCTCTTTCCATATGTAGACTGTCTTATATATGCCACCATGCTCTCTTTCAAATTCATAGCCTCCCTCTTCATTACCGCGTGCACACACGTATGTGGATATGCATACATATTCCTGACCATAGCCTTCTCTGTTTGTATAATGTCACTTGTATGTATTTTCAGGGCTGACCATTAGGTCATGAATAACCAGTTGACATGCTCCTCCCTGAGGAAGACTATTTCTCCTGCTCTCAGCATTCCTTAGTCTCTGTAGATCTTTGTGTAGGTTGAGGCCTCCTGGGTTTTGTCCTGTCCATTTCCACATACCTATTGTCATTCGTGTTGAGCTCAGGGTTAGGCAGTCATCCTTCATTCCATTTTTCTTTATTTTCCAAGTCATTCTGACTCTGATCCATATACATAGTCATAAGTTATAGTAGATTATAAGGAATACCTTTAATATTTACTTCATTTTCACCTCTCTCCTACACCAATATTACCTCAATGTTCCACAATCCAGGCCGTTTTGGTCTCTGAAGCATGAAGGGGTATATGAAGTTTTCTTTGACGTAGTTATTTCTCTTCCTAATCTTGTCTCAAATCTTTACAAGGTTCATTTATGACTTCAATACAACACAATACAACTCACAGACCATATGAAGCTCAAGAAGAAGGAACACTGAAGTGTGGATGCTTCAGTTCTACTTAGCAGGGGGAACAAAATAATCATGGGAGGTAGATGGAGAGATCTGGGAGGGAGAGAGGAGGGGGAGGGAAAAGGAGGAGCAGGAGCAGGTGTGGGATGAGATGGGGGAGAAGTACAAAGGGTTAGAAAATTGAACTGAGGTGTATAGAAGTCGGGGAAGGGGAACTGGGGGTAGCCACTAGAAAGTTCCAGATGCCAGGGAATCAAGAAGTTCCCAGGACCGAACAGGGATGACATTAGCTGAAATACCCAACAAAGGGGAGACAGAACCTGTTGAGACCATATGCAGAGGTTAGGCACAGCTCCATGTTGAGGGAAAGGCTCACCCACCATTCTCAAAATTTTACCTCAGAATTGCTCCTGTCTAAAGGAAATACAGGGACAAAGGTTAGAGCAGAGACTGAAGGAAAGGCCATTCAGAGATTGCCCCACCTCCATCCCATATGCAGCCACCAAACCTAGTCCCTATTGCTGATGCCAAGAAGTGCTTGCTGACAGGAGCCTGATATGGATGTCTCCTGAGAGGCTCTGCCAGAGCCTTACTGATACAGATGAGGATGCTTGCAGCTAACCATTGAACTAAACATGGGAACCTCAATGGAGAAGTTAGAGAAAGGATTGAAGGAGCTAAAGGAGTTTGTCACCCCATAGGAAGAACAACAATATCAACCAAGGAGACCCCTCCCTAGAGCTCTCAGGGACTAAAGCATCAACCAAAGAGTACACATGGAGGGACCCATGGCTCCAGCTGCATATGTAACAGAGGATGGCCTTGTTGGACATCAGTGCAGGGAAGGACCTTGGTTCTGTGAAGGCCTGATGCCCCAGCATAGGGGGATTCAGGACAGTAAGCAAGGAGAGAGTGGGTGGGTGCGTGGGTGGATGAGCACCATCAAAGAGAAAGGGGAGGGTTGGGGAGGGGGAAAGAGATGGTGTTTTTGAGGAGGGGAAACCAGGAAGGGGGCAACATAAAATAACAAATTTAAAAAAATAGTTACTTGGAGTATAAGGGAAATATTAGCAAGTAATAGAAATGAATTTTGATAGAAATAGGTAACAAATATACCATATTTTGACTTAAATGACAGATAAACATATGTTTGTCAAAACTTTCATTAAACTGTGCATTTAAATGTCATATTCTCACAAAATTATATATAAGAAAAATTAAATTTAAAATCTACTCAGAGTGAAGTAAGGCCTTTGTTTTTGTCTTGTCATGCTAAATAATGCTGTTTTGTATAGTAGAAGATAAATCACCCCATGGAATTGACCACATTGACAACTGAACATGGCCAGCATTACCGTCTATACTAAACTTTTTCTACCACTCTGAACACAAGTTCCATAGCCACCAAACACCATTAAACTTCTCTTTTCTTCTTTCCCCTCTACCTCAGAAACTCCTGACCTACTTTCAGGCTTTAAATATCCGTCTATTTTACCTCGAGTTGTGAGTGGAATCACACAGTATCTTTTAATCTTATGTAACAGTGTTTATGCCATTCACTCATGTTGTAGCGTATATAGACCCCAGTTACTCTGAGTGACTATGCAGTCCCATCCCTTCTGCACTGTCAGGCACTCCAGTGGAGTTTGCTGGTCCTCCATGCGTGGGTTCCCCCACCAAACGATAACCCTCCCTCCTGCTTCCTTCTACTCCATTTGGATCAGCAGATTTAGCTCAGACAGGCTGACACTGACGGTGCTGAAGCAAAGCTGCTTGGTCATCCGTGTAAGGAGACAGTATTTAATCTCTGCCTCCGTTTATCAGTTTTAATGATTTGTCGTTCTGATTTGATTATGCCTCTGAAATAAATAACAAAGATAATATAAAAATGACCAGGTTATTCCCATTTCTTATCACCACGGAAAGTATTGATAAAATCTAGACACGTTTATTATGAATCAAGGGCTTGAAGGGAGGCTTTCCTGGGAAATAGTATGTCATATTATATAATAAAAATTACAAATAGTATGTAATAAAATGCATATATATATATACAGAGATTTTTAAAAAGTCTTATCTACCATGATACAACAGTCTATATGAAAATTCCAAGACATAATAGTGTCTTTGTATTTGTGGAACTGGTTAAGGAAGAAGACAGTTGGAGAGTCACTGATGTCTATTAAAACTGAACATCTTCTAGTTATAAAATGTAATTATAAATCATTATAGATTACAGTATGCATTATTTCTGTGTTTTAACTAGGTTGAACATTACGGGAAATTTTGATTGAATGTATTCTACTGAGATAAAATGTGCAGAATAAGTTGACAGAATCAAATATGGATTCCTTAAGAAAAATCAGGGTGGTAATATAAGGAAATCTAGATTAGAGAATAAGGATAAAAGGAAATAAAAGTTTTCAAATGGATCAGGAGCAATAGTGTCTGTACAGTCTGTCTACTAGAGTAGAAGAGAGGGGAATCAAGAATGTCCCCATAGATTTGGAGGATCCTAAATAAATGGATCAGATAAATAGGACAAGGGGCATAAACAGTTTTCAGATCTTCAGTGACATTGATTCTAACTTTAGTTCACTAGGTTTCCTTTATTATATAGAAGCAAAAGATCCAGGAAGCCAGGGAAATTAACTCATGCTACAGGATTGATGCTACTATTAAAAGTATGTGGGAGTGGCAGAGGGAGGGGGAGGAGAGGAAGGAGGGAGAGGGTGAAAAGGAGAAATAGTGGAAGACAGGGGGATTATATAATGACAATTACCATCTTGGAAATGTTTTCTGTAACCACACTCGCATCCGTGACTTCTTGTAAAAGTAGTTGGCTTTCTTTTAGACAAAAAAGTCACTTGTTCTTTGTCCACAGTTTTCGATCCAGCTGTACTGAAGATATCACTAAGCGATTGAAGAGATTACAGGCCATTGCCGCCATGAGTGTTCAGAGACAGGAACAAGATCCAAGCCAAAATAGCTGAAATCTGAGACTTAACTTCCAGAGTTTTGTGGTGACAAAGAGAGACTATTTTCTTATTTTACTTCATATCCTACTGAGAAGCAGGATGTGAGGCAAGTACTAATGGCAGCAAT
Source organism: Rattus norvegicus (assembly GCF_021556685.1). NCBI lineage: Eukaryota > Metazoa > Chordata > Mammalia > Rodentia > Muridae > Rattus > Rattus norvegicus. The sequence goes on along the minus strand of NC_141535.1, from coordinate 225,107,068 downwards.
TTTGGCATGCTGAAGAGAGTTATTTATGGATAGCGTTAAGCCAGAAGAGAGCAAATCCAATGGAAAATACAGATTTTACAACACAGTATAATCCTTTAGCGCAATACGAAGATAAAGGTATTCATGTTTAATGTAGCCCCCTAACTAACTTTCATTTTCCACACAGAGAAAATATACATTACTGAAAATACGCAGCCAAAATTCACACAATAGAGCCAAATGTTAGGGTGAAATGCAGCCTAATTATTAGGAACTCCTGCTCGCAATAAATAAATAAATAAATAAATAAATAAATAAATAAATAAATAAATAAATCGTTTCACATTACTTTATAACATGTTTTTATGCATCTAAAAAAGTCTTTTAAAAACCATTGTTTTCCACGAGTAGCAATCAAGAGGCTTTTATTTTAAGGACAATAGACATAAAATTGCTAATGCATTTTCCCTCGGGCATTATTGCTATTAAGAAACTCTCCCAATATAGAATATGCGGTGTAACTAAAAATAGAAAAAGTAGAGGTCAGTGGGAACACGCCGTTGGTTGTTTTCTTACTTGTCTCATCTCTATCTTAGGTCTTTGTTCAAGCATCAACTTTAGGGTGGTCACTCCCCACAGACTCCCAGCCATCTGTCCATCATCGCTTCGTTTTTAATTTGGAATACATTAGCATCTGGAATATAAACTAATGGTTACTTTTAATTTTCTGATTTTTTTTCCAGCAGAAAGCAAATTTTGTGAAAATGGGGGTTTTCTTTCCTTTTGTCTTCTTTATTTTCAATGACTACAAGATAACCAAGTATATAACAGATGAACTACTGATGGTTGATACAGTAAGTGACCAGGGGGTCACTGGGAGAAAGAAAGAGTCCCAAAATGATTCAGCTGCATCAAGAGATTCTACTCTGAGCATATCTGTGGATTCGTGGCTAAATTCTTCTGGCTTTGACTGTTAGTGTCCAGTCAGACTTCATGGGATGTGCCATGGCTTACACTTTTGAGAATTCCATAGGATGCTCTATTGAGAAAGATGGCATAGGTGATTAAATTTGCTGGTAGGCTGTATGTATCATGAGAATAAAGGAGTCAGACATTTGTAACTGCTGCCTACCTGAACAACTAAAATAATGGAATTCTTATTTACTGGGAAATGAATGGGGGAAAGAATCAGGAGTTTTACTCCAGTTTAAGATGCCTTTCCAAATACAGACCCAAGAGTTGGTTCTCCAAGACACGATATTAAGGTGTGAAGCTGCAATTTTTATGACGTGTGGTCTCCTGTCTCTTTTTAAAATGGCAATGGGACTGAGGATGTATACTTTAGAAGTTTGTTGGGTGAACTAAAAACTCAAGTAGTCAGACAGTGAGACAAGGTCTTGGAAGCACGAGCCATTAATTACTAGGACAGATAGTAAGATATGGTAGTACAGGGTAAGACAGGGTCTAAAATAGTGTAACATTCACTGTCCCCTCTTCTTTCACTCAAAAAAGATGGATATTTATCTATTTCCTGGAGGGCAAAAATTGGCCCTCAAGTGTAGTTAGGCAGTTTTCATAAACATGTATATTTTAAAGCATTTTGTTCCTTGATCATCCATAGTACTTATAAGTTTACATTAAAATTCACTGACCTAAAATACAGCTTTTTCAGGAGCGCCCAAATAAAATAAATGGTTCTACTACAGAAGGTTAAAAAATACATAGCCATATACATATATGTGTATAATATATATGAAATATATAATATATGAGGTACATGTATATATTTTGATAAGACTATATATCTGCCAACTGCTTGGGAAGGCGCCCAAGCTTCGTCGTATTTCAGACTATTTAAGTTGCTGGTTTCCTTGAATTTTCTCACAGTCTGCTTATGTTCTGCATATTGTGGCTGTAATGTAGAACTTCCTGCACCAACAGCATCTCCTATGATTATTTTCCCTCTCCTCTTTACACTCGTCCTAAAATTTTGTGAAGAATCTTAAGTGAAATTTCACAATTCAGATTAAAGTAATTTATAAGCCACTCGAAAAAACATCAAATTTTATTGTTTTCATTCCTGGTAAAATTTGCAGTGCCAAGCAACTACCTAAAGACTATACATGGACTGACCCTGGACTCTGACCTCATAGGTAGCAATGAATATCCTAGTAAGAGCACCAGTGGAAGGGGAAGCCCTGGGTCCTGCTAAGACTGAACCCCCAGTGAACTAGATTGTTGGGGGGAGGGCGACAAGGGGGGGAGGATGGGGAGGGGAACACCCATAAAGAAGGGGAGGGGGAAGGGTTAGGGGGATGTTTGCCTGGAAACCGGGAAAGGGAATAACACTCGAAATGTATATAAGAAATACTCAAGTTAATAAAAAAAAATTGCAGTGCCCTTGACTAACCTATGAGCACTTCCTGTTCACCACTGAAGTCAGAGAAATCTGTGGGAGGCCCAGAATGAGAAAAGCAGAAAAGTGTTTCTTTAAGACTGTAAAACGTTATAAAAGGCAGAATTGTCTTCGAGAAAGCAAAATGTCTGTGTTTTATAAGCGAGGGGGGAAAGCAGAAGGAATTTCTCCTTGGAAAATGTCTGATCATTATTGTTTTTCAAATTTCTTCTCTACTTACTTAAGAGGCAGAAAATTTTAAGGCCACAGAATAAAAGAAGGAAGGCAATCATCTAAGAGGAACAGGCAAGTTTTAAAAAATGATGCTTGCAGGAAAAAAATAATTAGTAAGGGCATCCAGGGGACATTTAAAATGAGAAAGCTGTAACAGAGTACCATCATCAAAGGATGCAGAGAGAAGCATGCCAGAGATTAGAAGTGATTACGAAGTCAGAACACGACACAGGAAGGGTGGGCTAACTATTTCTTAGGGACAAGAGAAAAAGCGGGATCCAAAAAGGTGAGGGTTGAAATTCTTAATAGCTGCTTTACTTCAGTCATGGACAACAATTACAATAGAAACGGGGTGCTCAGGGCAATAAGAGTTAATGAGAAAAACATGTAATGCGGCAAAATTTGAGGCATATTCAGCTTTAGAGATGTCTAAGCAACTTGGAATATATTAAAATCAGCACAATACATGACATTCATTGCAGAATACTAATTCTTTTCTTTGCAAAGTTAAAGCTAGTAATAAGACCATTGCAACACATTCCAGACAAGTACAGCCAGCTTTCAAATATTTCTTTCTCTTCCTGCATCAGGAAGAAGCAGCCTTGCAAAACCCATCAGTGCTCAATGTCCTTGGCAGATTAGTTTGAAGACCTCTGAAGATCTAGAATCCACAGATCATCCGATCATTTTCAGAAATTGTGTTCTGCCTACATAGAAGCCATATGCATCCTCTTATACACTTATTCCAGTTCTGCCTTAGCCCTAATAATTCATACAACATATGTGACTATTTACTAAATAGCATTGTTTAGGAATAATGACAAGAACGCTAAAGTCTGTGCAGGTTCAATCCAAGCATTCCTTATTTTGTTTTGTTTTGTTTTATGTAAACAATGTATCTTCATGGCATCCATTCCCCTACCCCATCTCCTCAAAAATCTCTAATCACCTTTTCCTCTTCCTGTAAACTGCTGGGAGCCACAGTTAAGTCTGTACATGTGGATCCCACAAATACACAAGCTGGGTGCTGAATAAAAACCTTGAAGCACTCCACTGTCTAACCCTCAGATATGTATTAACAGCTGGGTGATTGTGATTCTAGGCCACTTTTGACATCTAGGCACATGTCACTAATACATGTATAAAATGTCTGATATAATTCATATCCAGTGCAAATAGAAAAGAAGAAACCCAAACTTTTATTTTTCATATAAGGACGTGAATTATATTATGCGCACGGGTCCTAAGATCCATTTGTTTGGTCTCTGAAGTTGTATCAGATAGTATAGGTTTTGGGTTTGTGTTATAGTGAGTATCTGGACTGTCACCTAGGAAATCTCTATGGAAAGGGATGGGTATCCCCATCTAGTGTCCAACTTCTTCTCATTGAGGTCTCCCCATGTACCTTCTCTAGCTTGTAACCACCACTCTTCTATACTGCACATCTGGACACCAATCTCCCCCTAGTAACTGCAAGCATCTCTCGGCCACCCAACTGTTACTTCCCTATCTCCTATCCTCTTACCTGTCACACATGAGTTGGGGCAATAATAATCAATTGACAACAACTCATGTTGACCACCTACTTAACACCTTCAATGGATTCACCTTACCAGAGGATAATACAAGCTCTGACAGTCTGGCTAACAGCTTAGTGATCTGATCATATCTGTGGGACACTTCCTCTGACCCTCATGGTTCCAAGCTCATCTGTGTCCTAACGTAAGTCACACTCCCACCTATAAGCCTTAGCTACTCCTGTCTAAAGTACCCTTCACAAATGCTTTTCTCAAGTATGTATTTAGGTCAGCTTCTCAAAGACATTTTCTAAATCTAAAAGTTTATTCTTGCTGTCCAATATATCATATATGTCTTAAAAAGTCTAAGATTTTGTTGTTTTTAGTACTATAATGTAAGTTGTGTGAAACAGTTTCTTATTGTCCAAGTTTTCAGAAAAGTATCTGGAATATAATATTGCTTTAAGTGAACAGCCTTCGAATAGATGAATAGACATGAAAGACCCTATCCTCTTTGAGGGGAATCACAAGATCCCCTAAAGTTTGTGTAAACAAATAATGAATTTCAGTTTACCAGTTAAAAAAATCAGAACATTATGTTCTTCATAATTATATAATTAAATATTAATATAAAATAATATATATGATTGAAATTATATCAATCTAAACTGTTTTATTCACTACTTAGTAGTTCATTTTGGAAAGTGTTCCTTGTTAGAATTTATGAATCTAGCTGCTTTTGAATTTTGAGTAGTAACGAAGTACATAATATCAATGCTCTATTTATGTGCATACATGAAAATGGATGGAGAGAAAAAGTAAATGAATAATAGATAAATGATCAGCAGAGACTGACGGGCAGAAAGACATGGCTGCATAAGAAAAGTGACATAATCAAATTATGATAATTGGAAAGTTTGTTAAAGGGCCTATTCACAAGAATGATGCTCAGATACATAGATGCAGACGAGACATAGCTCTGCTAGGTCCAAAGGAAAGAGGAGACATCAGTTATAAAATCCAAGAAGCCTGTGGTGAGCAGGGAGTCAGGAAGGGCTTCCTGTGAGCTACTCTTCCTCATTGTCCCCTCTTCATTGATCAAACTCATTTAAGCAAGACAGCATGGGAAGACAAGGGTTTAATTCTTTTGATCAATCTCAAAGGCATAGAGGAGATAAAAGAAAAAATAAACCAATTACATGTATTTCCAAAACTTTTCAACAAAGCCACCTGAACTCTCTCTCTCTCTCTCTCTCTCTCTCTCTCTCTCTCTCTCTCTCTCTCTCTCTCTCTCACACACACACACACACACACACACACACACACACACACACACACACACACACACTGAATTTGTTGTGCCCAATTTCTTTCTATACCACAGATATTCTGTATAGGAATTGTCATAGCACAAACTTTCCTATGTCAGATTATGTGAAATTGTATAGCAAAATATTCAACATAATCTACAATGTGTTTATAGCTGAATCTCTAATTTTCTTCTAAATACTTTTAATTAAATATCATTTTAAAATATCCATATATCTTGAGCGTCCTGAGTATATCTTTAGTTGAGTTGTTGAGCATACTAAAATGTAGCTTTTTGTTCAAAGGAAGAGCACCTTAGATTCATAAAAAAAACCCAATATTTTAATATGAAATTCAGATGTTCCTGATCAACCACAGGGTTCTGCCCCAATGAACAAATCATGAATTGAAAATACCTCCCGTCAAAAATACGTTTAGCCAGCAGGGAGGAAGTTTCTCAGTCAGTTTGAGATTGATTTCTCTATGTCCAACTGCTGAGGTGTGTGGAGTCTTCAGCAATAGTGTCTTAACATGTGGTTATGGAGAAAAACCTAGGTCAATCACAATATCCTGTGTTGTTTTTTTTTTGAGACCTCTGAGTTCTCTCTGATCAACAACTCATCAGGTGGTAACCCCATGCCTTGAATTGCAATTTTCATTTAATAACCTGTTTTCTGGGAGCAACATTGTCCACCCAGGCAGGGTAATTCCATTCAAACTCGTGTGTGTGTGTGTGTGTGTGTGTGTGTGTGTGTGTGTAAGCTTGAGATTAGCTTACCAACTAGTAGATTTCCTTAAACATTTCCAATTGAACCTAAGTTCTGGTTAATCCATACACTATTTCCTTCTCTTCCCTGCCTACACTCTCAGCTTTGTTTAGTCCTTTAACTATCAGTACCCCCTCTTTTCTTTCATTACATATGTGTTTATGTGTTCTGCAATTGTGAGATAATAAGAGTCCATGTTCTTCAGACCTCTGTTTTAGAATACCCCTTACCTCATGTTTACCCAAACTCCTAGCTCAACCCCAGCTTAAGCCTTTCTCCCTGTTCAATACTTTCATTTTGCCTACAGTCTGCTCACCTGCACCGTAAGATGTCCTGACCCACTAATGAAGGTCCCTTTCTAATTCCCTGGTTTTCACTTGTGCTCCAAGTTAAACAGACAAAACCAAAGATCTGAAGTGCAAGGTGTTCCGTAAGCTGCTGGGGGAGAAAAGACACCAAGTGCCTTACCTAATGCTGGACATGGCATGCAAATGCTAACCTGACACTCACAATGTGCTTCCTGGAGAAACAAAGTTTCTCAATGGATTTGAAACCTGCCTTACAGGAGGGAATTTCATGCCCATTACTGTAATCTTGTACAACAGTCTACAACTGAAGAAGTCATAGGTTCTAGATAGTACTTGATTTTTTTTTTATATTGCTATGTTCCAACTGTTTTTGAAATGCTTTTGTGTATACCTATATAGACCTAGGCTTCACTCAGCCTTCATCAGTGAATCTTTTTGTAGAGGGCAGCAGGCAACACCAAGATGCATGGATGACTGAGACTCAGTGCACAGCCCTGAATGGACTGTCTTTCCTCAAGCAATGCTCAGGGAAAGTAACCCAAGCGGAATCAGAAAGGATGTACAAGCAGAAGGTTGAGAAGTTCTGTGAAATGCTGTCTTCTGGGCAGAGCACAGCAATCACACTCATGACTATTCAGCAGCTGCGGTTACCTGTTCAAGACGAAGCCAGTCAGATTCTGGCTCTAATGGAGTGGATCATTTCTAGACACCACCAGTTACCAAGTGCGGGAGGCACAGCTTATAGAAAACATTAGGACATCTCGAGTTGTCAAAGGTGAAGGTTTTGTTTTTCTTTAAAGGAAGAAAATGATTGATACCTTTTCACCCAGAAGACTGGAGTGGGTCTTGTAACAAGCCAGTGATCTTTTGGATATTCTATGGACCCAGCCTTTCTGAATCCCCAATATCCTGACCATTGTTTAGGTCCTGATCCTGAGCTTAACCTCTCAGTGATGAATAGAACCCATCCTTATGAAAGAAATGGCATGGACTTTGCATCCTGCAATAGAATCTAGCCTTACGATTATTATAACTTCTTCCCTCCGAGGCCCTTCCCTTGAGCACAGTTTAAGTCAACAGAACTCATTGTTAAGGTCATGGGATTATGCTACTTTTCAAGGAGGGTTTCCAGTAACTATTTCTGAAAGCTTTGCTGTGGTAATTGTCACGTGGAGATTTTTTTCCAAAGTTTGACTGTGCTTAAAAGCATAAGAAAAAGAAATCACGAGATCACACTCTGGAAGTTTTTGGCCCAGTGCCTGCTAACCCAAATGGTGCTGACCCAAGTTTTATTCTTCACCTCGCAGGGATCATTTTCCTGCCACCCGTGAAGCTAGCAGGGACTCCGACAACTAAGGAACAGGGGGTAAAAAAAAATCATTCCTTTCTGAGGATGCGGTCATGTATAGGTTTCCTGTGCTCCAGTGTTCAACCCTACACCCATACACATGTGGGCAGACTGAGAGGATTCTAGAAACAAGGACAATAAAAAATATAAAAGTAGCGGGGAAAATACAGGGTGAACTAGAGGAGGTAAATGGGGATGGATATGATCATATTTCATTGTATATATATGCAGGAATTCTCAAAAGCAAAGAAAAAATTTAAGCATCAATTACTGGAAGTAAAAGGAAAGACTTTCTTTGCTATACCTAGCCAACATCAAAGAAGAGCTGAGTACTAAGTGTGTTATGGAATATTGATGTGCGTTATGGAATATTGACGTGCGTTATGGAATCTTGATGTTTGTCCTCATGATCGTTCAGCTGATGGAAAGCTGTAGCTCCCAGCCACATTTTGTGATGCCTACCGGTAGCAAGGCCATAGATCTCGATGCATGGTTGGAAATGCACTGCCTGCCACTCTTACAACGTCATAAAGTAAAAAAAAAAGTTACGTTAAGCCATGTGACATTTCTGGTCACCCTCAGATTACTCACAATTACCAGCAATGCACAATCACTTCATTTTAAGCAAACATCCATTGTATCAGCATTCACATCAAGAAAGACAAATAGTACAATCAATCATTTTAGCCCTCCGTCCCTTCTGTCGCCCTTCAGCGAAGTGTTACCCTGGTTTTTATGGTTATTTCCCTATAGTTACCCTTAAACCTATTCGTTTGCTTGAATTTACTGGGAACTGTTCCTTCCATGACCTACGTTCACAGAGGCTCCTCTACAAGCAGCTTTTATTCATGGTGTAGACATTGTTGTGATGTATCCTCCATGAAACAGTCAGTTAGACTGTGAGTATATGTTGTACAAAGTCTGGATTTTTGTATAACTTCTCTAATATATTTTAATATTTTATTTTACTCAGAAGTCAATTTTTTCCTATGATTGAATCATCATGCTTGCCGTTGGTACCGGCTCATACCTCAGTGAAGAATGTTTGTGGCCTTCCTCCATTTTGAATAAACCAGGAGGTAAAAGAGGGACAAACATTATTTATTCACAGAACTTCTGCTCCCCCCTCCAACGCTTGGCTGTCTTCCCGCCAGTGTTCTAGAAATCTTCCAACCTTGCTCCAAAATTGTGGCCATAAATGTGTTGAACTTTCTGAGTCTTATCTTTTCTCTGCCACCACGCACTGCTTTTCTGTGGAAGGACCAGGGAATCAAATGACCTTCTGTACAAGTGTGCCTCTCACTTAATTTTCAATTTTTCCCAAAATTTACATATGCTAGGTACTTTGTAGATCCCTCTGTAACTGGCACTCAACTTGATAGAAGTCACAGGTGTTGCCTCTGGAAGAGACAGGTCTTCAGGAAATGACTCTGAACGTAGAATACCTCCCTTATATGACCTAGGTCTTTTATCTGTAATTCCTCATCATTTAAATAAATTACTAATTTCTATTAGATGTTTTAACATAGCTGTCTCTTTATTGCATTCTCTGGTGATATCTATTAATTTTTTTAATTAAGAGTCAAATATCCTCGGTTCTTTAGATGCTTCATAGTTTGTCATGGCAGGTGTCTAAGAAACAGTACAGTCTGGAGAAAATATTCCCAGGGAAGGGCATGGCTCTCCTACTGACAGATTCCTAACAAGGTCTGAGTTGAGTCTCTGCTGCTTTCTACACAGGGATCACCCCGGCTTCAGTTAGACTCACCTCATGCATCAAATATCTTGAGAGCAAGATTACAAATAAGTTGCCTGTAGGCCTGTGAGTCTTGGCACTTGTAAGACAGCTTTATAATTCTCCTTACAGACTTTATAATTCACAATTGGCTGTGAGCTCTCAAACTTGCAGGAGATCTTTCACTGCCTCACAGCCCTGCCAGCAGCTTTTGTTCCACTGGGGAAACTAGCTTTTTACACCAGGCTGGCCTCCTTCTCTGCTGTCCCTGACCCCTCCCCTTTCATCCTTCTTCCTCTTCTCTCCTCTAGGCCCTTCCTCTCTCCTTATGCTTTGGAGAGCAGTTTCTGCGTTGTTGGTGAAGGCTTAGTGATCTCCAAGGAATTTCAAATGTCCCTATAACTCATCAGCTCACAGAGTTAAGTAACATTTTACTAGGTCTATGTGCCTTCAGGAGGTTTCTCTAGTCCTCTGACCTAGCTCATGTGATCACTTGGGGAAATGTATAAGAACCAAGGAATTTATTTCATCTCTGCTATCTCCTTCTGTCCTGAAAGCACAACCATTTGCTCGTCCCATGACACTCCTGCCGAAGTTCTGACTGGCAGGTGCAGATTTACATGACTAAACCATTTCCAGAAGCTTCTCCTTCACACCAGGTTACATGTGTTGGCATCAAATATTGCTACTGGGGTGGCTGGGTTTTCCTTTTGCATTTATGAAGGACCTTCCACCTCACCAAAACCCTCATGAAGAATTCTCCTGAGAAAGATTTGTAAATTTACGCATCTAGAATGTAATGACTTCAGGTTTCTTGTTCCGTTATTTAAAAAAAAAATAGAAAGTGAAACAAAAAGCCAAATAACTTGTATTGTCCTGTGTGTTGTACCTGTTAGGGTACAGTTCTATGTGATAGCACTTCACACACATTCATTAGGGCATGCCTGTATCCATAAACTTGTTTGAAGCTGGTGTAGTGGTTACCCTTGTAATCCAGCACTTAGAGAGTGACAGAAATCCCTAGATCAAAGATTCAACATAGTCAGTCTCAAACACAAAGACTTTACCCTTGTTTATTTAACTTTATTTTTGCCTTTTTGAGGATTTCTTACATGAGTACTGGATTTACATCATATCCATTCCCCATATCTCCAACTCTTCCTACAGCCCCCATACTCTTCTATTATTGTTTTAAACACACACACACACACACACACACACACACACACACACACACACACACACACATCATTTGGTTTTGCTCAAAATAGGGGACTCCTCCCTAAAGAAGATCGATTTTCCCCTCTCAGCAGCCAGGGAGGAGGTCTTGCAAATGATGTCTCATCCAAATTGGTTTAGCTGATCAAAACCCTATTATGAATGTGATTAAAGCATTGGCCTATTTATTAAGACATGTAAATTAGGAAGGACAAGTTCTGAGAACAATGGCTAGAACTTCAGATGGTATATTTGCTTTATAAGTATGACTGTATCTATATTTTATACTTTGTATAACTAACCAGTATTATAAATGTTATTGGAAATTGCAAACCTAAGGACATTTAAGAATAAAGAGTGTGCGGGGCTGGGGATTTAGCTCAGTGGTAGAGCGCTTGCCTAGCAAGCACAAGGCCCTGGGTTCGGTCCCCAGCACCAAAAAAAAAAAAAAAAAAGAAAAAAAGAAAGAAAGAAAGAAAGAAAAGAAAAAGAAAAAAGGAAAAAGAAAGAATAAATAGTGTGGCATATACAAACTTAAACTAGACATCGAGGGAGGTCAGAAGTCCAGTATCAGGATGGATCATTAGAGTGAAATAAAGTAAGCAAGAATGCTCTAGTATGGAGAATGCTCTTGGCTTTGTTTCTCAGAGTATTTCCTAACTGGATTTAAGGGAAGTAGAAACTTGGACTAGTGCCTGGAGGCGCTGAAATATCTACTTTCCTTTTCATTTCTATATGATAAAAAGTAGAAAGAGATGGATTAGGAGACTTGGGGATTGGTGAAATAACTCTCAAAGATTTCTTCTTTGTCTGATATGGATAATACTCCAAATTGTGAACAGTAAGAAGTGACTACTATAGCAGAAATAAATTGTGACAGTTGGGAATAGAAAATTGTGTTTTTGGGACTTCAAATGCTCTGCCATTTGAGGAAAATCATACATTACACTGATTTTCTAAACCTCCACAAGTCCTAGATGCTTTACATATGTGTGCAAAACAAGTGTGTAGGCACATATATATAGTACATAAAAAATTAAAACTGTAGGATGATGCCATTATACAGGTGAAGGCAGGTACAATATAGAACAAGGCCTGTCATTGGACAAGAAGGAAGGGTGGGCGGGAGAAAAGTTTTAGAGGGAGGAGACTGGACCGAGGAAAAGGAAGAGAAGCAGCGGAGAGAATGTGGAGGCGGATGTTAAGACTCCTCTCTGCACATTTACAGGTTGTTATGAATATTCTTAACAGATGGATGTGTACAGGGCTTTGTATATCTAGATGAGCAAATTATATATTATCAATCGAATCGGAGGTTATGCTTCTGTGTATTCTTTCATGTGGAGATTTAAGTTCAAGAGTGTGTGTGGTAGCTAGACACGCTAGCCCATCACGAAACTGGGATGTGTATGTCTGGCATGGTGGCAACCTGCCTTGGGAACTAGATGGGTAGAGAGATTGTTGCCAGGCTCAGAGAGTAGCCATCAGCCATGTGATATGGGATGGAGCAGAGTGGGTGAGAGGCTTTGCTGACTGAGATGAAGATATCCACCAGATACCTTGGGGCACCACAGTGCCAGATCTATGGCAGGGTAAAAGACAGCCATTTTTTATAATTTTACAGCAGCATAAAACAATGTAATGTTTTGAACGTTTCTATGAATAACTTATGTTTTGTTCATATTCAGATACAAGCAGAGCTAATAATTATTCTAAAATGATTGAAAACGTAGAACTTTAATTTTTGAGTATTGAATCTTGTGGATGTTTGTTGCTAGGTGCTTAGAGTAGCAGGGCAACTCAGAGAACCTCAAGGATGCCTATCAAACAATGGACTTGCTGCTAATGACCTCTTCAAGCTCATACTAAATGCATTTGCCACTATCTAGCTTGTGCAGTTAGGACGGCATTAGGAAGAATTGACTTGCATGCATTCTATCTTTCTTATGTTTCCTAAATGCCAGGGTAGTAACCGTGAGTTAGGTATTATGCAAAATACCCAAATGCTGGGTTTTTTTTCTGCTTTCTCTTATGTTTGGCCTCCAGGGAAATGCTGCATTTAGATTACGCCATCCCCCTTTAAGAGACATAGACAGAGTACCAAGAGTTCAGAGGAGAGGCACAGAGATGATAAAGGCTCGAGGAAATAAGACCTATGCGGGAAGGTCAGGGCAAGTAGGCATGTTCTGTCTGGATAAAAGAAGACTGGGGGGAAACATAACTGTCTGAAGATTCATTAAAGGCTGTTATCAAGAGAAGAGGGACCAATTCTCATTAGTCAATGAGGACAGAACAAGAAGTAATGGGCTTCGATTCCAGAAGGGAAGATTTGGGTTAAATATAAAGATAACTTTATAACAATATGAATAGTTGAGAGTGGCGCCAGCTGTCAGAGGAGACTGCAGGATCACTGTCACTGGAGAAATTCCAACCGAGTCCCCATGCCCATCGATCAGGAATGACTTAGTAATAATAAAATCAATTCCACTGTGATTCACAGGAATAGATTAGTGTGCCAGCATCGGTCCTTCCAACCCAAATGATTATATGATTAAGATACCAGCACCCAAGGGGAATCGATCTGTGCAGGAGGGAGGGAAGAGAAATTCTTTACAAGCCGCAGCTGTAAATCTGAAAATTAAGCAATCCAGGATGTTTAGCCCAGGGAAAGCCTGAATCTGCTGTGGAAAGACAGAGAGAATTAAACACCACATCCCTTATTCTAAAATATGCACCTGACCATTGTCAAGCCTTCGACTTCAAAATTAGCGTCTATAACATTACAGACTTCCTGCTTAGTGTTCAGTTTGAATATATCATAATAACATTTCAATCTATCCATAGAAATTAGGAGTTTAATTTTTCTCATGGTATGAAAAATAAAGCTAAACAGAAAATTATTTTTGGAAAGATAGTCTTTGTAGGTTGGATCAGGGTCATTTATAAAGAATATGTTTAAGCAATATTCTGGCTCCATTAATACCTACCGGTTTTGCTTGATAGGCATGAGACTAATTAAAATACAAAATCCATGTAATTCAATACAGTGTGGGTCAAAATTACCAATTCAATTTTTTAATCTTAAAATTGATTTCTACATCTGTGATGCTCAGAGTGATTTTCAGCATTATCCACAGCGTGCTGTCTCTGTGCTCTGTTCCTCCTCACGCCGACCTTGGCAGCACACCGTAACGGTTCTGAATCTTTGAAAAGGCAGTATTTAATTTTTCAGTTGTCTTTTCTCCCTTCCACCTTTCGGGTTTACCAAGAGAATGCACGGTGTTACTTCCCCCTGCCTAGGTTGCATTATTAGCACTAACCTCACTATCAGAGTGTACACCGTCAGTAGATCATCCCTACAGTGTCATGGCGATGATGGATGATGGATGATGGATGATGGAGAAGCCTCCCATTGGAAGAAGCAAAGTGCACAGGCTGGAGTGATAATGAGGAGCCTAGCACCAGCCCAGCATGCACAGCGGTAGGCATTTCCCCCTGAATAAAAACTCCATGTGTACTTCTCTGTAAACCGAGAGTCAACGTGGGAAGAGGAAACCTGGACAGATGATGTTTTTCTGCTTAGAGACCTTTTATGTCTCCCCAAACATTAAAAACTAATGGATTCCTGAATTTAAAGCCTTTCCAAGCTTCTCGTTTCCATTTCCTTGCTTTATTATTGTGCCCATCTGTTGTATGCGTTTGTGTCATCCCCAGCCTCCAGGTGTCATCCTCCTGGACCGTTGAACGGGCTTGATTTTGTTGCTCTCTTTCTCGTTCGGCTCTAATTCACGTTTCATTCTTGGCTAGACTAATCCCATGAAATGTGTATCCCTGTGTCACTCTGCCAATCAGGGAGCTTTTACTTCCCTCTGTGGCCTCTTTAGCAAGGGTTGATTCCCTAACATGGCGTCCAAACGCACCTACTGTTTATCCTTTCATATGTTTGTTCAGCTGTGAAGGGCGGCTGCTTCCTTAGCTATACGCTGTTTTCCAAGGACTCCGGTCTTTCAAAACATGCTTTGGACTTTTAAAATATTTGCTCCTCGAAGCGAGATGCAAAATAAATTACAGGCAAGCTTGAGGTCAAGGTCCACGTTTGTCTCTGTTCACGAGCTATGGCTGAGGAAGAGTGGATCGTTTTCTCTCGATTTCTTCATCAGTTATATAGGGATAGCAACGTCGTTTCAAGCAACTATTGTGATGAATCAATGAGAAAATGTGCATGAGCACAGTACAGAGCCAGAAATCTCACACTTAGCAAGTCAACCTCAGTCAATCTGCCTTGATGCTAATATTTAAATAGACTCTGATCACAGAATAAAGCCTGTCTACCGTGTGAGACTTCTGAGAAGTCTTCCCTCATCTAATAGACTATAGTATCTTTATACACTGATCAGCCATATACTGATACTTTTTATGTTTTGCCTACAGGAAAGATCATTCTCCTAAATATCATTAAGGGAGAAATGGTACCTTTATCAATATTTTAAACCATTTGTAAATGGTCATGATCAGCATTCATGTATTTTTTTTAAATGAATCCATGGTTTTACATGCCATGACCGGTGCTTGGAAAGGCTTTGTATCTGCTTGGGATAATACCTAACTATGAAGAAACAAAAAGTTCTAATATGTTTAGGTGCACAGGACAGGATTGCACAATTAGTCCTAATATTCAAATGATATAAAGCTAGCACCAGTCTTGAGGTGAGGTCTACTCTGTCATCAGTAAACTTTTATTAATTTTTTTTCTTTGTGTTCTGATACAAGATCTCATTTTATAAACCTTGGCTATGTTTGCCTCTTAAGTGCTGGGACTACAGGAATGTGTCATCATGTCTGGCTTTAATACCTCTCTCTCTCTCTCTCTCTCTCTCTCTCTCTCTCTCTCTCTCTCTCGCGTGTGTGTGTGTGTGTGTGTTTGTATGTGTGTGTCTCTGTCAGTCTCATGTGTGTTCTGTTTTCATACGTGTTCATGTTGTATATGTAGATGTGCTCCCTTGTGCATGCATGTGTGAAGGCTAGAGGTAGATGGACAGTGTTTTTCTCTATCACTCTGCATACCATTTACTTTTTGAGATAGGGTCTCTCATTGAATGAAGAACTGGTCATTTCACCAGACTTGCTAGTCAGCCAACCCTTGGGATCTGCCTGTCTTCAAAACTAAAGGGCTAAGGTTACAAGCATGAGGTCGTATGGATGTTGGGAATCCAAACTAAATTCCACATTCTTGAACAGAACTTTACCCACTGAATCATGTTTCCAGCCTTCACACACACACACACACACACACACACACACACACACACACACAAAGTGTGTGTGTGTGAATTACACATTCTCTCATTCTATCTAGTCCATAAAAAAAACCCCACAATCCTGGTATTTATTTATAACCTGTAGGCCTGGACTGGACAGGTTTGATCAATGTTAACTTAAATCTCAGCCATATGTTCCTTTTACTTGCTGTGTCTAATTGGCACACACTTATGATCCATCTTTTCTCATGCCTACCTCTTCCTCTTCCTCTTCCTCTTCTCTCTCCTTTCTTTGCCTCCTCCTGCGAATCCATCATTCAATCCTCAAGTCCTGTCTTTCTCTACTGCCCAATCACAGGCCTTAGCCTATTGTTGACCAATTAACTTGGAAACAAAGTTTTGCATAAAAAAATATGATGACTGTGAGAATTCCCTGCTCTTGGGGCAACCAGATATTAGGCTACAGAGTTTATCATTTGAATGCATAGCAGGACCAGACCAACCCTAACATATTTCTAAGGCTTAAAAGCCCATCTTTGTATCCTAATTTAAGGAACTATATTTCTCTAATCTCCTATTCACCTTGTATTATTTGTAACTGCACCCCCGAAACGGATTAAGTTTGTCATCATCTCAGAAAGCACGAGGCTTCTACTCTTACTCTTTTATACGACATATAATGTCTCTGTAGTTTTACAGGCTGAAAGTGTGCTTCCAAAGTTCCTTCCAGTACTTTATATAAAATGACCCCCAAAACAACATAGTATGTTGAATATCTAAATGTCCTCCTAACATCTCGAGCTCAGTATTGACTTTACCAGTCAGAAAATAAAAATAAAATCAGTGCTTGATTATAATCAGTGCATTAATAGAATGGTGGTTTTGTTTTTAAGGTCACTGTTAACTTTAGAGATTATTAAATATATAAACACCACTTCCTTTCTAGGATTACTGGTAATTCTACGCAATCATTGTATAATATCTCCATTTGCCTGATTCTCCCTGTTACTTTCTCAACTCATGGGCATCAACATCCTTGACTACCTGCACGCACATACATTTTCCCAGATCCTAACTACACTGGCCCTTTTGGCATTTAGATATGTAGTATCTATTTTTACACTAAACACTCATCTCTTAGGAAAACCCTCTTTTAACTTAAATTGCAGTCCCCCCAATGATAATTCTAGATTAGTCTTTATGGTCAAAATCACCCTGCTATTTTATAATATGCATAGAAATTAAATAAAAATAGTTACTTCATGCACACAGTTGCTTATGATATATTTTCTTTGTTAATATCAAGGAATAAGGAAGTGTGCTAGGCCTGAAATATAGAAGGCACTCAGTGACAATTTCTTGAGTGAATTTGAAAGGATTTCCTTGAACTGGGTGGGCATTCAGAGGGAAATATAAGGCAGCAAAACAACCATTTCTTCTATTGGTCACCATCTGATTGAAATATATTTTATATTTATATATAATTTAATATATGAATATATAAACATAATGTGTGAATGTTAAAAGATGGAGAGTGTGTGGGCATTGGTGTGGTGAGTACTTTCATAAAAGACTAGTTAAAAATCTTGCTGAAACTATGCTAAAATAAGTAAGCTAAATGACAAGAAAATATAACCAGCCAAACCCCACAAAACAAAATAAGAAAATACTTTGATTGTAGAAATTCAAAAGAGAACTTAATTCATCCTAAACATTATGTTTGTAATTAATATAATTTTGATACAGGAGTATAATGAAAACTTTATTATTTTTTCCTATTTACTTCTGTCAATAGTATCCTGGTTGGTGAATTTTTAATAGCTATCTTATCTAAAATTGCAGCCACTTTAAGTTGTAGTTTTGGTGCTCATAGCTTCTGTAATCAATTTGATTTGGGCTACAATCAAGGTGTTTTTCTCATCTATAAAACTAAGTCTAACTCTGGTCCCTTCTGTGTGAGTGAGGCAGATGTGAGGGGAAAATACAACATCTAGACATCCAATGGACCCTAGGCATTTCTGCATTGTTTGTGGGACCAAATGACAAAATATTTTAGATTAAGTATTTTTAGTGTGATGTCAGCTATGGACATGTGATAAAGACTGTAGTTATAAGACACCCAATAACTGTGCCACTTAGTCAAGTGTCCATAGATCATCATTAGTGACTATGATTCTTTCTGGAGTTATTGTTAGCCTTTCTAGCTCCCTCATGGATAGTCACATCTACTCAGTTTGCAAATGATATTTTTTTTCTCTAAATGCTGACAAAATGGGAGTTTACAGATATATTGTAGAGATGAACCAGACTATGACTATGACTGTCTTGATTAGATTCACCTCTTTTTATGTCATCCACTGTGGCAATTATTACAAGAATGTCTTTGGGACGTACTGTGAGTACTGTCCTCAGCCTTTCTTCATAAAAGATGTTTGTCAAACTTATGGAACACAATGAAAGCTGTACTAACAGAAAAACTCAGTTCAGGGTGCCTCCAAAAAGAAACTGGATAGAGTGTACACTAACAGATTGACAACACACTGAAATCTCTAGAACAAAAAGAAGCAAATATAGCCAAGAGGAGTAGACAGCAGGAAATAATCAAACTCAGGGCTGAAATCAACCAAGTAGAAACAAAAAGAACTGTACAAAGAATCGATAAAACCAGGAGCTGATTTTTGAGGAAATCAACCAGATAGATAAACCCTTCGCCAGCTTAACCACAGGGCAGAGAAACAGTATCCAAATTAACAAAATCAGAAATGAAAGGGAGACATAACAATAGACACTGAGGAAATTCAAAAAAATTTCAGATCCTACTACAAACATCTATACTCAACAAAACTGGAAAATCTGGATGAAATGGACAATTTTCTAGACAGATACCAGGTACTAAAGTTAAATCAGGATTAGATAAACCATCTAAACAGTTCCCTAGCCCCTAAAGAAATAGAAGCAGTCAAATATCTCTCAATATTAATGGACTCAACTCACCTACAAAAAGACATAAGCTAACAGACTGGATATGGAAACAAGATCCAACATTTTGCAGCATACAAGAAACACACCTCACTAACAAAGACAGACAATATCTCAGAGTAAAAGGATGGAAAATTGTCTACCAAGCATATGGTCCCAAGAAACAAGCTGGAGTTGCCACCCTAATATCCACTAAAATAGATTTTTAATCAAAAGTTATCAAGCATGATGAGGAAGGATACTTCATGTTCATCAAAGGGAAAATCCACCAAGAGAAAGTCTAATTCTCAATATCTATGCCCCAAATGCAAGGACACCACATTCATTAAAGAAACTTTAGTAAAGCTCAAAACACACATTGAACCCCACACAATAATAGTAGGAGACTTCAACACCCCACTCTCACCAACGGACAGGTAATTGAAACAGAAACTAAGCAGAGACACAGTGAAACTAATAGAGGTAATGAACCAAATGGATTTTACAGATATCTACAGAACATTTCACCCTAAAACAAAAGAATGCACCTTCTTTTCAACACCTCATGGTACCTTCACCCAATATCGACCATATAATTGGTCACAGAACAACCCTCAACTGATACAAGCATATTGAGATAATCCCATGCATCCCGTCAGACCACCTTGGCCTAAAGCTGGTCTTCAATAGCAGCAAACGCAACAGAAAACCCACATACATGTGGAAACTGAACAACTCTCTACTCAATGGTAATTTGGTCAAGAATGAACTAAACAAAGAAATTAAATACTTCCTGGAATTTAATGAAAATGTTGACACATAATACTCAAACATATGGGACAATGAAAGCGGTACTAAGAGAAAAATTCATAGCATTAAGTGCACTGGTAAAGAAACTGGAGAGATCTTACACTAGGACTTAACAGCACACCTCAGAGCTCTAGAACAAAAAGAAGTAAACTCACCCAAGAGGTATAGAAGGCAGGAAATAGTCTAACTCATGACTGAAATCAACCAAATAGAAACAAAGAGAACAATAGAAAGAATCAGCAAAACCACAAGCAGGTTCTTTGATAGAATCAACAATATAGATAAACCCCTAGCCAAACTAACTAAAGGCCCCAGAAGCAGTATCAAAATTAACAAATTCAGAAATGAAAAGGGAAACATAACAACAGAAATGGAGGATATTCAAAAACTCACCAGATCCTATTACAAATGCCTATATTCAACAAAACTGGAAAATCTAGATGAAATGGATGATTTTCTAGACAGATATCATGCAGTAAAGTTAGGTCAAGAGCAAGCAAACTTTCTAAACAGACCCATATCCCATATAGAAGAAATCATTAACACCTCCCAACAACCCCCCCCAAAAAATAGCCCATAACCTGATGGATTTAGTTCAGAATTCTACCAGAACTTCAAAGAAGACCTGATACCAATATTCCTCAAACTATTCCACAAAATAGAAACAGAAGGAACACTACCTAATTCATTCTATGAAGCCACAATTACTCTGATACCTAAGGCACACAAGGACCCTACCAAACAGGAGAACTTCAGACTAATCTCGCCTATGAATATCTTTGCAAAAATATTCAATATAATTTTTGCAAACCAAATCCAAGAACACATCAAAACCATCATTCACCACGATCAAATAGGCTTCATCCCAGGGATGCGAGGTTGGTTCAATATAGGGAAATCCATTAACATAATCCACCATATAAACAAACTCAAAGAAAAAAACCACATGATCATCTCATTAGATGCAGAAAAAGCATTTAACAAAATTCAATATCCCTTCATTTTAAAAATATTCGAAAGATCAGGAATTCAAAGCCCATACCTAAACATAATAAAAGCAATTTAGTGCAAACCAACAGCCAATATCAAATTAAGTGGAGAGATACTTGAAGCAATCCCACTAAAATCAGGGACAAGATAAGGGTGCCCACTTTCCCAATATCTATTCAATATAGGACTTGAAGTGCTAGCTAGAACAGTAAGACAACAAAAAGAGACAAAGGAGATAAAAATTAGCAAAGAAGAATTAAAGATATCACTATTTGCAGATGATTTATTAGTATACATAAGTGACCCCAAATATTCTATCAGAGAATGTCTCCAGCAGATAAATAATTTCAGCAAAGTGTCCAGGTATAAAATTAACTCAAACAAATCAGTAGCCTTCCTCTATACAAATGATAAATAGGCTGAGAAAGAAATTAGGGAAACAACTCCCTTCACAATAGACACAAATATTATAAATTATCTTGCTGTAACTCTAATCAAACAGGTAAAAGATCTTTATTATCGATAAGAATTTCAAGTACTCAAGAAAGAAATCTAAGATCTCAGAAAATGGAGAGATCCCTCATGCTCATGGATTGGCAGAATTAACATAGTAAAAATGGCCATGCTATCAAAGGCAGTCTATAGATTCAATGCAATCACCATCAAAATCCCAACACATGTCTTCAAAGACATGGAAAGAGCAATTTTCAAATTCATCTGGAAAGGCAAAAATTCCAGAGTATCAAAAACAATTGTTAAAAATAAAAGAATGGCTGGAAGAATCACCAACCCTGACCTCAAGCTCTACTGCAGAGCAGTAGTGATAAAAAAAACTGCATGGTATTGGTACAGAGACAGACAGGTTGATCAATGGAATAGAACTGAAGACCCAGAAAGAAAACTACATGCTTATACACACTTGATCTTATACACAAAGAAGCCAAAAATATACAGAGGAAAAAAGAAAGCATCTCTAATAAATGGTACTGGTCTAACTGGATGTCTGTAAGTAGAAAAATGAAAATAGACCCATATTTGTCACCATTCACAAAGTTTAAGTCCAAGTGGATCAAGGACCTCAACATAAAACCAGATACACTGAATCTAATAGAAAAGAAAGTGGGAAAGCGCCTTGAACTCGTTGGCACAGGCAGAAATTTCCTAAACAGAACTCCAATGGCTCAAGCTCTAAGATCAAGAATTGATAAATGGGACCTCATGAAACTGGAAAGCTTCTGTAAGGCAAAGGATATAGTCAATAAGACAGATCAGCATCATCCTACAGATTGGCAAAAAATCTTCACTAACTCCACATCTGATAGACGGCTAATATTCAAAATATATAAAGAACTCAAGAAGGTTACCACCAAAAAAACAAACAAACAAACAAACAAACAAAACCAAAACCAAACAATCAAACAAACAAAAAAACCAACCAAACAAACAACACAATTAAAAAATGAGGTATAGAACTAAACTGAGAATTCACTATAGAGGAATCTCGAACAGCTGAAAAACACCTAAAGAAATGTTCAAAGTCCTTAGTGATCAGAGAAATGCAAATCAAAACAACCCTGAGATACCACCTTTTTTTTTTTTTTGGTTCTTTTTTTCGGAGCTGGGGACCGAACCCAGGGCCTTGCGCTTCCTAGGTAAGCGCTCTACCACTGAGCTAAATCCCCAGCCCCCTGAGATACCACCTTAAACCAGTCAGAATGGCTAAGATCAAAACCTCAGAGACAACACATGTAGGTGAGGATGTGGAGAAAGATGAACACTCCTCTTTTACTGGTGAGATTGTAAACTGGTACAACCACTCTGGAAATCAATTTAGAGGTTCCTCAGAAATTTGTAAAAAGACCTACGTAAAGACCCAGAAATACCACTCTTAGGAATATACCCCAAAGATGCCCCACCATGCCACAGGGACACGTGTTCCACTATGTTCAAATCAGCCCTATTTGTGATAGCCAGAAACTAGAAATAATCCAGATGTCCCATGACAGAAGAATAGATACAGAAAGTGTGGCTCATTTACACAATGTAGTACAACTCAGCTATTAAGAACAAGAACATCCTAAGTCTTGCAGGCAAATGGATAGAAGTAGAAAATGTTATCCTGAGTGAGGTAACTCAGACCCAAAAGGACATGCGTGGTATGTCCTTATTAATAAGCAGATATTAGCTTTTAAAAGTACAGAAAAATCAAGATACAGTCACCAAAACTCAAAAAGTTCAACAAGCTGAAGGGCCCAAGTGAAAACACCTCAGTTTTACTTGGAAGGGAAAAGAAAGCAATCACAATGGGGGAGGGACAGGGGAAGGGAAAGGGGGTGGGGGTGGGGGGAGAAGGGAACAGGATCTGGTATTCCGTGGGATAATAAGGACTGAAGTCTTGAGGTGACCTCAGGAGGAAGGAGGTTGGGAGGACCCTCTAGAATGTAACAGAGATCTGGGAAGTGAAAGACTCTCAGAATTCAAAGGCAGGGATCATGGATTAAAAGTCCTACATTGTGGAGAGGGAACTTATTGAATCCACCTCTCTCAGAAAGACAGGGCTTCTAGTGAGGGATAGGGTTGCTATCCCACAGCCAAAACTCTGACCCATTATTCTTCCTATCTGAAAGAAATGCAGAGATGTAAATGGGGAAGAGCCTAAGGAAAAGAAGGTCCAGTGACAGGCCCAAAGTGGAATCCAGCTAAAGGCAGGCCCCACGACCTGACAACATTACTGAGGTTATGGGGTATTGACCACAAGAGACCTATCATGACTGCCCTCAAAGAGACCCAACAAGTAGCTGAAAGAGTCAGATGCAGATATGTGCATCCAAGCAATGAACAAGTTGCTAATCCCTCTGGTTGAACTAGAGAAAAGCTGGAGAAGCTAAAGAGGAGGGCAAGCCTGTAGGAGGACCAGCAGTCTCAATTAAGCTGGATCCCCAAGATCTCTCAGACACTGCATCATCAACCAGGCAGTATACACAAGCTGAGATGAGCCCCCCCACCCCTAACACAGCAGAGGACTCCTGGGTCTGGGTTCAATAACAGAAGATGTGCCTAAGCCTCAAGAGACTGGAGGCCCTAGGAAGTTTAGATGTCTGACGAGGTGGGTGATGAGGTGGGAAGATGGCGGAAGTGGAGGAAGAAGGTATGGGATGTTGAACTCTTGTGGGTGTAGACTGGGAGGGGAATAAAATCTGGAGGTAAAAATTAATTAATTGATATTAATTGATTAATTAATTTTAAAAAGTATCGCAACCAAAAAAAAAAAAAAAGAAAGAAAGAAAAAAAGAAAAAGCCCAGGACCAGATGGGCTTAGTGTGAATTCTATCAAACCTTCATAGAAATCCTAATTCCACTATTTTTCAAAATATTCCACAAAATAGAAACAGAAGGAACACTACCCAATTCATTCTTTGAAGCTATAATTATTCTTATACCTAAACCACACAAAGACCCAAAGAAGAAAGAGAACTTCAGAACAATTTCCCTTATGAATATTGATGCAAAAATTCTCAATAAAATTCTCACAAACTGAATCCAAGAACACATGAAAATGATCATCCATCAAGATCAAGTAGGCTTCATCTCAGGGATGTAGAGATGGTTCAATATACAGAAATTCATCAACGAAACTCACTATATAAACAAATTCAAAGAAAAAAAACCACATGGTCATCTCATTAGATGCTGAGAAAGCATTTGACAAAATTCAACACTCCTTCATTTTAAAAGCATTGGGAAGATCAGGAATTCAAAGTCCAGATCTAAACATGGTAAAACCAATATACAGCAAACAAGTAGCTAATATCAAACTTGATGGAGAGAAACCTGAAGCAATCCCACTAAATTCAGGGATTAAACAAGACTGCCCAGTCTCTCCTTACCTATTTTATATATTACTTGAAGTACTAGCCAGAGAATTAGAAAACAAAAAGAGGTCAAAGGGATACAAAGTGGAGAGGAAGAAATCAAAATATCACTATTTGCAGAAGATATAATAGTACACTTAAATGACTCCAAAAGTTCCTGCAGAGAATCCCTAAACTTGCTAAACAACTTCAGCAACATGGACGGATATAAAATTAACTCAAACAAATCAGTAGTCTTCCTCTACTCAGAGAATAAACAGACTGAGAAATAAATTAGGGAAATGTACCTAATTAGGTACCAATAACAAATAGTACCAAATAACATAAAGTAACTCAGTTTTTTAACCAAGCATGTGAAAGATCTGTATGAAAACTTCAAGTTTCTGAAGAAAGAAATTGAGGAAGATCTCAGAAGATGGCAGGACCTCCCATGCTCATGGATTGGCAGTATTAGCATATTAAAAAAGGCCAACTTGCCAAAAACAATCTAAAGATTCATTGTAATCCCCATCAAAATTCCAACTCAATTCTTCATAAGAGTTAAGAAGAGCAATTTGAAAATTCATTTGGAATAAAAAACAACCCAAGATAATGAAAAGTATGATCAACAATAAAAGAACTTCTGGGGGAATCACCATCCCTGACCTCAAGCTGTGCTACAGAGCAATTGTGATAAAACCTGCATAGTTTTGGTACAGAGACAGGCAGGTCAGTCAATGGAATAGAATTGAAGATCCAGAAATGAACCCACACACCTATGGTCACTTGATCTATGACAAAGAAGCTAAAACAATCCGATGGGAAAACGGCAGCATTTTCAACATGGTGCCAGCATATAGAAGAATGCAAATCAATCCATTCTTATCTTCGGGTACAAAGCTCAAGTCCAAGTGGATCAAAATCTCCACATAAAACCATTTACACTGAAACTAATAGAAAAAAGTGGGAAGAGCCTGGAACACGTAGGCACAGGGATATTTTCTTGAACAGAACACCAACGGTTCATGCTGTAAGAGCAACAATAGACAAATGCAAAAAATTGCAAAGCTTCTGTAACTCAAAGGACACTGTCATTAGGACAAAATGGCAACCAAAAGATTTGGGAAAGATCTTTACCAACCCAATGTCGTATATAAGGCTAATATCCAATATATACAAAGAACTCAAGAGATTAGACTCCAGAGAACCAAATAACCCTATTAAAAATGGGGTACAGTGATAAAAAATAGGAATTCTCAACAGAGGAATACTGAATGGCTGAGAAGCACCTAAAGAAATGTTCAACATCTTTAGACATGAGGGAAATGCAAATCAAAACAACCCTGAGATTCTACCTCACACCAGTCAGAATGGCTAAGTCAAAAATTCAGGTGCTGGCCAGTATGTAGAGAAAGAGGAACATTCCTCCATTGTCGGTGAGATTGCAAGCTCGTACAACCACTCTGGAAATCAGTCTGGAGGTTCCTCAGAAAATTGGACATAGTGTTACTTATTAGAGGACCCAGCTATACCACACCTGGGCATATACTCAAAAGATGTTCCAACATTTAACAAGGACACTTGTTCCACTATGTTCATAGAGCCTTATTTATAATAGCCAGAAGCTGGAAACAACTCAGATGTCCTTCCACAGAGGAATGGATACAGAAAATGCGGTACATTTACACAATGGAGCTATTAAAAACTCAGCTATTAAAAACAACGACTTCATGAAATTCTTAGACAAATGAATGGAACTAGAAAATATCTTCCTGAGTGAGGTAACCCAGTCACAAAATATATAAACTTGCTGATAAGTGGATATTAGCCCAAAAGCTCGGAATACTCAAGATACAATTCACAGGCAATATGAAGCTCAAAAAGCAGAAACACTAAAATGTGGATGCTTCAGTCCTTTGAAGGGGGAACAAAATACTCACAGGAGGAAATACAGGGACAAAGAGTGGAGCAGAGACTGAAGGAAAGTCTATCAGAGACTGCACTACCTGGAGATCCATCACATATGCAGCCACCAAACCCAGTTACTATTGCTGATGCCAAAAAGTGCATGCTGATAGGATCCTGATATGGATGTCTCCTGAGAGGCTCTGTCACAGCCTTACTGATACAGATGAGGATGCTTGCAGCTAACCATCGGACTAAGCATGGGTTCCCCAATGGAGGAGTTAGAGAAAGGACTGAAGGAGCTGAAGGGGTTTGCCACCCCATAAGAAGAACAACAACATCAACCAAGGGGACTCCTCAGTAGAGCTCACAGGGACTAAACCACCAACCAAAGAGTACACATGGAGGGACCCATGGCTCCACCCGCATATGTAGCAGAGAATGACATCATCTGACATCAATAAGAGGAGAGGCCTTTGGTCCTGTGAAGGCTCATTTCCCCAGAGTAGGGGAATGCCAGAGTGTTGAGGTGGGAGTGGGTAGATGGGAGGGGGAGCACCCTCATAAAAGCAGGGGGATGGGGTATGGAAAAGGGCATACCAGGAAAGGGAGATAACATTTGAAATATAAATACATAAATATCCTATAGAAATGCAAAAAAATACCCAAACCCCAAGATGTTTGCATTAGGTCACAGACTGAGTAAGATATTCTGCCTGCATTTTTCAGCTCAGTGCTCTGCTCATGTTAAGGCTGAGAATTTGGCCACTATCTCTGCTTGTGCCATGGATTCTGCCTTGCATCCTTGTCACCAAGTGTTCAGAGAGCCACTTTCTTTTCCTAACATCCATTATTTTAAAATCTATACTTTTTCTCTTAAGCTAATTAACACTGATGCTGTTTTTACACACACACACACACACACACACACACACACACACACACACACACACAAGTTCTGCCTCTCTCTCTCTCTCTCTCTCTCTCTCTCTCTCTCTCTCTCTCTCTCTCTCTCCCCTTGTTTCTTTCTCTTTCAGCTTCCTGAATTTTACTAGGCTCCCTCATTTCAGTGATTGGATGTTTACTGTACCTTGGTATTTCCTCTGATACAGTTCCTTCCTCTAGTGACCTCACACTCTATTGTTATCTAGACCTTATATGTCCATAAATATATTTCTGTTATTTCTTTCCTGTGGTAACCACTTAGAAGAACGGAGATTATTTAGCAGAAAGTTCATGTATGCATTTATTTTTATAAAACCATCACACTGAGTAAAATTACTCAACTTTAGATTTTTTTCAATATTATTTTTAAAACATTCTACTTGTAATTAAAAGACAGAATCAAAGTTATATTACTTACTCCATTTATGTTAATATCCAGTACAAATAAAGTTATATGTGCAGTTTCTACTATTCCTAAATATCTTGAATTAAATAAGAATTCCATGGTGGCCCAATACATTAACAATGAGTGTTCATGGTTTTGTCACTAGCAACAACTGGAGTATTTATTTCCCATTATAGTGGCCGTGGGGGGACGGGGGTGATGCTGCTGATATTAAAATAAGGAATTCGTCAAACAATATCAGGGTAGAGATTTCCTAGAGAGTCAATCATGTTTAGTTTGTCTCCAAAACCAATAAGCCTTTCAATCCTTGCACCACTTTGAAATAAAAATGTAGCCAAGAGCCACAGTTTGCTGGCACTGTGGGTTCGGAAGTAAAACAGACCTATTCATCCCAAGAACTATTTCCACATCTATTTCCATTTTCTTGCATCTGTGAAGACTTGTAATGTTTGTCGGTGCCATGCCCTCAGTACCCCGCCTTCCGTGTTGCTTACCAACCACAAATCTACTGTGAGAACCAGAGACGATGTAAGGAATGTCAAAGTCAAAGAAACCGAAGCAAGATCATCAGGAACCATCATAACTGTTTCACAGTTTTATTTTCTGTTTTGTGTACCAAGTCCATTCATCCCACAGTTTCATTTCTTAGTTTGCTAACATTTCTTAAAATGTTTGGTTCTTGAGACGAAAATATTTCTGATTGTATTGAGAAAGAAGATTTTCTTTCCTCAGTGTCTATACTCAACGTGAGTAAGGACAGCTCACTAAAATGGCTTTACTTGGAACTGGGCAGGTGGCTCAGTAGTTAAGAGCACCGGCTGCACTAAAATCCGGGACTAGACAAGGCTGCCCACTCTCTCCCTACTTATTCAATATAGTTCTTGAAGTTCTAGCCAGAGCAATCAGACAACAAAAGGAGATCAAGGGGATACAGATCGGAAAAGAAGAGGTCAAAATATCACTATTTGCAGATGACATGATAGTATATTTAAGTGATCCCAAAAGTTCCACCAGAGAACTACTAAAGCTGATAAACAACTTCAGCAAAGTGGCTGGGTATAAAATTAACTCAAATAAATCAGTTGCCTTCCTCTATACAAAAGAGAAACAAGCCGAGAAAGAAATTAGGGAAACGACACCCTTCATAATAGACCCAAATAATATAAAGTACCTCGGTGTGACTTTAACCAAGCAAGAAAAAGATCTGTACAATAAGAACTTCAAGACACTGAGGAAAGAAATTGAAGAAGACCTCAGAAGATGGAAAGATCTCCCATGCTCATGGATTGGCAGGATTAATATAGTAAAAATGGCCATTTTACCAAAAGCAATCTACAGATTCAATGCAATCCCCATCAAAATACCAATCCAATTCTTCAAAGAGTTAGACAGAACAATTTGCAAATTCATCTGGAATAACAAAAAACCCAGGATAGCTAAAGCTATCCTCAACAATAAAAGGACGTCAGGGGGAATCACTATCCCTGAACTCAAGCAGTATTACAGAGCAATAGTGATAAAAACTGCATGGTATTGGTACAGAGACAGACAGATAGACCAATGGAATAGAATTGAAGACCCAGAAATGAACGCACACACCTATGGTCACTTGATTTTTGACAAAGGAGCCAAAACCATCCAATGGAAAAAAGATAGCATTTTCAGCAAATGGTGCTGGTTCAACTGGAGGGCAACATGTAGAAGAATGCAGATCGATCCATCCTTATCACCCTGTACAAAGCTTAAGTCCAAGTGGATCAAGGACCTCCACATCAAACCAGACACACTCAAACTAATAGAAGAAAAACTAGGGAAGCATCTGGAACACATGGGCACTGGAAAAAATTTCCTGAACAAAACACCAATGGCTTACGCTCTAAGATCAAGAATCGACAAATGGGATCTCATAAAACTGCAAAGCTTCTGTAAGGCAAAGGAAACTGTGGTTAGGACAAAACGGCAACCAACAGATTGGGAAAAGATCTTTACCAATCCTACAACAGATAGAGGCCTTATATCCAAAATATACAAAGAACTCAAGAAGTTAGACCGCAGGGAAACAAATAACCCTATTAAAAAATGGGGTTCAGAGCTAAACAAAGAATTCACAGCTGAGGAATGCCGAATGGCTGAGAAACACCTAAAGAAATGTTCAACATCTTTAGTCATAAGGGAAATGCAAATCAAAACAACTCTGAGATTTCACCTCACACCAGTGAGAATGGCTAAGATCAAAAACTCAGGTGACAGCAGATGCTGGCGAGGATGTGGAGAAAGAGGAACACTCCTCCATTGTTGGTGGGATTGCAAACTGGTACAACCATTCTGGAAATCAGTCTGGAGGTTCCTCAGAAAATTGGACATTGAACTGCCTGAGGATCCAGCTATACCTCTCTTGGGCATATACCCAAAAGATTCCTCAACATACAAAAGAGACACGTGCTCCACTATGTTCATCGCAGCCTTATTTATAATAGCCAGAAACTGGAAAGAACCCAGATGCCCTTCAACAGAGGAATGGATTCAGAAAATGTGGTACATCTACACAATGGAATATTACTCAGCTATCAAAAACAACGAGTTTATGAAATTCGTAGGCAAATGGTTGGAACTGGAAAATATCATCCTGAGTGAGCTAACCCATTCACAGAAAGACATGCATGGTATGCACTCATTGATAAGTGGCTATTAGCCCAAATGCTTGAATTACCCTAGATCCCTAGAACAAACGAAACTCAAGACGGATGATCAAAATGTGAATGCTTCACTCCTTCTTTAAATGAGGAAAAAGAATACCCTTGGCAGGGAAGGGAGAGGCAAAGATTAAAACAGAGACTGAAGGAACACCCATTCAGAGCCTGCCCCACATATGACCCATACATATACAGCCACCCAATTAGAGAAGATGGACGAAGCAAAGAAGTGCAGGCCTACAGGAACCGGATGTAGATCGCTCCTGAGAGACACAGCCAGAATACAGCAAATAACAGAGGCGAATGCCAGCAGCAAACCACTGAACTGAGAACGGGACCCCCGTTGAAGGAATCAGAGAAAGAACTGGAAGAGCTTGAAGGGGCTCGAGACCCCAAAAGTACAACAATGTCAAGCAACCAGAGCTTCCAGGGACTAAGCCACTACCTAAAGACTATACATGGACTGACCCTGGACTCTGACCCCATAGGTAGCAATGAATATCCTAGTAAGAGCACCAGTGGAAGGGGAAGCCCTGGGTCCTGCTAAGACTGAACCCCCAGTGAACTAGACTATGGGGGGAGGGCGGCAATGGGGGGAGGGTTGGGAGGGGAATACCCATAAGGAAAGGGAGGGGGGAGGGGGATGTTTGCCCGGAAACCGGGAAAGGGAATAACACTTGAAATGTATATAAGAAATACTCAAGTTAATAAAAAAAAAATACATGAAAGAGAAAAAAAAAAAAAAAAAAAAAAAAAAAAAGAGCACCAGCTGCTCTTCCAATTCCCAGCAACCACGGCTTGGCTCACAAACCATCTATAGTGTGGTCTGATGCCCCCTTCTGGCATACAGGTGTATATGCAGGTAGAGCATTCATAAATAAATTAAAAACATGACTTTACTTCATGAAAAGGCCGTTAAGTCTGATGAAATATACAGGCCAGATTTTCACACATTCTTTCTTTTTTTTTCTTCTAGGGTTCCAAGTAACTAAAAAGTTATATTCTTAAGGTTAGCAAGTGTTAGGTGTTCAATAGTAGACGGATGCTTCCTCAAACAAAACAACCCCTTCTCAGCACGTGTCTGAAAACTCTCTTAAGAGGGGATAGAAGTTAAAATTTTCTTGTTCTAAAAATAATTCGAGAACCTATTGGGAATGGTTAATTATTCATTGTGACTAACCCAAATGTATTTAATGAGACAGACATGTAAATAACATTGCACACTTGTTCTGTACGACACGAGATGCAGAGGGTGAAACCTTTCTGCTTCTGACACTTTGACACTAAATGCCAAATAGATAAATTAATATTCTTCTTGAAGTGCATTTTGCATTTTTGCATTTTGCAGAGTTATTCTACCAAACGACAGTAAGGAGATCACATTGTGAATTCTGGTGTGTATGCCTGAGACGGAACTCCTTTCCTCTTATCCAGCCTGATTAGATTTCTACTGGAGAAATACATCCTAGGAAAGACTCACAGTTAGAGCTCACCAGTGAGTGCTATCCTGTGGAAGGAGGTCCCTACAGCAAAGGTGTGCATCAGATTATAGCCATGCTTGCTCTTTGCTGGAATTCAGTGAAACTAAAAATCTACATTATAAAGACTGAGTCTCTCATTTAACGATACAAAGACATATTTACTTAAACATAATGAAGCAATGAAAATAAATCTAATTTGAAAAGTTTCTAGAATTTTCTTTAAAATTTTGGATTATTTTAATTGCAGAAAGTTAGTTTGGCTCATAAGCAAGAATGAGATTGGATATAAAAGAACGGAAGAGACATTCATTAATGTCAGCACCTGTTCATCATTGCTTTTTGAAGAATAGGTCAATATTTTGAGAGGAAAGGATCAGAATTTCAATCTTCTCAAGGTCCTCTAGTAAAGCTAGGGTGCTCCTGAAATAAATGGATAGAATCAGAGAACATTTGCTAAATAAGATAAGCCAGGGACGGAAATACAAACACTGTGTGTTTTCTTACTTGTAGAAGCCACACATTAGTTTAATACAAGCAAGTGGAATAGTGGTCCCTAGGGATAAGAAATGCAGGGTGATGGGAGGAGAGAGGGATTTCCAAAAGAGACATTTAAAAACAGGTACCAAAATGCAGTTAGATAAGAAAAATTAATTTTGATGTCTGTGGTCGTTTTGTTAGGTATGCCCCCCTCATACACTCGTGAGCTTGAATACTTGGCCCAAAGGGAGGAACCCTATTAGTAGGTGTGCCCGTGTTGAAGTAGGTGTGCCCTTGGTGGAGGAAGTGTGTCACTGTGGGGGTGGGCTTTGAGGTCTCTTGTATGCTTAAGCTCAATGTATACACAGTATCCTGCGGCCTTTGGATCAAAATGTTGAACTCTAGGCTTCTCCAGCACCCTATCTGACTGCAGGCACAGTGCCATTCTTCCTGCCATAAAGACAATGGGCTAAAACTCTGAAACTGCAAACTAGCCCAATTAAGTATTTTCCTTTATAAGAGTTTTTTGTGGTCAAGGTGTCTCTTTACAGCAATGAAACTCTAAGATAGTGTCTGATAATACAATAAAGAACCTTGGTCCCTACAACTATATATTTCGAAATAATCAGGATAATCTGTAGTTTCCCAACATATGGAAATGAAACACATTTGATGCATAATGTTAGCCTTTCCAATTTAATATTTCTCATTGCATTTGCCTATTTAATTATTGAACTGTACATAATCATGTACATATATTACTTTCAATTTAAAAATTAAAAACTGGTTGCCAAGTGACTGGGTAAAAGGATGGATGAAAAGGTCAAGCAGGACATTTTTCTAAGAGTTAAGCGATCCTGCACAGTGCGGTGGTGTTGGAGTCAGATCATTACAGTTTTCATAGAATGAACAATATCGGGAGTTAAGTGTAATGTTAATGGTGGGGTTTGGTTAACAGTGATATGCTTGTGTGAGTGTGGTTATGTGCTGTGTGTGACTCATCAGATGTAACAAAATGCTGGGGTAGGACGTTAACACTAACAGAAGCTCTTTGAAGGTACAATGCATAAGGCAAGCTTATGTCTTTCATTCATCTACTTTGCTGTGGATCTAAACTGCTTCCAAAAGTATCCTAAATAAAATTTCCATCCCCACTTTTGTATCTGCATGAATGATAGTTATAGGCGTCGAGGATAATTCGTAAGATGTATCATAAGATTATTCATATTTTAATGGCTTCCAAAGGTTAGATAAAGATAGATGAAAGCAAGAGATTCTCTATACATTATGGGGAATTAATTAGAAATTACTATGGGAAAGGTTCAATCATAATAGTACAAAGTTGAAAATTGTCAAGTAAAACTTATCCAAAATAGTACAACAGATAAAAATTACAAAACGTACTAAAATTCTATAAAATGCAATAAATGAAAAGCTATCTTGATTTGCATAGCCTAAATTGTCAGGATGAAGGCCAGTGAAATATTAAAGTAAAAGTCTCTATATGTTTATTTATTTTTAAAATCCATAATATGTTTTGTGATTTAACTAGCAAATAAATTACACTGAGAAATTATGACCTGAGAAATTAGAAGGTCATTTGTGAAAAGTCATCGAAATATCCCAAACAGGGAAAGAAGAATGAACGAAGAGCCTGTTGTCAGAGGTTTGGTCCTGACCAACAGGACAGGTGCGCATTTGGGGATATTCTCTCTGTGCGTCACAGACCTTTTTAGTTCTGTCCTTTGATTCTCTTTGGGTTGGTTGAAGAACCCCTGTTCACTTTTGTTCTCCATTTCTACAGAGTATTCCACATTTTAACTCCCAGCCTGTGTCCTTGTTGATGAAGTGAATTTCTAGTTTTAACATCAATTTAATTTTATTTTTGACTATTTCAGACATGAGTACCACAACCATTATCTCCATGCTCTTTTCTCATCCAATTCCTATTTCCAAGCTTCCCCAGCTTCTAAAATTCATGACATCTCCTTTAATTATTGTTACACAAGTGTGCACGTGCACGCACACACACACACACACACACACACACACACACGTGGATATGAATATAATCTGGTGAGTTGTTTTAGTCTTGCTTGTGTGCATTTGTGTTCAGGGTTGACAATTTTAGATTGGATAATCTATCGAGGGGCTTGTCCTTGGAGAAGACTGACTAACTGCCTGTTCTTCTTCATTGAGGGGTGGGACTTTACCCATTCAAATTGGGATGTTAATTAATGTTGTCATTGTATAGACAATATTGGGAGACTATATTGTTAAGATTTCATGGGTGTGGTTCCCTGTCTCCCAGGAGGTATCCTAGACCCATGGCTCCTAGTCTCTACCCAACTCCCTCCATTCTACAATGCTTTCTGAGCCTTAGGTGTAAGGGTTTGTAGGCAACATGATATTGAGTCCTGCTTTTGTAGTAGTTCACACAGTCTGTTGTTATAATTGGGGGAGTTAGTCTATTAACACTCTGATTATTGATAAGCAAGAGCCTCCCCACCATTTTTGTTAAATCAGAGTTTCATTACATTCCAGGCAGCAAAATAACTACCAAAAATGCCCAAAAAATTTTAAATGCTAAAAAATTTATGGAAAAATATTCAAATTGCAAATAATAAAAGATGTCACAGACTAATTACCAAGGTTTCCCCTGTTTGCTATTAATCATACTAGTGAAGTTTTATATATATGCATATTACTTGCTTATTGTAGGAGAAAATTATATTTTCATAAATTGATAGTCATAAAATAACACAATTTGTCTGGAAAGTATTTGAAAGTGAGTCAAGTGTGTGTTTACGTTGAATGATTCAATTACATGTCCTTCAAAGCAATGAGTGGAAAACTGCAAGCAACCTAAATGTAAAAGCAGAATGCTGCGAAATATGGCATATTTGCATTAAAGGGACTTAAACTTACTTAGTTTAAAAATATTTTCTATAATCTACTGTTATTAGCGAACAAATTGTGGAAGATTACATATAGTATATGGGCACATATACTTAAAAACATAAATGGTAGCTATCTTGGATTTTTAAATTACAGGTGATTTGAAGTTTCTCTTTCAGTCAAAATTTGTGTGGGGAAAAATACAAAAGTAAAATTATGTTAACTTCAAGTGTGCAAATGCATATGACTCTGATTAGAGACTAAATGTCACATAATGCAATCAAGAGTATATGTAAAGTGAAATACAGTTTCAATGTAAATGATATTTCCTTAAAAATATGACGCATTTACAAAGAAATATTAAGGGTATGGCGACTTTTCGAATGCCATTTTACATAGCGCTATAAAGAATATGTCTGTCAAACCCCACACATCTCAAAACATAATGACTAGAGTCGTTCAAGCTGTTTGGTTTCATAAATCTGAAATTATGAGACCGATATTCAAAGACAAACCACTCATGGCATTTATCTTATTGTTAAGAAACACCAGTCTGGTCCCCTTGGCTCCTCTGTCACATGGTCTCATCCTTCAGGTGAAGGAGAAAAAAACACACATGAATCTATGCACAGCAACAAGAAAGTGCTGAATACCAAGGCTGGTGTCCATCACAATACCTGCCTGAGGTGGGTATTTATGAGAAATGCCAGAGGACAAAGGTAAGACACCGATCCAGACAAGCCCCTGTTGGTAACTTCCATCCTGAAACAAGAGATTTGATGACCCTTATTATATCTGCTTGCTGAGCAGAACTCCCCAAGCTATTAGTGGTCATAAAATTATCCAGCTGTTTTTCAAATTCATCCATGGTGTTTGACTCAGTGACCTCCTCGGTCGATGAATTTCACAGGTTGACTATACACGTGCATAAAGCATTATTTACCTCAGTTTGTACTGAATTTACTGCCCCTTGTTTTTTATCAAGTATCGGCTTGTCCTCAGTGTATTATAGAACAAAGTGACCAAAATGTCCTTTATAAATCCGAGAGCCTCAGTCAAGGATTTTTATAAAATACACCATAATTTTAAAAAATTCATAAGAGAGATGCTAAGATTAGCTTCAGTTTATCTACTTTCTGTCTAGATTTTATTCTCTCCAGTATACATTATTTAACTATGTTTCCAATTCTACATCATTACACCCAATCATTTTATCTCCCACTATTAGCAAACCAAGAATGAGAGTCATGACTATGTCCTTCTTTCAGTGGGAATCTCATTTTGACTTTATATAACATGATTAACTTACAATACAACGATTTTCTTTTAATTTAATTATTTGTTCTTATAAAATAGACATATTCAAAACATTTAAATTTAACTGGACTAGGGCATTATAATGTTCAAAGGGGGCATTTTAGATATTATCCTTGAGAGCAGTTACTTTCTGCTGAATTCTTCTGGGATAATTTGGGTGTACCACAAGTGATGTTCTTGTCATGTGGTCTTCTTCTAATCTATAGACTAGCCATCAGCTTCTCACTATAACATTCAGCAATGATCTCAATACTCAAAATACAATTTCTACATGTACGATTTATATTTTTGTGGTATTATTTTTAGTCATAAATAAATACGTTAAACGAAAGTAGTAACTTTCAAGTGTATACTAAGGCACAGTTTTCTTTTCTAGGATTATAGTCATCCAGAGTAGTAGATGTTGGTAATTCCCGATGTGTCACCACAGCCAACGAAAATCTCTTTATTTATGTAGTGAAGGTACAAGAAACTTTAAATATAAGTAAGGATACGATGCATGTTTATCACAAAGTAAAACAATGAGTCAAAAATCAGCGATTCTTCCTTATTATTTGGACTAGGACACTGTCCAGAGAGCATCTGCTACTATATCCATAAGCTCCTTGATTTTACTGTGCACACCCTACATCAAGCTCTTTGTAAGGTGGAATTATATGATATTTCATAATTATATATTTTGCATGGAAAATATCTTAAAACACAGTAAAATGTCTGTGTGGAGTCCCTGGAGACTTATACTGACACAGAGCACCATCAATGGTGGGCATTAGAGGTGTCCTCCACCACTCTCCTGTCTCTCTACCCAGGAAACACTCAACCTAAGGTTGCGGTCACTATTTCTTCTCCTTGGACAGTGACTCTGAATTTGTAAACAACAGATTTTGAAATAATCGATTCGGCTGTATAAAACTTCAATTTGTTTCATTTCACAGTGAAATAATATTTTGCCACGTGTTTATTCTGCACTTCCCCAACTCTTTTCATGGCATACATTTGCAACATTTTACTTCATTGTTCTTAAAATAACAGAGCTAAACTAGGAATGTTAGACTGCCCCCATGATCCCAGCACAAGAAAGAAAGTATAGTTCTGTTTGTCTATCTTATCTTTAGAGTGTGAGGCCCACTGAAGGGCGCTCTGGCCTTCAAGAGGACAATGCTATCTCACTGTTCTCTGTGGATGTTCACTGTTCTCACTGCCTTGTGATACAAACATTTGGCTGTGTCACAAGCTCCCATCATAAGGTAGCACCCTTGCCAGTGCCCTACAGCAATAGTGCCACCTGCTCTTGGACTGGGACATTGAGAACCATGACCCAAACTCATCCTTTACTTTTTGAAAGTTAATTGCAGCCTATATATCATTGTAGTACAGAAAGCTAACAGAAGAACAGAACAATCTCTCCATTTCAATAAAAAATGTAATGAAGTGAGATAAAGTTCTACATAAATATTAATACTGGGTATTAGAGACGTAACTCATCAGTTAAAGGCACTCTTGGCTCCTTCTGGGTGACATGAGTTCTATTCCCAGCACCCATGTCACCACAGCCTGTACATTTAGCTTCAAGGGACCTGACACTTTCTTCTGTACTCCACGAGTACCTGTACACAATTGTTGTAGACACAGAGAGATACACATACACGGTTTCAAAAATAAAAACTAAAATTATTTTCAATACTATTTTGGAGAAATATAGACCATACCATGTTTATGGAAATCTGTATAAACTTCCTAAAATATCTATGTATATTAAAGAGGTTAAATAGAATTATTTTAAGTGGGGTGTGGGTAGGGTTAACTCAACTAGATAGACATCATGTGCTACCAAATAAAAATTTCAATACCAGAAAAAAGAAAGAAAGAAGGAAAGAAAGAAAGAAAGAAAGAAGGTAGAAGGATCACAAGTATGAGAACTACATAGACCTTGTCTCAAAATATGAAAATGTAATTAAGTAATTTACAAGACTGGCATGGCTATGGGCATTCATATCCTCATCTTGTGCTAGGATGTA
Organism: Rattus norvegicus; assembly: GCF_021556685.1. NCBI lineage: Eukaryota > Metazoa > Chordata > Mammalia > Rodentia > Muridae > Rattus > Rattus norvegicus. Next base: position 225,068,252 of record NC_141535.1, on the reverse strand, counting down.
TATATCATGATCAATGCTTCTGTTTATGTCAGAACTATGCTGTTTTTCTAACTCTAATTCAACTTGAATTCTGAGATGGTGAAGTCTCTGGCAGTTATTGTATCATTTAGGATCCTTTTTCCTACTATTTATTGTTTTGCCATATGAAGTTTAACATTGTGTTTTTCCAATTTCTGTGAAGAGTTGTGTTGAAAATTTGGTTGCATTGTATGTGCAGATTACACACAGCAGGATGACAACTTTTGCAGCATTAATCCTACCTATCCATAACCATGGGAGATACTTTTCATATTTTGATGCCCTCTTTGATTTCCTTTTTAAATTTTTAAAAATGCTTTTAGTATAGAAGCCTTTTACTCACTTGGTTAGAGTTATTCCAAATGATACATTTTATTTTATTTCATTTTATTTTATTTTTGAGGCTACTGTGTGAACCGTTCTGTTCATTTGATTTCTATCTCAATGAGTTTGTTGGATTGTCAATCTTTATAGGTCACTGTAAGCTTTAGGGTCAGAATCTAACTCGTCCTAGGTCTAAAGCTCTGAGGAGCTCTGGGTCCAGACCCCACCCCCACCCCAGGACAATATTGGTGTTAGAGATTGTGTAAGTGACAGGCTGGCTATTAGATGGAGGATGCAATGGATTAGGTGGGTGACAGGCTGGCTAGCAGGTGGCGGTTGCAATGGATTAGGTGGGCGACAGGCTGGTTAGCAGGTGGCGGATGGAATGGATTGGGTGGGTGATAGGCTGGCTAGTAGGTACAGAATGGCCACTGACTCTGGAGTTCTATTAAACAGGACCTGGAGTCCTCTTTCACAAAGAGCCACATTAAACAGAAATAAGAGGTTATGAATGAAAATGGTGTTCTGTCATTTTATGTGAATCCCTTGGATTAAACTCAAGGCCTAGGTCCTACACATAAGAACTTTAGTAACAACCATTTCACCATACTCTCACTATTTCATTAACATTAAAGAAAAATGTACATTTCCTATTATAATGGTAGCTTTATTTATTCTCCCTATATTATTAGTTTGTACTTCATCAAAAAAAAACTCGGTTTTATTGGAGAATACAAATCTTCCCCTCATCCTGTTAACTGATATTAAAGTGGCTATTTTCTTTGCTTTTTTTACTAAATATTACCTAGTACTTTTTAAATATCTTTCTTTTTTATTGGTTATTTTATTTATTTACTAGGCTACATAATACTTTCTAGTTAGTCCCCAGATTTTTCTTTTTAATATTGTGTCATGATATTGGGGATGTTCAGGTATGTCACATTGTAACAATAGAATCAGAAATTTAGTTGAATAAGATTTTTATAGACATGAAATTTGCTTTGTATGATTTCTATTTTTTTTTATAGTTCGGCTTAGTTTATTATACTCAATGTCAGCTCTTCCTTTAATTACACATTTTACTTGTTGTTGGAGGACATGATATACCGGCTACATTTCCTTCTATGTCTGTTTCTCCACTGTCTTATTTTATTATATTTTTTTCTCATACAATACATTCCAGTTCCCCTTCCACTCTGCCCAGCTCCCCGCCCTACCTCCTCTCCCCAGATCTACTGACCCTTCATTTCTCTTCAGAAAAGAGTAAGCATATATTTTTAGGAAATAATTTTACAAATACCTTTAAAATATTTTTGTATTTATCTTTGAAATTAATATATCCCTCACCCGAATTCCTTTCCTGAGTAATTCAAGAGTCCTTGCCAGCCACTATGATCACTCCAATCTGCATTCATATGTTATTAGTTCACCAAGTGTAATTATATCTTTTCAAAAACTCATTATGTATTTATTTGCTCGCAAGCATAAAATATTTTATAACCCATTCATAAATGTATGTGCTGTTCACTCACTTCCTCCTCTCTGGCATTTCTTCAGCCATCTTTCTCCTGATGTTCTTTTAATGTCATGTCAATACTAGATTAGTAAACTCTCTAAGCTCATTTTAATGTTTTTATTTATTTCTACTTATTTAAATATTGTCTATTGACGAATTTGAAACTGAATTTGCTTTCCCTGTGTATCGTAACAACCATAAAATTTATTTTTTATTTCCATTGTGAACATTTCCAACTTAAATTTAGCTTTTTCTTCGTGGCATTATTTTACTTGAAATGCTATTCTGATTGATCTCATCCTGAAGGCTCACCGCATTTGCCCAAGGACAGAGTTACTTAATTAAATTTTGATGTCTTGCAATATTCTGTGCTGGCCATTCCTATGGACTGATGATTTCCATAATATTTTAGCCCATGTTGAAACTAACAAAATGTCACTTCCATATTTTTGTTCCTTTTCTGAGCTCCAAATAGATACACAACACACACTGCTGTCTTAAATATGGTTTGATTTTCTTCATGTGTCATAATCATTCTGCTGGTTTTCATACTGGCAACTTCTTTCTACATAATTTTCAATTCAAAATTCTCTCTTCAGTATTCTCTAGCCCGCAAAGTAAGCCCTTCAAATAATTTATAATTCTTTGCCAATATTTTAATTCTATGTACTATATATGAATTTTTTTAAAGAAAATTATTTCATTTGCTGTATTTTATTCTTGATTTTACAACTTTAAGGTATTTTCTTCTATTTCATACTTTACTGCTCAATACTATAGGCTATCTGATAATTCTAATCTCTGTATCATTACATATTACTGTTTTATTTTCTCTGTCTTTTGTGGTGATCTTTAATGGCATGCGAATACTGCTTACTCATAACTGATATGTCTTGGAAGCTAAACGATGTGTTCATTTCTCAAAAGAAATTATATTTGCTTCCAGAAAGAAGTAAACACTAGTATCAACACAGGCTCAATTAAACACCTCCCCGCCAACATCCAGACTTCTGAAGATTTTGTTTCCACATAGATCAAAGGAGCAAGGTAAATTTAGCAGGTATTCTTAATATTTTAAATTTGCCTATGAAGCAAAATTGTTCCTAAGTAGTACTGAAGTGAGTTACTAGTCAGAGATATTCGGCATAAGTTTATATTATAATAAGCAGGTAAAATCTATAACATTATTAATATCATTGTCAACTTAAAGAAAAAAAGAAACTATCTCTACAAGCCATTTATTTGTATCATTTGTTATATTGAGTGCCATGTGAATAACACAGTTAAGGTTGCTATACTCCAAGCCACAGCATTATGTGAATCTTGTCACTATACACATAATGGTTGGCAAATTGAAAATACATGAGCATTATTTTCCAACAAACCAACAATTAAATTGTAAGAGTTCTGTGTATTATTCATTTTTCGTTCAACTGTACTGTTTATTTCGCATTTTACATTTGTCCCTTATTTCAATGCTTTTGTCTTTTGAAAAGTGGGTATCTTGCCTGGGTATTTAATTCCCAGTAGAGAATCCCTTGTAGTAACAATCTTTAAATTCTTAACCATTTAAGACAATCATTCATTTGAAAAAAATGCATGATTTAGGAATAAAAATGTTTTGCTTCCATGGTACTTCTTCAGGGCCCTTTTCTTTCCTGTATTTGCTGTTGGCTCTGCGTCTCCGCATCCTTTTGTCCTGATCTTTTTCTATTCTCGGTGCAAGACTTGGTTTTACAAGTTCCTAGAAACAGTTGAGTGTGGGGAACTTACAGAAGCCACACAGCACAAACAAAGCCAAGGGCAATCACAGAAGGTTTAATCAGGCCAAATATGCAGCAAGTGCTGGAGATCTTACTCAGAGGGGACTCTGCATCTCCTAGGGTACACAGCTTCACTAGAGCATTGGAACGCATTCTGATGGCCAGCAACAATCAGGTCAGCCCAGAAAATCTAAGATCTTCTGCCCAGGCTACTGCCATGCGGCTATGAGAATGAATATCTTGCTTTCACTGTCCAAAACCTCTTCTAATCCAAAGGGCTCTTCAGGAAGTAGTCCTGAAGGGGTGCAGAAGGAGAGAAAATGTAGGGGTGTTTTTTAGAGTATAAAACAGAAACTAAGCCACTTGGATTTAAGTTATTGAAATTCCTGACACAATAGAGTGAGCAGTATTTATCCTTCCTTCTATTGAAAGGATTGAAGCAAACCACTCTGACGTTGTCACTGGAAAATATTAAAATGACAGCATTTAGAAAGGCTTTAGAAATAGTACATTGTTAACATATTTTCAGGAAGAAATACCCATGAAAGTGGGGAAATGAGAAAGGAGAAAGTGTAGGAGGACAGATTATTATCTTAGAACAGCAGCTACTGAAAAAAATAAAATAATAAAATAAAGTAAACCAGCTAGTGTTTCCAAAACAGATTGAAAGACAGAAGATCTTTGAATGTCCTTTTCTTCAAGGATCCAATGAAAGTGAGGGGCAAGTTTACGTAAATTCAAACTCCTAAGTACAAAAGAAACTGAAATCTTAATATGTAAATATTCTCAAATGATTTATGATTTATTTAAACTTGGTACCAGTTAAACATGTGACAACATAGTATTAGTGACGTTTCTGCACTATTAATATGTATACATGTGATTGTGTTAATAGTCTGTTTTCAGTGTTTAGGGAGTTTTCATCCACTAGTTGTACTTGAGTGCGGACTGCCCTTTCACCAAAAAACTTTGGGAGTTTGCCATTTATCTTAAGGATGTCATTTCCCCATGGTAGGCATTAATTATAGCTATTTCCAAATGAGTCCACAAATTTAAAGGTATAATTTACTGTTTACTTGTGGTAGTGTTCTAGTTTTGTTTCTCCTTCTGTGATAAAAGATCTTGACAAAAAAGCAAAATGTGGGTCAGGGGCTGGAAAATAGATTAACAGCTAAGAATACTAGCTACTCTTCCAAAGCACCTGGGTTTGATTCCCAGCACCCACATGATAGAACACAGCCAGGTGTAACTCCAGTTCCAGGGGATCTGAAGCAATATTCCAAACTCCAGCAATCAATTTGAGAATTAAAAACACGCTTTAGCAATTGTTTCGCTTATTTTCCATTACATAGAAGATTATAAAGTCTTCCTTCACCAAATGTGTTTTATATAACTTCCAACAAAAGGAAGAGGAGGGGTTCTGAGACTAAATGGTTATTATGTAACTGCACAAGTTATTCAGTTTATTGGGGATAAGCTAATTAGGTTGGGTAGCCCCATATATTCTTTATATGTCTCAACACAAAACATTCTCTACCCTTCCTCCCTTTCTCTCTCACACTTTCTCTTTTTTCCAGGACATTTTCTATGACATTCTTAATTACTTCACTCTCCATGGGCTTCCATTTCTGTAACGATTTTCGTGTTTTCTTTTTTTTTCCCATTGAGTTCAGGCCTATTCTTTCCATTACTTGACACTTAATGTAGTTACTGTTTTGTGTTTCCCAACTACAGATTCTCAGATTAGTTCTTGAAATCTCCATGTCCACAAGTTTCTTCACATTATTGTGCTCTTCCTTCCGTTATCTAGAAATACCATTTCTTTTTTTTTTTTTTCGGAGCTGGGGACCAAGCCCAGGGCCTTGTGCTTGCTAGGCAAGCGCTCTACCACTGAGCCAAATCCCCAACCCCTAGAAATACCTTTTCATCCCTTCCCATGACACATGCTTCTTCCAGAAATTTCTGAGCTGACCCATCACGATGCATCATTCAATCCATCATTGAGAATTCATGATCTGTTTTTGGAACTGCCCCTTTGCTTTTATTTCCAACTGCTTAACACACATAGCTGGGAAAGACAATCAAATCTAAGTATGTCTGAATCTCTATCCATCCTTTTCGATGGACCGTGATGGAAGCAGAGTCAAGCCCACACTTGCTGGTCGTATTCTGTAGGCATTTCCTCCAAACATCACAGATTCCTTAGTTTATTCGGATAATTTTTACACAACTGTTTCTCATGGTCCCAAGAACTACAGATACCACCTCCTCCCTTCTCAAATCCCCACCAGTTCTTCTTTTCTTGATCCTTAGACAATACCTTGATTTCTTGTTCTACTTGAAAATGAGAAAGCAATCTTAGAGAGAATTCCACACCCTACTTTAGTTGGTATTCATTACCCAATAATTCTCCATACCCATTCTTTCTTTCTCCTTGGACTTTAGTTCTATTTTAAGCACATTAATAAATGTATTAAGATAACAATGAAGTTGTTTTTATACAGATTTTTCACTTGCTTGGTTAGAGTCACACCAAGACTCTTGTATTTTGTCGAAGGCTTTTTCAGCATCAAATGAGATGATCATGTGTTTTTATTTCTTTGAGTTTGTTTATAGAATGGATTGCCTTGATGGATTTCTGTATATTAAACCATCCTGCATCCCTGGGATGAAGCCTACTTGATCACATTGAATGATGGTTTTGATGCGTTCTTGGATTCAGTTTGTGAGAATTGTATTGAATATTTACGCATTAATATTCATAAGGGAAATTGGTCTGAAGTTCTCTCTCTTTGTTGGGTCTTTGTGCGGCTTAGGTATCAGTGCAATTGAATAGAAATATGTATCAGTGAGGGATGGGGAAACTGGTGGTAGCCACTAAAAAGTCTCAGACATCAGGGAAATGAGAGGCTCCCAGGATCCAGTGGGATGACTTCAGCAGAAAGACAGAACAAAGGGGAGATAGAACCTGCAAAGACCACCTCCAGTAAATAGGCCTGCAGTTGAGGGATGGGGCCACCCACCCATCTCAAAATTGTTAACGCAGAAATGTTCCTGTCCAAAGGGAAGACAGAGACAAAAAATGGAACAGAGACTGAAGGAGAGGCCATACAGAGACTGTCCTACCTAGGAACCATCCCATCTGCAGACACCAAACCCCTACACTATTGCTGATGCCAAGAAGTGCTTGCTGGCAGGAGTCTGGTATGGCTGTTCCCAAGAAGTTCTACCAGCATTTGCCTAATACTCACAGCCAATCATGGAACTGAGGCCAGGGACCCCAATGGAAGAGCTATGGGAAAGACTGAAGTAGCTGAAGGGGATTGTAACCCCTTAGGAAGCATAATATCAACTAATCAGACAACCCATAGCTCCCTGAGACTAAGCCACCAACCAAAGAGTACACATGGAAGGACCCATGGCTCCAGATACATATGTAGCAGAGTATGGCCTTATCTGACATCAGTGGGAGGGGAGGCCCTTGGTCCTGTAGAGGCTTGATGCCCCAGCATAGGGGGATGCTAGAGCAGCGAGGCAGGAATGGGTGAGTGGGTAGAGGAGCACATTCATAGAGGCAAAAGGAAGGGATAAAAGGGGGAAAGAAGCAGGGGTTTGTGAAGGGGTAACCAGGAATGGGTATGTCATTTGAAATGTAAAGGAATAAAATGATTAATAAAAAATGAAATAATTTACATTAGGTTACTAAAAGACAGTTGTCTTTTATCAACTTTTCCATTTCCTTTGTTGGACTAAGTCACACAGCCTTGCTAAATGAAACACAAAGATACTTGATAAATACAGTAATTTATTTCATTTATCCAATGGTAATTTTTTGATTAAAAATCTTCAGCAATTCTCATACTTGCTTTTGAGGTCTGATTGATTCTAATCCAACAGTCTATGATGCAGCACCTTCTGTCTCCATATTCAGTCTGGTAGTTTCTTTTTATTTGGGAAACTCAGAGCATCAAATTAGACAATGGATTTCAACCAGCTTCCAACTTATCCTATCTACAAAACAGTATCCACAGTGTTTTGAGATAATTCAGCATACTTTCTGAAATCCTTTTTTTTGTCTCATTCCTCCTCACCTGTATGGTGATAGAGAAAATATTTAAGGTTACATGAGGCATAAGCACAAGGCTTGAACTGTGAGAGATTCCAAATATACATGTAGTTCCGTCGATTTGCTCAGCACTAGACAAACCATTCAACTCCTTTAATTCCTAAAATCATCTTCTCTAGGTTGAGAATGATGTTATCAGTTTTAAGGTTAGTGTGGGATAAAAAAAACCTAATGATTATGAAATACTATTTAAAACATTAATGGCATTAGAGTTTCATTGGGTAATTAAACCTAATCTAAAATCATTACCTGTGTGCAAAAATGTTGGTGTCCTGCTTTTTGTAATAGTTTCCTTGAGATACAAGTTACATACCATAAAATATTCATCTTTATAAATCACTTAATTCTGTTCCTTTGTTCTTAGTATTACCTTGAGTTGTCGAACCATAATTAATATCTAATTTTAGGACAACTCCGTTCATCAAACAGAAATCTCCAAGCCATTGATAATTATCCCCCACCCTTGTTATTCTTTCTTTATAGACCCACATGCTCTGACAGTTCACATAAAAGGAGTCCCATGACATATGCCTCACTGTCTCTACTTCTTGGAATGTCCTCAAGATCTGTCTTTGCTGCCTATAGGTAGCTGTTATCTATTCATAGGAGGTACCAGAAGCTCCCACAGGCCAGCCTCTGAATGAGCCACATAATATTTCTTTTTAGTCTATGTATCTTCTTCTCTGTCTCCAAAATCACCCTACTTACTAAATTTTCTCCATAGAATCACAGGTCCTGAGATGATTCTTTGTACAGAGTTGAAAGAAGGCCAACACTAATTGTTGTGTAATCACAAATAGAGTGAAATAAATGTACTCTGACATCTCCGAAGATGGCCTTTAAGAAATTTTTAATATCTATTCCTCACCTGAGGCTATACAATTATTGATCAGGAAATTTTATAATTTTAGATTTGAAGGGTAGACAAATACTTTTCACAAAAGAAATAAGAAATAAAATAATGCATAGTTATACAAAGATACAGTCGACAATGTGTATTTAAAGTTAGGATTTGGAATGTCTGAAACCCCAAAATGTTTCATTTTTTTCATGACATCTGGTCAATACTATGTATTAAGTTATTCACAAAAGCAATGACTTTTCCTTAACCAACTATTTTATTTATGAGTAAGATGAAAAAAAAAGGCCTGTGAGATGCATACTAAAAATATATTGCCTGGTTGCCATGAAATGTTTCTTTGTAGGGAATTAACTCTTCTTTCAAAGAATGTCTAGAAATTATATATGGATTTCAATTTAATTTCTCTCACTTTCTTCTCTAGCTGTCATTATTTTGCTTGCTTTTGGCAGTCTCTTACACTCCCTGATTTTTTTTTGTTACTTTAGTATATAATGTTCATGTTCTAACACACATTATACCACTCAAAGGTTCACATTTCCTGAATTACAATTTTTTTCTAGTTCACATTATGTTGTGGTATACAAAGAACATTTTATTGATAACAGGCCAGGAATAGTGATTTATGATTTTGATAGACGCTAAAATGAAGAAATGTTTGTCATTTGTCTTAATGACACTTTCACACATTTGGGTGGATGTCATCCTTATTTTTCTCCTCTTGGGTCTGTAAGCTACATGGATAGTTTCAGTTAAAATAAAACTCTTATACAAGCAAGAGTGATTTTATCATTTACTTTCATAATTTTTGAAAAAGTGGCTTAGCTCACGCAAGGGCAAATCTAGATTTGAACTACATGCAACCTTTTCAAAGCTTTACCCACAGTTATGTAGGGATATAGGCATGCATTTCTTTGTTTTAGTGAGAGATATGACCGGGAATAAATTGAAACACCATTGAGTAACACAGTTCCTGGGATATTTATATCTTAAACTCAAACCTGGAAGTACTACACCTCCTCTGGGACAAATCTGATATTTTACAATTTTCTCCAAAATGAAACTCAGAATTATTTCTATGTAAGTCATCTATTTTCAGAAGCTATGCCTCCCCATAACATTCAGTAATTTTTGTGCCTAAAAAAATCAGCAGCTGATAGAAACGTACTGAAGGGGCACTCATTCACTTCATAGGTGTTCTAAAGTTTTAAGTTCAGCATTCAGTGCCTGTAATGTTATATTATTATGAAGTTGGTAAAGGATGGTTTGAACGGGTTTATCTGAATTCATTCAATTTCAGATGTCATGGAGAAATTTGAGGATCATATTTCATTAAGTCAGATTTGTAGAATTTGTTTGTCTATAGTTACTAGTAAACAGAGAAGCTAGAATATGGGCCAAATCAATAATTCCAGCATGTTGAAAATTCCATTTTGGGTTGCTTTCACTTGCTCACTTCATGAAACTTTGCAGAATACATAGTAAATGCACCTTTGTAAATGGTTCCTATGTTTCAAGCATCCTGAAAAGATTCCCTGAAGACTACAGTAAAAAAGTGTATGCCGACATTTAGAATAATGTATTGGGATAAATTCACGAAGCATAGATTAGGCAAGAAATGGTGGGAAAACTAAAAGCACAAAGTCCATTCTGGTTTAGATTATATAACACTCAACATAGAAGTAAAACAGTCCTTTTATTTCTATGAATGTAGCCTCTAAATTGGTGCCCATTCTTCAACTCATTTTACTTAGTTGTAAACACAGTTGCAGAGGTCAACTTTGAAGGATTTTCTTGAACCACATCCTCCAAACCTCAAGGTACTGGCATTTGTTTTTGGTGAGGCTGTAACATACAGCTTTGGAATGAGCATTGCTCTAATCCGCTTATAGACCATCTCCCATAGCCACTATCTGCTCACTTGAGCCGGTAAAGTAGATAAATACCTCTGTCCACTTACCCAACCTGTTACTGAGAGTAGTTCCTATTTGTCCATCCTCCAGTCATATGAGAAAAAAACCCTAAAATTCACTATCCTCAATTGTAATGTTTTTGTTTTGTTTTTATACAAATTATCTCCTTAACTTCTTTCTGTCTGGCTTGGGTTTCCTTTAACAGCATTTTGTGGCATTTCCTATAACTCTTCTGGCATTTCTTCCTTCCTTACAAGAACACACTATGTGGTTTCGACTGTTACCTTTATAATTCATTAGAAGTTTTCCGGTTATAAGTTTAACCTACATAATAGTCTATAAATAGGTCAAGGTTGTGAATGGGACTTTATTTTCGTGTCTCTTCCACCTTGCTATTCCGGGCACATTGTAGATTTCAATAAATGTCTGTTGAATGACAATGGACTGGTTCTGTGAGACTTGCTTGTTATTCTCCAGTGGATACATGTCCTACTGAGAGACAGCTCTTTCTAGTTTCTTATTTGCTTTTCAAGTTGTTCTTTTTCAACTCACATGTATAAATATATATCAATTCAGATTCCACCAAGGAAATCACTTTCTGATTAAATCAGAATACCAGGGAAAGGATTTTACAAGAGAAATAAGCTCATCAAGGAAGACAGAGAAAACAATAGAGGTTGTGTTTTCAAGCTAGATACACTGAAGCCTACAAATTCCGATGGAGCAATTTTGCCGTCCACCCCTAGCAGAGTCTCATTCACTGGGCTGGGGCCTGGTCTCACACTGTTAGGAACTTAGGAAAAATAGGCAATCACTAATTGACTGCAGTTATCTTACACCACAGATAACAAAGGAGACGCAGAAGATATGAATAATCTTCATCACAAGCCCCCCTCCCAACCCCAACACAACCAAGTACAAAATGATGGCGGTTAAAAGACTGGTAACTGGTAAGACATAGGGCAGAGGAGGGCACTGCAGTGTTGATGGCAGAGGGTAACGATCATGCCATTTTGGCCTAAACTTTTTCTTGATGTCACCTGTTCCTATTTACCTTCATCTTTGCTCTGTCCTCTGTAATCCTGGCCATGATTTAGTCCCTGACATTAACAATAGATTACTGCTTTGGAATAAAAAGTTAGTGTCTCACTTTGTAATATAATTACTTATCATTCTGGATTACTCATTTATATCCATAAAATCTACTCCAGCTCTACTATAATGGCAATGCCTGGTGTCCTGCCATCTCTTGTGGCTTTGGTTTCATGCCCATGACTCTAGCACTATATGTGCTTTTATTTGAGTTTTTACTTAGTAACAAACCCTTATTATTTCATCTCACTGCTTAACTTCATTCATTCTCTCTTCCTTCCTTTCTTTCTTCCTCTTCCTCCTCGTCTTCCTCTTCTTCCTCTTCCAACAGAGAAGTTTTCTATTTTAACTGAGAAGTTATTCATACTCATGGTTGGGAGAGCTTGCAATTCACCTTGTTAACTGAATAGGTGGGGAAACCGACAGCTAGCCTGTAAGAGGTCAGTCTATGAGCCTTGTGACCTGCCATTATAGCTGTCTATCTACCAGAAACACCATTATCCTAAAGTTTTGCAACTTCCCAAAATAGTAATATCCCTAGAGTCCAAGAGTCCAAATGTGAGCTGGTGAAGGACTTCTATACCCAAACCATACCACTTTCCTCCCTCATAGGCTCATGGCTGTGTAATAAAAAGTTTACTCACTCCAACTTACAGAATTCCCATCTCTTGGATGTTTCCAACCTTCCAAATCAAAATCTAATTCCAAATCCAAAGTATTTTCTGAGGTTAAAAAAAGCAATAACAACAACAAAAGCAACAAGAAACAAAACCACCTTAGTTGGGAAACCTGTGAGATCAAAAGAAAAAGATAAATTGTTCCAAAATAATTGTTCTCATTCCAATGACAGGGAAACAGGCCATCAAAGACGTAACTAAAGCAAGTCCAAAAGCCAGCAAGGAAAATGTTAAATCTGTTTCTCCAAGTCCAGCATCTTGGGTACTCAAGACATCACTTGACTCTATTTGGACTGGGAGCCTTAACTCTGAAGCCCTACCAAGTGTGTGTGTGGCCTCTCTCATGGGGCAGCCTCCCCCTGTTCCTACAGCCTTCCTTGGCAGTCATTCAGTTGTGAGTCTCTCTGTTAATTCCCATCTATTGCAAACTGAAGCTTAAGTGATGTGGGTTGATTGAGACTCTGACCACCAAATTCCAAACTGCGAGGCAGGCTCCATGCTCAGGGATAGCTGGCTTACACAAGATGAGCCCGATGCTATCTTTTGTAAACTATTGTTTTGATTTTCTTTGATTCTTCTTGGTTGTTGTTAGTTTTTTGTTTTGTTTGTTTGTTTGGTTGGTTTCTTTTTTTTCTTTTTTTTGCCTTGACTCATATCTAGTTTTCTACCAAAAGTTACATTTTATATTGTCATATGGAAAGAGGAACTGTAATGTAACTACTAGAAAAGATTCTCATATGAAATACCATATGAATGCATTTTTAAAATTATAAGCTGCTATAATTAATTTGTATTAATAGTGATATGCAAAGTAGTTTTCACAAAGTTCAGCTGAAACATAATACCTGTTGACAGTAATAACTCTTTTGTACATATTTTGTTGAGTATGCAAATACACTAGGCCTATTTTTTCATCTCTAAGTAAACATTTGAACAAGTATATTTGTTAATGTCCACAGTATGTTTATTATCGTGGCTGGAGTAGTAGACAAGGAAAATTTTTAAGACCTCAGATCTTATATTTTATTTTTCCTTTCATTGAAAATAGATTCTTTCCTCACATAATACATCCTGTTAAGGTTTGCCCTTTCTCTACTCCTCAAAGTTCCTCATCCCTCCAGATCTATGTCTTTTCTTTCTCTCATTAAATAAGAACAGGCTTCTTAGAAACAGTAATTTAAAAATTGTAACAAGGTAAAAAAAAACCTATTACATTGAAGTTGGACATAACAAACCAACAGGAGGGAAAAAGCTTAAGAAAAGGCAAAAGAATCAGAGACTCACTCATTCACACATTTCAGAAACTCCATAAAAACAATAAACTGGTGGCCAAAGTACATATGCAGAGGACATAGTTGCATACCCATACAGGTATAAATGTCTCCTATTTTCTCAAGCTCTGCAAATATATGGCTTGGGCTGAGCCCAGAATGTTTCTATCTAACTATCCATAGGCCTAGGCCTAAAAGCTTCTAGACTCTGTACAATCTAATATTCTGCAAGCCCAGACCCTGAAGGTTTCACTTACCAGCCTTTGTTTGCTACCTTAAGTCAAGAATGTTTCAGCCTCCAAGACTTACTGCTGAATAAACTCACCCTTTCTAGCTCTTTATAAACTCTGTATGCCTGGTTCAACCCTGATATTCTAGGTCAAATTCTTCTTGAAGCTGACTGATTCAAATTGGCTTCTCTTGACTTCTGACTGAATTGATCAGCTTGGAAAAACTGCCTCTGAACTCCATGAACTGAATTAAACTCATTGCAATGATTAACTAGAACTATAAAAACTGAACTGAACTCAAATGCACTCAATTGAATTATACTGAACTCAGCTGAACTCCCCTCCACTTCACTCCCTACACTGATCATAAGTGGCCTCTCTTTTCTGTCTGTTCTAGTGAGCGTTGGGCATATCCCATATTTGACTCATTCTGTCAAATCTTTTTCTGACTCATCACTTTACCTGCACCTCAAATAGGAGTCATTCTGGGGGGATTAAAAATAGGTAATAAGGGTATTCCATTATCCCAGCCTATATTCCTATATTTCTATATTCCTGCATTCTGGTATTCCTGTATTCCTGTATTCCAAAACAATCACCCTGACACAGGTCTTTGATGTTGTCACTTGCCAAAGTAGCCATGATGCTGAATTAAAATGCCTCCACATTTAGGCCCTGTACATGCTGTTTCAGTCTTTGTGAATTCATTTGAGCTTTTCATATGTTATTTTTCTTGGTTTCCTTCATCCCCTCTGCTCTTATAGTTTCTGATTCCTCTTCCTTGGGTTCCCTGAGCTCTAAGTACAGGATTTGATGAAGGTATCTTATTTAGGACATATGAGTTTTTCAATCTCTCTCTCTCTCTCTCTCTCTCTCTTTCTCTCTCTCTCTCTCTTTCTCTCTGAGTGTGTGTGTGTGTGTGTGTGTGCATGTGTGTGTGTTTCTATGCATGTATATGTCTTTGTATGTCCATGTGATGTCTGATTGTGGGTCTATGTATTTGTTCCCCTCTGTTGTACAAGGAAGCTTTCTGATGATGACTGAGCAAAGCACTGATCTATGAATATTACAGAACATCACTAGGAATCATTTTATCACTAAGGTTTTGTTTGTTTGTTGGTTTTAAAACAAGTCGTATTTAATATTATCCTAGATTTCTGGGTTATCTGGTCTATGGTTCTTATTCAATCAAGCAGTGTCAGGTATGGATTTTATCACAATTATTTGTTGGTTGGTTACTCCCACAAACTTCTGACACCATTACCCTAGCATGTCTTACAGGCAGTGGTTGAGGCTGGATTAGTGTATGCTACTTTTTTGTTGGCATTAAGAGTACCCTACTGCACCAAAGACTCTAGATTGTAGGGGTAATGTTGTGGTTTGCCCTGGGGTTATCTGTATTTTGATGCTAATTCCACTGCTCCAAGGACAGCTGCCTAGTCATGTCCTGTACTCAGAACTCAGGTGACTGCACCAGAACCTTCTGCCCCATTGAATTTGTAAAATACAGGTGAGGGGCAGGTACTTGATGAAAGGAGGCCTGTCATTGGAGGAGAAGGAAGGATGGGTGGGAAAGCAGTTTGAAGGAAGAGAAGGACACTGAAACTGGAAGGAGGAAGAGACAGGAAGGAGAGAGAGAGAAGCCATGGCAGGTGATGATAAGATTCTGTTCTGTGTTTTACAGGTTGTTATTAGTGTTCTTAATGGATTGATAGGACTGGGCTTTGTATATTCAGGTGGGCAATTATATCTTATCAATTGGGTCAAAAATTATTGTGGTGTGTGTTCTTTTTTTTTTTATTGACTTGAGTATTTCTTATATACATTTTGAGTGTTATTCCCTTTCCCGGTTTCCGGGCAAACATCCCCCTCCCCCCTCCCCTTCCTTACGAGTGTTCCCCTCCCAACCCTCCCCCCATTGCCGCCCTCCCCCCAACAGTCTAGTTCACTGGGGATTCAGTCTTAGCAGGACCCAGGGCTTCCCCTTCCACTGGTGCTCTTACTAGGATATTCATTGCTACCAATGAGGTCAGAGTCCAGGGTCAGTCCATGTATAGTCTTTAGGTAGTGGCTTAGTCCCTGGAAGCTCTGGTTGCTTGGCATTGTTGTACATATGGGGTCTCGAGCCCCTTCAAGCTCTTCCAGTTTTTTCTCTGATTCCTTCAACGGGGGTCCTATTCTCAGTTCAGTAGTTTGCTGCTGGGATTCGCCTCTGTATTTGCTGTATTCTGACTGTGTCTCTCAGGAGCAATCTACAACCGGCTCCTGTCGGTCTGCACTTCTTTGCTTCATCCATCTTGTCTAATTGGGTGGCTGTATATGTATGGGCCACATGTGGGGCAGGCTCTGAATGGGTGTTCCTTCAGTCTCTGTTTTAATCTTTGCCTCTCTCTTTCCTGCCAAGGGTATTCTTGTTCCCCTTTTAAAGAAGGAGTGAAGCATTCATTTTGATCATCTGTCTTGATTTTCATTTGTTCTAGGCATCTAGGGTAATTCAAGCATTTGGGCTAATAGCCACTTATCAATGAGTGCATACAATGTATGTCTTTCTGTGATTGGGTTAGCTCACTCAGGATGATATTTTCCAGTTCCAACCATTTGCCCACGAATTTCATAAAGTCATTGTTTTTGATAGCTGAGTAATATTGCATTGTGTAGATGTACCACATTTTCTGTATCCATTCCTCTGTTGAAGGGCATCTGGGTTCTTTCCAGCTTCTGGCTATTATAAATAAGGCTGTGATGAACATAGTTGAGCACGTGTCTTTTTTATATGTTGGGGCATCTTTTGGGTATATGCCCAAGAGAGGTATAGCTGGATCCTCAGGCAGTTCAATGTCCAATTTTCTGAGGATCCTCCAGACTGATTTCCAGAATGGTTGTACCAGTTTGCAATCCCACCAACAATGGAGGAGTGTTCCTCTTTCTCCACATCCTCGCCAGCATCTGCTGTCACCTGAGTTTTTGATCTTAGCCATTCTCACTGGTGTGAGGTGAAATCTCAGGGTTGTTTTGATTTGCATTTCCCTTATGACTAAAGATGTTGAACATTTCTTTAGGTGTTTCTCAGCCATTCAGCATTCCTCAGCTGTGAATTCTTTGTTTAGCTCTGAACCCCATTTTTTAATAGGGTTATTTGTTTCCCTGCGGTCTAACTTCTTGAGTTCTTTGTATATTTTGGATATAAGGCCTCTATCTGTTGTAGGATTGGTAAAGATCTTTTCCCAATCTGTTGGTTGCCGTTTTGTCCTAACTACAGTGTCCTTTGCCTTACAGAAGCTTTGCAGTTTTATGAGATCCCATTTGTCGATTCTTGATCTTAGAGCGTAAGCCATTGATGTTTTGTTTAGGAAATTTTTTCCAGTGCCCATGTGTTCCAGATGCTTCCCTAGTTTTTCTTCTATTAGTTTGAGTGTATCTAGTTTGATGTGGAGGTCCTTGATCCACTTGGACTTAAGCTTTGTACAGGGTGATAAGCATGGATCGATCTGCATTCTTCTACATGTTGCCCTCCAGTTGAACCAGCACCATTTGCTGAAAATGCTATCTTTTTTCCATTGGATGGTTTTGGCTCCTTTGTCAAAAATCAAGTGACCATAGGTGTGTGGGTTCATTTCTGGGTCTTCAATTCTATTCCATTGGTCTATCTGTCTGTCTCTGTACCAATACCATGCAGTTTTTATCACTATTGCTCTGTAATACTGCTTGAGTTCAGGGATAGTGATTCCCCCTGAAGTCCTTTTATTGTTGAGGAGAGTTTTAGCTATCCTGGGTTTTTGTTATTTCAGATGAATTTGCAAATTGTTCTGTCTAACTCTTTGAAGAATTGGATTGATATTTTGATGGGGATTGCATTGAATTTGTAGATTGCTTTTGGTAAAATGGCCATTTTTACTATATTAATCCTGCCAATCCATGAGCATGGGAGATCTTTCCATCTTCTGAGGTCTTCTTCAATTTCTTTCTTCAGTGTCTTGAAGTTCTTATTGTACAAATCTTTTACTTGCTTGGTTAAAGTCACACCGAGGTACTTTATATTATTTGGGTCTATTATGAAGGGTGTCGTTTCTCTAATTTCTTTCTCGGCTTGTTTCTCTTTTGTGTAGAGGAAGGCTACTGATTTATTTGAGTTAATTTTATACCCAGCCACTTTGCTGAAGTTATCAGCTTTAGTAGTTCTCTGGTGGAACTTTTGGGATCACTTAAATATACTATCATATCATCTGCAAATAGTGATATTTTGACTTCTTCTTTTCCGATCTGTATTCACTTGACCTCCTTTTGTTGTCTGATTGCTCTGGCTAAAACTTCAAGAAGTATATTGAATAAGTAGGGAGAGAGTGGGCAGCCTTGTCTAGTCCCTGATTTTAGTGGGATTGCTTCAAGTTTCTCTCCATTTAGTTTAATGTTAGCAACTGGTTTGCTGTATATGGCTTTGACTATGTTTAGGTATGGGCCTTGAATTCCTTTTCTTTCCAGGACTTATATCATGAAGGGGTGTTGAATTTTGTCAAATGCTTTCTCAGCATCTAATGAAATGATCATGTGGTTTTTTTTTTTTTATTAACTTGAGTATTTCTTATATACATTTTGAGTGTTATTCCCTTTCCCGGTTTCCGGGCAAACATCCCCCTCCCCTTCCTTATGGGTGTTCCCCTCCCAACCCTCCCCCCATTGCCACCCTCCCCCCATAGACTAGTTCACTGGGGGTTCAGTCTTAGCAGGACCCAGGGCTTCCCCTTCCACTGGTGCTCTTACTAGGATATTCATTGCTACATATGGGGTCAGAGTCCACGTGGTTTTGTTCTTTCAGTTTGTTTATATAATGGATCATGTTGATGGTTTTCCGTATATTGAACCATCCCTGCATGCCTGGGATGAAGCCTACTTGATCATGGTGGAGGATTGTTTTGATGTGCTCTTGGATTCGGTTTGCCAGAATTTTACTGAGTATTTTTGCGTCGATATTCATAAGGGAAATTGGTCTGAAGTTCTCTTTCTTTGTTGGGTCTTTGTGTGGTTTAGGTATAAGAGTAATTGTGGCTTCATAGAAGGAATTCGGTAGTGCTCCATCTGTTTCAATTTTGTGGAATAGTTTGGATAATATTGGTATGAGGTCTTCTATGAAGGTCTGATAGAATTCTGCACTAAACCCGTCTGGACCTGGGCTTTTTTTGGTTGGGAGACCTTTAATGACTGCTTCTATTTCCTTAGGAGTTATGGGGTTGTTTAACTGGTTTATCTGTTCCTGATTTAACTTCGGTACCTGGTATCTGTCTAGGAAATTGTCCATTTCCTGCAGATTTTCAAGTTTTGTTGAATATAGGCTTTTATATTAAGATCTTATGATTTTTTGAATTTCCTCAGAATCTGTAGTTATGTCTCCCTTTTCATTTCTGATTTTGTTAATTTGGGCACACTCTCTGTGTCCTCTCGTTAGTCTGGCTAAGGGTTTATCTATCTTGTTGATTTTCTCAAAGAACCAACTTTTGGTTCTGTTGATTCTTTCTATGGTCCTTTTTGTTTCTACTAGGTTGATTTCAGCTCTGAGTTTGATTATTTCCTGCCTTCTACTCCTCCTGGGTGTATTTGCTTCTTTTTGTTCTAGAGGTTTTAGGTGTGCTGTCAAGCTGCTGACATATGCTCTTTCCTGTTTCTTTCTGCAGGCACTCAGCGCTATGAGTTTTCCTCTTAGCACAGTTTTCATTGTGTCCCATAAGTTTGGGTATGTTGTACCTTCATTTTCATTAAATTCTAAAAAGTCTTTAATTTCTTTCTTTATTTCTTCCTTGACCAGGTTATCATTGAGTAGAGCATTGTTCAATTTCCACGTATATGTGGGCATTCTTCCCTTATTGTTATTGAAGACCAGCTTTAGGGCGTGGTGGTCTGATAGCACGCATGGGATTATTTCTATCTTTCTGTACCTGTTGAGGCCAGTTTTTTGACCAATTATATGGTCAATTTTGGAGAAAGTACCATGAGGAGCTGAGAAGAAGGTATATCCTTTTGCTTTAGGATAGAATGTTCTATAAATATCTGTTAAGTCCATTTGGCTCATGACTTCTCTTAGTCTGTCTACGTCTCTGTTTAATTTCTGTTTCCATGATCTGTCCATTGATGAGAGTGAAGTGTTGAAATCTCCTACTATTATTGTGTGAGGTGCAATGTGTGTTTTGAGCTTTAGTAAGGTTTCTTTTACGTATGTAGGTGCCCTTGTATTTGGGGCATAGATATTTAGGATTGAGAGTTCATCTTGGTGGATTTTTCCTTTGATGAATATGAAGTGTCCTTCCTTATCTTTTTTGATGACTTTTAGTTGAAAATTGATTTTATTTGATATTAGAATGGCTACTCCAGCTTGCTTCTTCAGACCATTTGCTTGGAAAGTTGTTTTCCAGCCTTTCACTCTGAGGTAGTATCTGTCTTTGTCTCTGAGGTGTGTTTCCTGTAGGCAGCAGAATGCAGGGTCCTCGTTGCGTATCCAGTTTGTTAATCTATGTCTTTTTATTGGGGAGTTGAGGCCATTGATGTTGAGAGATATTAAGGAATAGTGATTATTGCTTCCTTTTATATTCATATTTGGATGTGAGGTTATGTTTGTGTGCTTTTCTTCTCTTTGTTTTGTTGCCAAGACAATTAGTTTCTTGCTTCTTCTAGGGTATACCTTGCCTGCTTATGTTGGGCTTTACCATTTATTATCCTTTGTAGTGCTGGATTTGTAGAAAGATATTGTGTAAATTTGGTTTTGTCATGGAATATCTTGGTTTCTCCATCTATGGTAAGTGTTGTAGAGAGTAGGTAATAAGTTGGAAATAAGTAGAATTGATATTGCTCAAAATATATAAATATCAGATATTCACAAAATATACTTGAATATGATCAAAATGGCTGTTTGCCCGAGGAACTGAAAGTGTACAAGAGGAAAAGCAAGCACGAGTAGAAGTCAAAGTGAGAAAAACTGGTAGGAATAAATGGTTGTCATCCTCTAAGTCAACATGTGAATAAAGTAAAGGATATCAATTTCATCTTACCAGAGAAAAGGAAGCAGGAAAATGAAAATGACTTCTCTGGGATCCATCAAAGAACTAAAGTTGTAGCAAAACTGCCACCTCAAAACATGTACAAACAAATACATGCATAAAATCATTGAAGAAATTTGCCTTCCTGAAGCAGAGGGCAATGGAGTAGTGCCTGGGACCCCAATGTAGCAAGCACAGAGGGACATTGGAGTCAGTCACAGCACAGAGCTCAGCCATGACACAAATGTTGGAATTACTAAAGACAATTTTAAATCACCTAATATGTATGGTATGTATGCTAAATGGGAAATATACAAGAATAGATGTAAAGTTTAAGCAGACATAAAAAGTCTAAGAGAGACAAAGGGAAATATGGTGGGAAGAACACACACCATAATAGAAAATAAGTCCTTTAGTTGAGTAATCACTGAGTTTGAATCAAGAATTTAATGTGCATAAGGGTTTGAGTGCATAGTAACTCTCGGATGGAAATGGAAAGAGGAAAGAGAAAATGAAACAACATATTGACATGGGGATGTACCTCAGTGCTGCAGACTCATGTGGATCTGGGATTTGTCCTTCACCTTGCAAGGAAAAGAATCAAGTGAATAAGAAAAAACACCCCCAGAAGAATTTTAACCATAAAAGAAATTTGTTTTAAGTCATACTCAGTTGATAGATTTTATTGGGTCTGTAGTAATATGGAAGTGAAGGCATTAATAAGGGAGTTGGGGCTTTATGAATGTTTAATATAAAACTCAAAAAAATCATAGCTATATTCCATCCTTGGAACATAGTTATCCTCCCTCTTCTTAGGCCACTTCTGTACAGAGTGATTCCCCTACACAGAGGGGAAATAAAAAAGAACTTCATAGTGAAATACCCGATAAAATATTCTAAGTTGGAGTCCTGGATAGTTTCATGTCATCTTGACAGAAACAAAAGTCATGGGGAAGGAGAGAATCTCAATTAAGAAAATGTCTCCATAAGATCTGACATGCCTATAAGACATCTTCTTAATTAGTGACTGGTGTGGAAGGGCCTGGCCCATTGCAGAGGATGCCATCCCTGGACTGGTGGTCCTGGGTGCTATAGGGAAGTTTGGACAAGACAGAGTGAGACTGTTGAGGTTTAAATCTCAGCTCATGTCTGGACAGAACACACCAAGCCAACATGATTCCACATGGAGAGGTTTAATGAGAGAAGAGTAGAAGAGGGGAGGAACAAAGGAAACCAGCCATGAGCACATGGAGGGAAGGGTTTGGGAAATGGGAGAGAAGGAAAGAAGGGGAAGAGGGCAAGAGAGCAGAGAAGAGAAGAACAAAGAGAGTGAGGAGGGGGCAAGCAGCCCCTTATATAGTATCAGGCACAGGGGGCTGTTGCCAGGTATCTGTGGGTTGTAGAGCTTAGACAGAATACCAACATTCCCCCATTTTGGTTTAATGCAAAAGAAAAATTAGAGGTGATGGAGCAGCAAGAATAGGGTCATCATGTTCTCTGACTACTTCCTGCTTGCTCTGGAGTGATGTGTCTCTAGGGAACCTAGAAAAATGGGTATGGGATGTTTGTCCAGTCATAAGACTTGGCTGATTCCTTGTTGTCCAGGGTCTGTGGAACCATCTGAGGATAGATCAGAAAGAACAGGTCCAATAGAAGTGTCTGTGTTTGTGAGAGGAGATTGGACATCTGGAGGTCACTGGAACTATTCCACGTGTAGTAAGCACCTGGAATATATATATATATATATATATATATATATATATATATATATATATATATATATATATAGAGAGAGAGAGAGAGAGAGAGAGAGAGAGAGAATAAGATTAACTGCATGAACATTCTTTAAGATAAGCTTTTTTGTGGAGCAGAAAGAACAATTTGTTCTACAGAACGTGTCCTAGATGTCTTAAAACAGTTTGCCATGACAAAAAGACAGATAGAGAAAGCAGTTTCCAGATCCTATTTTGAAAGACTGTTTAGCAACAGATGGGTTCTGGGCCTCCCAGATTTGGGGGGGGGGGCGTCTGCCTGAGAAGCTGGTAAAGGAAGCAACATGTCCGTGTTAGTAGGTTGACTGGCTAGGAAAAGGAGAAGGGCTGCAGGCGAGCTTGAATTTAGGCAAATGGGTGGAGCAAAACAGAGGCTCCCAACTTAGCTAGAAGATCCCTTCCCAATAAGGGGATAGGGCATGTTGGTACCACCAAAAAGGAAGTGGTGAGAGGTACACCCCTAAAAATGCAACTAAGTGGTGGGGTTTGAAGATAATGTTGCCCCCTACCCAACAATGGGGAAACAGAAGAGAGAAGTGCATCCCCAAAACTCCATTAGGACTGAGTAAGTGGCCCCACTGTCCAAGAGGAAGGAGACTTGGACTGCCCACAAACCATGACAGTTACCTAGGGCTCCCTGCTGGTGATGGCAATGATCAGGTCAAGGGAACTCAGGCCCCTTCAGTTGTCCATAGCCAAGCCTAGGAGATTGGCTAGAGGGTTATCTGGATGTGCTGTTGACCTGTCCTGTGCTACTCAAGCGCAATAGACAGCCCAGTGTCCCTCTTGATGGCACCTAGAACTTAGTTCCCTTGGCTTGCAGAAGTTAGGGCAAGCATTTGCTCAATGATGTTGTTGACCTTGTTGATTTGTAACAGGAGCCTAGTGGACTCTTAGCCTTAGAAGACCAGGAGTTCCTGGCAGGGGCTGAGGCTGGTTTTAGTCTGTTAGCCTTCTCATCTCTCCCATGGTACACTTTAAAGGCTAGCACCAAAATTTCTGCCTGTGGAGTTAGGGGCCCCCTTTCTAGTTTTTTTTTTAAGTTGTCTTTTAGGTTGGGGTAGCTCTGAGAAAAGAAATAGGTCATCAGAAGTTGCTTACCTTCTGAGTTTTCAGGATCTAGATTAGTGAATTGTAATAAAGCCTTGGAAAGGCATTCTAAAAATTGGGATGGATTTTCTTGTTTGTTTTTTTTTCCTGGATGACTTCTTGTATTTTCAAAATTCACTGGTTTTAAGACTGTCCTGTAAAGACTGGCTAGGAGACAGGTCATGAATCTATCTCTGGCTAAAAATCACCCATGGAATTATAATTCTACTGGGGATCTTGGTCAGGTACTGCCTCAGATCCAATTGGGTATGTTCGTCTGCATGTATTCTCGCCTGCTCCCAAACTCACCAGCATTCCTCAGGAAGTAAATTATTAGTAAGGATCATATGTCAGGACAGGGTAGGAATGAAAAATCTACAGAGCAAGGGAGACAAGGAAGTGTGTGCGTGCAGATGCACAGCTGGGACACTGGCACACAGGTGTTGATGTGAATACATTGGAAAAGACAGTGTGAAAGCTGTTTTTCTCGAGGCTGTGGCAGGCTGAGCACAGAAGCAAAGTCCCAGACAGAAAGAGAGAGCTCGCTTGCACACAGGTCTTAGCAAGCAGAATACCTGGCAGGACTCAAGGGACTTGGCCAGACTCGCTTTTCCTGCTGCTGCAAACCATGAGCCGCAGCGACAGTCAGAGCACAGAAGGGAGTGTGCCAAGTGTAGGGGTTGCATGCATGTGGGAAAGCAGGTCTCACAGAGTCCCTGACAGATGCAAGGAATGGGGCTATATCTGCTTTTTGCGAGCGGCGAAGACTGATAGACCCATGGGTGAGAATAGGGATTATTAGTTGCCCCTATCAGTGCTGGGGCTACACTCAGAACCAATGCTCCTGAGCCAGAGGGCAGTTTATCCAGGCCCGGCCTGGCATTTTAAACTGTCTCAAAAAGAGGGAGAAAAAAATCTCACCCAAGGGAAAAGGTCCTAGAACGAGGGTCAGTGAAAGGATCCGTTCCCAGGGGCAGCGCAAGGGTAGCTCCAACCTCAAGAATGTTCCCCTGAGACCATATGTACATCATGGAAAGTCAAATTCTGAGGTAAAGAAGCACACAGAGGTCGAGTAGGTACCGCTCACGTGATTAAAGAGGGCACTCTCCTTGGCAGGCAGCTCAAGCAGTGTATCAAGGCAATGGAGAGGCCTGCTGGACTGACCAGTCAGTACCCAGGACACAGGTTACCTCAGCAGGATGCCACAGGAAGCAGAAACACAGAAAGGTATATGGATATTTGGGCGTAAAGAACCTCCTTCCATTTACCAGACTGCTGGCAATAATTGTGAAGATCCCATAAAATTGAGGAATTTAATGTGCCGTTATGTGGCCATTTTGAATTATTTTCTAATGAATACTGGGTCCAAACATTATTGTAAGGGTGTATCAGTTTGATGTCCTCAGGTGAAGCATTAGTTTTAGAGTTTTGAAATACTCCAGAAAACATAATCTGGAGATACTTTCAAAGACAATCAATAACTCATTGGGGGAAGTCACCAAGTAATTCTCACCAGAGTCCCAGGAGGAATTAATGGTAACAGTAGCACTCTGCCAGTTCAGGTGTCTGAGTCATCACTTAGACTCCTGGAAGATATAAATGACAGATCCCAGACCTGCCAGAAAGTGTTCCTACCTAGGCCTGGGATTCGTGATCGGTTGCAAGAGCCTGGAGGGGAAGGGGAGCGAGGAACTGCTTTCAAGGGAATCTCTGCCCAGTGATTGAAGTCCTATCTTGTATGTTAGCTAGGGGCGTTCCCTTTTTCCCACGAAGGCTGGCCAAGCCCTATCTGGGAAATCCAGGGTTCTCCTTGCCAACTGGAATAGACCTACTAATTTACCAGTGTTTGCGCAGAAATTGTAGTTGCAGTCTGGTAGCAGGAGAAGAGGCACTGTGTGGTTGATGGGGGCCTGCCTAAGTGACCCATGTGGCAAGAGCTGGCACCATGTGGTGAACCATGAAGGGCAGCAGCTCACACAGAAGTCTGCATGTTTGCCAGCTGCAGCAGCAACTCACGTGGTGGAAGTCCTGAGTCCCAAAGCAGAGAGCATGTGGCAGTATCCAATGGTGCAGCGAACATGGTGGATGCAATGGTGGGATGTGCAGCAGTGATCAGGTAGCATGGGGCGGGAGTGGCACTCATTTGCATTGCTCCTTGCCACAGCCCCATGCGTGCTCACATCCCATGCCAAGTGACCTCGACTGCTGTGGTGGGAAGGGCCTATTCTCTGCATAAGGCGCCAAGCCATGTAGTCAGGGAAATCAATCACTGAGTGTGGGTCACCAATTTGGTGTTTAAATCTAGTCTCGATTCTGAACAGAACACACCAAGCCAACATGGTTCTACTTGGAGAGGTTTAATGAGAGAAGAGTAGAAGAGGAGAGGAACAAAGGAAGCTGGCCATGAGCACATGGAGGGAATGAGGGCGGGGAATGGGGAGAGAAGGGACAAAGGGGAAGAGGTCACAAGAGAAGAGAAGAGCATAGAGAATGGGGAGGGGGCAAGCAGCCCCTTATATGGTGTCAGGCACAGCTGGCTGTTGCCAGGCAACTGTGGGGTGGAGCATACCTGGCTGTTGCCAGTAGCTAAGGGGGCAGAGCTTAGACAGAATACCAACAGAGACCACCACTAAACAGTACACCTCCTTGACTTCTGCATCAGCTCCTGCCTACATGCTTCTACCCTGTTTTAGTTACTGTCTTGTCTTCCTTCAATAATGGACTACGATGTGGACGTATAAGCCAAATAAACTCGTTTCTTTTGGTCATGGGGTTTCATCATAGCAATAATAACCCTAAGATACAAGGCAATTCAAGGTACCCTGAAGAGTGATAAGTCACATTCATACTAATTACTCTTAATAAAATGAAAAAAAAACATTTTAACTTTGTGGTTTTTCTTTCCCTCCTCAAAACCTTTAAATAAATTCAAGGAAGTGACAGTCTATAACATTCCTGTCTAATAAATCTCAAACCTGCCAAAGTTCTGGTGTTATGAGAAGACACAATCGCGCCACAATTCCCTGATACTCTGGCTCTGACAATTTTCCATGCTTACTTCTGCAATGATCCAATATTTATGTGGCAATAATTCATAAAAAGGTGGGTTCCAACAAGAGCAAGGAGGTCTATGTGAGAGGGTTTGGAGAGAGAAAAGGAAAGGGGAAATGATGTGATTTTATTATAATCTCAAAAATAAAAGAAATCGTTTAAAGAGGCCTGTTAAGGTCATCAGAATTAAGGGAAACTGAGAAACTGTCAGACTAAAATATAATGTGGTTTCTTGACTGAAAAACTGGAGCACTATAAGTCAGCATGCTTTCCCTCTTGTTGAGTGGGTCTTAAGAACAATTAGAAGGCTGTTATTTACCACCAAGGTATGCATGCGACTACTGCACAATTAGAATTCTCATATAATGCTGGTCATTGTTGTGGTTCGTAGGCTCATAGCTAGTGTCCTAATTAGGATTACTATTTCTATAATGAAACACAACGACCAAAACCAACTTGAAAACAAAAAGGGTTATTTGACATATACTTTTCCATCACTATCCATCATTGAAGGAAGTCAGAACAAGAACTCAACTGGGCTGGAACCTACAGCTGGATTTATGGAGGCATTTTCTCAGTTGAGGTTCCCTCCTTTCAGGTGGTTCCAACTTGTGTCAAGTTGACATAAAACTGACCAGGGTAGCTGGTACGCATATATATTGTATGTGTGTGTTTGCGCAGGGAGCAAGGTTTAGGGAATGATATAATTCTATTTCAAGCATTGAAAATATTAACTTTTTAGTACTGAATTCTGAAAATCATTTTACAGTCACTAAAGAGAAAATGTTTGTGAGAATAGGTGAAAGATTCAGATTCACTGAATGTAGCACAGAATTTTAATTTCCCTCAATAAATGAGGAGCTGGCATTCAATCTCTCACCTACCTGTATTGAAGCTTCTCCGTCTTACATAGCCATGCTAAGGGCGTCTATTGTTCGGTTCAGAAACCTTAAGTGCATCTTCAGTTTCCTTCTAGCATTTCAGAAGCTCAGCTACGCTGCATTCCATTCTGCATTGTATTTAAAGGTAGAATGTGGTCATCAAGACTCCCTACATTGACCGACTTATTTAGCCTACTGCATGAATATATTATACTGTCTTTAATCGAGAGTCTCATAGTCCACAGCTTCAACAAAGCATTACATAGAAAAGATGTTTTGAAAGCCCAGGTAAACACCTCATTCATAGCCGCTCCTTCAATAAGGCATAAAAGAAATAAAGTACAGATGTGAACTTGATGCTGACCAAGAAGCCCGCTCACTACTGTCATCTGCTTGGTTTTTGTTTTAGATGCTTACATCAATCAAAACAGCTTTTAAAGCAACTTTTTTTTAAAGGACGTGATCATTATATAAACAGGAACTTCAAAAACCAAAGTATGCCAATGAAAGTCCTGTTATTTCATATAATGAAATTTGACAAAGTATCTTATGGACAAAGAGGAAGGTTTCGTTGTTACTTTTGACATCTGGAACTCCAGGAGGGCTATATCTCATGCAGAGAACACACTGCAGAGGGATGAGGGCGTAGAATCTATAAAATAGCTTGTGTCAATACTTATTGAAGGAACCCGGGATGCATGTAGAAGGGCATCCTGGTTTTCAAAATGGAAAGGTTTTAAATAACAGCAACTATAGAATTTAATAATACCACAAAGAAAATTTAACTAGAACTTTAAATATTATCAGTTCAAAGCTAGGAAAATAACTAATAGTGAGCAGAACCAGGAGGAATATAAGAAGTGCAAAATAACACGAACGGAACACATTTCATCGAGGAACAGCCAGTATTGCATTCCCCAGTGGAAGAGAATCCAAGACTCCGATTCTCAGCAGAAAAAGGTGAAAATGTCATCATTTGTGTGATGCACAAGGTTACAGTCATGATAAACTCATTACAAATTGAAATTACCAAAAGTTGAAAGAGGCAGCAATCTTCTTGGCAGACTTCGCAGCTAGCCAGACACCATGCCATAGCTGCACAGTATCCTGCAGCAACCTCCCTGGTCACCCTTGTGACAGTGTGACTGCCTGGGAGATACAACACTGACCAACAACCCGAGGGAGCTCCTACTTTGTAGGACTTCCCAAGAGGAGTGGATACTTTAAATTTTGAAGTGTGATTTCTAATGAAAGCTCATTGCTGTTTTACTATCGGGATGCTGAAAACATTGGCAAAATATTATGTCTGGGGCAATCTATTTTGAGAATTCAACAGTAACCATGTAGATCTGGGAAATATTTAGCAGTTTCATGAGAATTTAAAGGTGTGATGCTTTTGGGTTCGTATTAGAAAGCTAGTATCTTGGCAGGACCTTCTGGCCTCTAGTTTTCCTTACAAACCAATGGCTGAACAAATGTCTAATGAGGTCTAATTCTGGAAGAAACTTGTCCTTTCAACCAAATGAATTTTCAGAGAAGGGCTTTATCTATGACCCATCTACAGTCGGCACTTTTGATAATGGAAAATACAAGTCAAGTTGGAACATTTATATAAGAACCTTTCTCTCTCTCTCTCTCTCTCTCTCTCTCTCTCTCTCTCTCTCTCTCTCTTGCACACACACACACACACACACACACACACACACAAACACCACAATGCCACATAATTTTTAAAAGTTTATTTATATATATCTTTTTAAAAATAACCTGTTGATTTGTTAAGATTATAACATAGTTATGTCATTTCTCATTCCTCCCTCCAAACCACTCCAGATAATGTCTTCCCCCCTTTTTTTTCAAATTTATGAATTCTAGTTTTTTAATTATTGTTATATGTGATATGGAAATGTGTGTGTGTAAGCGTGTGTGTGTGTATGTGTGTGTGTGTGTAAAAGAGGGGGGACAGACAGAGACAAAGAGAAAGAGAGAGAGGGAGAGAAGAGACAGAGACTGAGATGCAGCGGGGAAGAGAATATTCCTCATATAAAGTTCATACAATGTTACTTGTATGTGCATGTATGTGCTGACAATTTGACATTGGATGATCAGTCAGTTTTTTTCTTTTCTGAGAAAGATTATTTCTCTAAGTCTCAGGTTTCCTTGGCTGCCCCTAGCTCTTTATCATACATCTATAAAACACATAAATGAGATGTTGCAAAAGCAGCAGAGTCCACAGTCTAAAAATAGAAAACTCAAATAGAACCTTTAAGAATCAACATTTTCAGATTCTGGTAAACATCTAAATTTGTTGCAAGTGAGTCATAATTTTTTAAAAGACAACTTATCTACACTCATCAGAACAGATCTGTGGCAGTACCCTTTGTCCTGGTCCTCCACCTCTCTGGTGCTTGCTATCCTGAATTGTGTAGCCACTGCTCCCAAGACAAGGCCCTGGCATTAAACACTAGAAGCAGGGAGGCAGACCTTATTATCCAGAAGCTGCTTTTGTGTGTTCTAACCTGCCTCACCGACAAAGTGCTTTCTTCTTTTCTGTCTAACTCAGAATTCAGAAAGAGAGAAAAAAAATAGAGCCTTTAGGATGGTCGCAAATTACCCTTCCACTCTTTAGAAAGATTCTATAGCAGCAATTCTCAACCTGTGGTTTACGCCTGCTAGGAGGGTCTAATGAAGTTTTCACAGTGGTCACATAAAATATATCTTGCATGTCAGATATTTACTTTATGATTCATAACAGTAGCAACATTAAAGTTATGAAATAGCAACAATAATAATGTTATTATTGTCAGTTCAGGGGTCACCACAACATGAGGAACAGTATTAAAGGGTCACAGCATTAGGAAGGGTGAGAACCACTGCTCTATACTGACAAATTAATGATTTATATTGATTTTGTTTATTTAACACTTGTTGTAAAATTATTTACCTGTTCCAAATACTTTGATCTTATGACCTAGGCATTTCTAATACTTTCTCAAACACTGTGACTTGAGCCTTTAGTTTCATTAGGTAAAAGTCCCCACTTTCAATAAAATAGCATGCATTCATCACTTTATAGCTGATGTTTCAAGACAAAGTACCTATAACAAATCCAAGAAGAGTTCATCTGCAATACACTCTACCTCTCTGCTCTTTGATCCTTTCATGTTTAGAGCCAAACTCTCATTGAAATTGTTGTAATGTGGCATAAAATAAAAGACCAAACGACACTTTGCACCTCATGGGTCATCCAGCTCTACTGACTGAAAACATCACAAGTTATGAAATTAAGGATCATTAATTAAACGTCCAGTGCTACTTTCCTGGACTTTAAAAAATAATGTTCCAATGCTCTCCCTTACTCAAGTTGAGCCAAAAATCATCTCTAGAAAGAATACACATATGTGTTGTTTTGTTTGAAATGGCAATTCAGTAAAGATACATTATAAAATGTTATCTTTTTTTACACTTTAGACATCCCGTTTTGGAAAAGAAGACCATAGCAAACATTTGGAATCAGGATAGGAAATAAGGCGGGTCACTGAACGAGTAACATAAATTTTATTACCATTATTATTTTGGGGAGGTAGGGTACAGAAACGAGAATGTTTGGCAAGTGTTCTACTGAGCTGTACCCCTGGACAACGGAAACCTAAATTCTGCTTAAAATACAACTGTCACAAAAGAAGTAATCTTTTATAATTCAGTAAGTCATCTTAAGGTTGATTCTAAACTACTGTGTAACTCCAGCAGAACTAGGTACACAAAGGCAAGTATTTGTTTAAACACATTTGCTTGAGGAATTCTGGGGAAATATCATTTATGATTTTATCAATATCCCTTCATAGTTGAGGGCAGAGAATTTTCCAAATCCATTTCAGACAGAATATTTAGCAATGGGGTGAACAATAATGTTCCTGCATGTAAGCCTTTGAAGCAGAGTACCACAAAGCTGTTGGCTAGACACGGGTAGCTCTGTCTCATGGCCAAAATGTTCATTCACATCTCAGCTTAACACTAATAAAATTACTACCATTTTTAAACGCACAAAAAAATAATTCTTTTAATTTGTCTGATAGATTGGAATTGATCTTCACATGTACGAAGATATTTATCTGCTTTTAGTTTAATCAATCTTACCATTCACATAATATAATGTAAAATATTGACTTTAAAATTTATTATGAAAATAGAGGGCGAAAGGCTACTTAATAATGGTTAATAATGTAGGTATACATGATAAAACAGAAGAAAATATTCATTATTGCTAATCATTCTTAGAGCTAGTTTTGAGACCATCTTGGTGTTTTAAAACCTCTGATCTGGGCCAGAGAGCAGACAGTTAGCTTAGTTCTTAGCATTTGTTGCTCTTATGGAAGACACAGGTTCAGTTCCCAGCACTGACATGGTTGGCTCACACACATCAACAATTCCTGCCTCAGAAGATCTGAAGCGTTCCTCTGACCTCCAAAGAGGACACACACACACACACACACACACACACACACACACACGCACACGCACACACACACACATACACACTGCACATACATATATGTAGACAAAGCATTCATCACATAAAAACAAATCTAAAAATCCTTTACCCACAATTAATTCCATATTCCATTCACCTTTAACCAAGTCCAGACTGGTTGACAATTTCCACTATTAGGAAATTCCAAAATGTACTCCATTGGTCACCAATTATTAATTATTTTTTATTATATCCTAAAAAATCTGAAAACCTCTCTGAAGAAGCTCCTGGACTCTGGACTGATTGTTTTACACCTTCAGGAGACAGCAATTAGACCTCCCACTGCTCATAGCCAGTGTGCTTGTCATCTGACCATGGTTTGATGGGACTCCCAATGCCCAGACATTAATTCCAACTTTCAATTCAACAGGACAATTAGTTGTAAAGTCTCTGGGGGTCATTTTGTTGTTGATGAACTTTTGTTTGTTTGTTTGTCTAGAGTGTACATCATTAAACATGCAGGAAAATAAAGGGCTAGGCATAACTGAAGGTCTCCAATCTCAGAGTGAGATTTCAACTGATAGGTTAACATTTTAAAAGTATAAAACTGCTTAGTCGAGGAATTTAGAATGTTAAATCATTCTACGTGTAAACCATAAATTATGTCAACATTTATATACTTATCAAACCACTCTTGTTATACAAACTTATTCTTGTTTAGTTTAGTTCACACAGTCATCAGCTGTAAGGCTACATTGTAATAGAAAATAATCACACTGTACCAGGATGTATGTGTGTGTATATTTGTGTGTGTGTGTGTGTGTGTGTGTGTGTGTGTGTGTGTGTGTGTGTGTGTTTGATACAGGGTAATGGTTTGGTACAGAAACGAAAGGACAACACCATGTGCTTATTAAAAAAGCAGAGCAGGAAGTACCAGCAGGCTAAGCGAGCGGCTGTAAAACTACTGTTACTTCAGTGATGTAAGAAATGGGAAACCTGACAGGTCTGACCTCAGAGGTCATCTACACATGAAACTGCATGCAAGAGGCATGTCTGAAATTGAAAGCACATGCTGGGTGCAGCAGGCAGATTTGTTGCCATTCTTGTTTAAAGATGGATTGTAATTTGACTACAAATGTGAGGCGAAAAAATACTCTGTAGAAAGCTAAAGAAGCAGGATGGGGCCTTAAGTGGAAATGAACAAACACGAGATGCTTCCTTGTTCTAGTTAATAATGTGGAACGTGAGCTTCTTTTTCCATTCAACCTTCTCCATACTCAACCCACTGGCAGGTATCTCAAGTGATTTCTCTGCCCTGATGAGTTGAAGTATTCCGCTGACTCCTTAAAACTGAAGAAAATTCCCCACTTTAAAGACTCAAAAGAACTGAGAGATAGATCTGCTAGTAGGAGTATGTTATGTCCATTGTAGGAGCCATTAGAAGTAGCAATCGTTAATTGCCGTTGACAATAGGTGAATTTGAGGAATCAACATAACATGTCTGCTTTTACATATGTTTAAAAGTCCTTAAAAGAAATACCAAGCAGTAATGAGCAGAAAGGATGCTACTACCTAGGTGAAGAAGTTGGTCAGGAGTGGTGATAAAAATTTACCAAGGATGATGAGCAACTACTGAGTTTGGCTCTCAGCAAACATGGCCCAGGCCATGATGCACATCAATATGTGTGTGTGTGTGTGTGTGTGTGTGTGTGTGTGTGTGTTTGGATATGCATATGTATATATGTGTATATGTGTATATGTGTGTGTGTGTGTGTGTGTGTGTGTGTGTGTGTGTGTGTATTAAACAGCAGAAAAGCAAAATACAGTACCTCTACATTTTGTTTGGTGCTATTTCCATTTACTTTGACAAATCAGTTTATTCTGTTTTGCTATTTTACCTACAGAAATAAACTAATAATGCTTTCAGAATTATGCCTGAAGAATAAAAGGAAAATTTTACTTTTGAAATCACTTTTCTAAAAATGGTTAATCAACATAAACGTCCAACAGAATAGAGAGGCCTCAATGCTTCTCTACCTATAAAGATTCTTGCATGTTATTGTGACAATAGATCATAGCAAAACTGATTTTTAAGTCACTGATCTTGAGAGATATTGGTTAGTGTCTCCTTCTTCTTTGAGAAGTGGATTATTCCTTATGGGTTAGTGGATATACTGCTAAGGGGAGGAAAATCCTGGCACACTCATAGTCAAGCTCAGGTCATAGACGGCAGCACACAGTAAATGACATCATTGCTTCTCATCTTATTTAATTCTGAATGTTTAAATGTGCAAACAAGAAACAATTACAACACAGAAGTACTATTTTCAATCTCTAAGTCATTGCCCACTGGTGATAAGGCAATCCTTGGTGCTGGGTTACTATTTACTGTTCTGGAGTATTTTCTGAGTTTAAAGCCGGTACGATTTTAAAATAAACTTCCTATTAGAAGGGACTTAGATACAGATACATTGTGAAGACATTACAAAGGGTCTTCATAACTTTACCCTTGGTATTTTCAGTTATGAATGCTACATTGGTGTATACACCCACCATAGCCAGTGAGTCAATATGAATAAATTGCTATTTTGTTTTATTATATTTAGTTAATATTTTTGACTAAAGTTTAGAGTTTTCTCTTGCTTTACCTTTGTGTTTTTTCTGTTCCACAAAAAATACCAAGCTGCACGTCTTTGGGGATTCTCTTATGTTAGAGTTTCTTAAACTTTATGTTTAGATGACCTATCTAATACACTGTCCTTCAGATGAGATTCCATCTGGCATTTTTCTCATGACAAGAGGGGCAGTATGCATATTGTCACAGAGAAAACAATAAAAATTGATTAACTTTTCACATGATATTAAGGGGTTTATACTGCCAATGCAATTCACCAGTACTGATGCTGACCCTGGCAAGTGTCTAATTTTGTTCACCATAAAGTCAATAGCACCCAGTATATAGAATACATGGGGGGAAATGATTGGCAACCTCATTAGATTAAAACCTTTCACTGTGAAATACTGAGAACTCCTAAAGGATAATAAAATAAAAGTGTGAGGGAGGGCATATTTACAAACCATGACCCAACAGGAGAATGGGTAAATAACACACAAATCTGGAAAGAAAAAGAATAAATGAGAAAATTAGTGACAAGTAGAAGCCATCAAGAGACAGCTCAATAAGAGGAATATCCAGTAGGTACACGAGGAGTTCTGAGCATTTTTGCCATAAGTAGTGCAAGTTCCAAGTGCAATGCCAATTGCCACTCACCATTAAATGAATAAAATAAAGTGATGCTACCAAATACATTTTTGGTAAAAATTATATATATATATACATATATATATATATATATATATATAGTACTGTATGCAAGTATATAAAAATTTTTTGCAGGTTCTTTAAACTGCTAAGCAAGCAGCTACCAAAAGAGCCATCAATGGTCACCTGAGCAGATATCATGAAGGATTTAAAGCTCACTCTCATCTTAAATAGTGCTTAGATCTTTAATAGATTCTTGAGTTAGTGTATTTATTTTCTTTAAACCAGACATGCAAAGGTGCTGAATCATGGGGGCTGTGTAAATAGGTGGTGATATTATTAATACTTCCCAGGCCCTCCCTTGTCTACTGTAGTTATGCTTGCCCATGAGGAGAACATGAATTGTACCCTAGACGTCTAGACTCAATGATGGATGGGGTTCTACAGTTTCTCTCCACAAATTCAGCACCAAGTCTGTCGATCAGAGACTGAACACAAGTGAGTCAGTATTGGAGGCTGGGAAAATCCTTTCAGATGACAGAGCATGTGAATGCAATGGGGTCTAGTCCTTTTCTAGGCCCCGGGAAAGAGGCTGTAGCTGGACCCATGCTGTTTCTCAAGCCTGTCTCAGCGTGCACTGGGGACAAGGAACCATAGAGTTCTTTGCTCTGGTCCTCACAGGTGCTTGTGTCTGGTGTTGAGCTGAGGATGGTGGGAACCTGATGGGTGACAGCTTTCAATGCTAGGAATCCATCTGAGATCAACCCTACCTTGTGGCTCAGGAAGCAATCCCTCTGAGAGCTTAGCTTTTGAGGTCGGCGTACCCCAAATCCCCTCTACGTCACACCATCCACTCTACAGTACTTGTGGTACTC
Source organism: Rattus norvegicus (assembly GCF_021556685.1). Lineage (NCBI taxonomy): Eukaryota > Metazoa > Chordata > Mammalia > Rodentia > Muridae > Rattus > Rattus norvegicus. Next base: position 225,032,040 of record NC_141535.1, on the reverse strand, counting down.
TGTGCGCTTGTGTCTGACGTGCCAATGAACCAGATTTGACTCTTGCACTAACTTTCTACTGAATCAGTTCAGCAGATGTCTGTGGATTCTCAGAGATAGGCATGTGTAGGGAGCATACATGCAGAAGAGTTAAAGATGTCATCGAAGGATATGCCATGCACCCATGTTTGTTACAGCACTATTCCCAATAGCTAAGATATGGGACCAGACTTGCTGCTCTCAAGAGATACACAGGAAAAGAAGAAAGCGCATGTATACACATGTAAATATATACAGATATAACAGAGTTTCATTTAATGAAATCATGCCATTTTCTACAAAATAAATAGTAGAGGAATCATGCTATGCACAATAAATAAAAGAAAAACAAGTATCACATGCTTTCGTATGTAGACATAAACCCAAAATGAATGGGAAAAAAAGAAAGTAAACCCAGCACAGAATAATAATTATGCAGGAATGTAAAGGATGCTCACAAGAGGTTAGGACAAGAAATGAGAGACGCCTGGATGGTTGTGACCAACACTCACTGTATTTATGGAATACCAAGTGATTCCTCTAATGTAGATGTTTTAGTCAAAAATGGATGTTAAAACACCTTAAATCTATACAATGTTTTATCAATGCCACCCCCAACAAGCTAAGTAAATAGGCTCGTGGGCTCTGAGTTTTCCTTGGCAACAGATTCTATAGAAGGGATTCAGTTGCCATCTTGTTTCTAGCTGCCAGGAAGGTGGGACTTTCTTACACACTGTCTTGCATGTATGTCCTACTATACCTTGATCTTCTTCACAATAATAGGCTGAACTGTTGAAGAAGCCTCTCCCTCCCCATATTTATAATTGAGCTTAATGCGAGGATAAAATTGAAAAACAGAGATGTTTGTGGAACTTCTGAAAATGTTTCTTTGATACTAAGCATGAGTGAAGTGCATTGCTAAAGTATTTTGGAGGAATTATTGATTGCTAATTCGTTAGTGATAACATTTTTCTCACTTGTAGGACATAACTACCAATGGGTGGAAGTGGAATTTTCCTCGGCAGGTTACTGTACAGAGAGGGCAGAATCAGTATGTAATTTTCAGGGAACCATAATCACATTACATTTTAGAGATTGACTTTATTCAAGTTTGTATTTGAGTTTGTTTATAGCCAGAAACTAGAAACAATCTAGATATGCCTCAAATGGAAAATGGATAAAGAAACTGTGGTACATCTATAAAATGGAACCCTATTCCACTACTAAAAATAAATACAGCATGGATGTTTGCAGGCAAATGGGTGGGACTTGAGAATATCATACTGAATGAGGTAACTCTGTCCCAAAAGGATATGTGTGGTATGTGCTCACTTATAAATGGATATTAACCAAAACATACAGGTACCGTGTTACACTCCACACACCCAAGGAAGCTAAGCAAGCACTGAGCTTATATTCTTGAAAATTTGAGGCAAAACAATGAATTTTAAGTCTTTCAGAATTATAAAATTACATCAAAGTTTTTCTTTTTATTAATTGTTATTTATTTATTTATATTATAAATGTTGCCCTCTTCCCAGTCCCCCTCCCATTTGCCTCTGAAAATGTGTTCCCTCACCCACCCATCCATTCCCCCTTTCCAAACTACCTAACCCTACATCACCCATCACCCTCCGCCCAGCATCCCCCTTCCCTGGGGTATCACGTCTCTATAGGATTAGGTGCATCCTCTCCCACTAAGGCCAGACAAGGCAATCCTCTGTTACGTATGTTCCAGACAGGCCACAGACCAGCTATGCATGCTCTTTGGTTGGTGGCTTAGTCTCTAGAAGCTCTGAGGGGTCTGGGACTTGAGGGCTCTCAGGGACAAAAATAGAGCAAAGAAAGGCCATCAGGTGATGAGCCCAACTTGGGATTCATCCCACGGACAGATACCGAACCCTAAGGCAATTACTGCTGCTGTGTTATCCTCTTTATTTAAGTACAGATGAAACTGAACACCATTTTGCTTCAAGTTAATCAGTAGCCTATGCAGTCCGTTCACTAAGCTGCCTGCTGAACTCTAACAGATCTAAACAGTGTCCAGAATCCAGAATCCAGACTGAGTGTACCCTGCCACAAGTTGAAGGAAATAATTTTAATTTATCGGATAACTAATTTATATTTAAATTGATTTTTACGCAGGCATGTAAGGATCATTCTGTTTTCTATTAATCTATATTCTAGTCTTTCTGAATGTGTAGATGATAGTGACTGACGTACTCTTCAAACACAGATTTTCACACTATAAAACCTTCAGCATCACTTCTTACTATATGGTCACACAGACCCTCCGTATACATTGTTTTGCACAGTACTTGGGAGGTTGCATAGGTCCCCTCCTGATAAATATTATTAAAACATTTTATCAGGTAATTGTCTAAATTTATTTTTAAGTCAAAACTATGAATAAAGTTTGGAAATATTAAAAAGCTATTTTTATTAAAACTTTGAGAATCATAAAATTTCATATATGTATGTGTGCAGTAATTGATTAACAATTTATGTATTTATTGAAGTCAGTATTAATAGGATATTATAAAATTGATTTCATATTTGGGCTGCTCTGGGATCAAATGTCAGCCCCCACTGTCCATGTTTGTAGATGTATATTCACCATTAAGATGTATATGCATATATACATATCATCATTACTAAAATGTACACACTAAAATAGTAATATCAGTTCTATGCTAAGAGATCACATCCTTGTAGTGCTAAGTATTTGAAATGAATAATAAATAAATAAATCTATCAACTAAATGCAAATCTACGTTTTCTAAATAGGCTTCATGGCCTTAAGCAGTGCGCAAGGCATCATGGTGCACACGCCTGATTAATGCCAGTAATATAATCTGCCACAGCTTGAAACCAGCCATTGCCTGAGGACTCCTGTCCATGCGTCTCTTGCTGCCATAGCTCACTTTTAAATTCTCGAGGGTGAATTCACATGAGTCCCTTCTGATAATTTCCCCTTCTGCCAGAAATGACCAATGTTTCCTTAAAAATACCTACAGAAGTCCGCTGCCCTACAAAATGTCTGGGTGACTATGATGATCTCCATGGCTTCAAATAAAATACACAGGGTTGCAAATAACTCTCAGTGTTCCTTTTTCTACAAAACCAGATTTAGCTTGCCCAGTTGTTCCTGATCTAACCTACCTTTCTTAATGTTTCAAATGCTGTATTTAACTCATCTCCCTCTGCTCTCCTCCTTATCAGCATTAAGTCCAGTTTCTACTTCTCAGGCGTCCATTTGTCCTTCGGCAGAATAGGGATTCGAAATCAAGCATAACAATCGCAAGTCCATAGTTACTGACTGATGGAGCCATTCATCTGATTCTATTTATTGACAGCAGGTATTTTAGCTATGAAGTAGGAGCCCAACCAGCTTGGTTCTGACACCAGCCCTATCAATGACAGGGCCAGTAAGTCTTCGTCATTCTAATCTTCGTCTCCCACTAACAATACCCCATTTCATTTCATCCAACATAAGGCTTTCGCATTATAACTTTTGGAAATCAAGATGCAGCAAACGGTGATGACGTTGAATCTTGACACCGACATGTCGGTGGTGTTGACGTTTTGACATATCTTATATCGCTCAGACATGTGGAAACAAATATACACACATTGAACCCAGTCACTCAAGGGTTACTTCCCCTGAGTCATTTACGTTATATCACAAGTCTGAAAAATGATCTAACCGAAGTTTGAATTACTAATTCTTAATTTTAACATCTTCCGAATAGTAACCCAATAATCACACCCTAAAACAAAGCTTGCCAGTGGGGGTGGGATAGTGTGACTAAGGCGTGCCAGGCAAGGTAACTATGGTAAATACAAACGGGAGGAAATCTTAAGGAACCCCGTGTGATTGTTAGGACATGGATGAGGTGGGTTTTGTGACTGAATTAAACATTGTGAAGAACCATCACCGTCATTAGTATCAGTTTGTTCAACTGCCTACTGACTTTTCCAAAGCGACCAAATTTCAGAAAAATATGGCTTCAATTAATGAACACATTGTATCAATGTAGCAAGATACAAAAACCCCATTAGAGTTTAAATACATCGTTCAGATTTGTACATAAAAATGTAACAAATAATTTACACATAGTGTTTGTCAAATCTAGAAACAAAGAAATCATTGCTTCAATTTTACAGATAACAACATTAAAACGGATTAAAAACTGAATTTGAGTAATAATCAGAAAGATGCTAAACTCGTCGAAGCCCTGAGACTGAATTTTGAATGGAAGTGGATAGTTATGAATGCCAGGGGGTAAACATTTAGAAGATATTTTTTTTTTAAAAAAAGTCAATTGAGAAGGGTTGGATCTAAATAAAAAATTACAGGTTAAAAATGTCGCAATAAGAATGTTGTAAGTAATGCTTATATGATTATTTTTCTTTTCATCCCTAATAGCTGGTACAAATTGACGAAGCATTCTATAATTAACAGATCCTAACATCACTGAAAAATGGTGCTACCTATCTCAAAAGTCATCCTGAAAGATAATCTATCATGAAAACTAAGCCGAAGGAAACACCCACTGAATGTTAGTTAGAAATGAGCTAATACACGGGAATTGTCTTTTCTGTCTGATAACACATGGACTAATCATAAAGACAGTCATATGGGTCAGGTCGTTTTTCTTAACCTACCTGACATTTGTATGCATCTGATATTTTAGAGGGTGCTATGTCTAGACTGTGACGTGCCAATGGGCAGAAGGTGAAAGTGAATTCCAACAACCAGTGAAGGAAATCCCCGGGGAGTTTTCAAGTGTGGATGCCCCTGCAGAATTACTCCCAATTGAAGTCAATGGGCCAGGCCTTTGTACTCCTACATCAAACAGTTACTGGATGTGTGATGCCCTGGGGAAGAGGTAAGGCAGTTTCCTGCAGCTGAGAGCAATTCTCAGACAGGGAGGGACACACGGCCGCAAGTTGCCAAGTTGCCAACAATAAAGCTGGGAGAGTGAATATCTCGGCCTTGAAATGTATCAGCAATATAGAACACCAAAGCATCTATTGTGCACACAAGCAGAGAGGAATATAGCAAGATGCAATGTGCTTTATATTGCTAAATTGTCCTTTGCTGTTTCAGCTAATGGAGAAACTGATTCTGAAAGTGGGGTTGCCTTCCCCCATTTCAGACACAAATGCTTGCTTCGAAGGACCCTCAAAAATCCCCTGTCTTGGGCAGGCTTCCCTCTTAAATCTGTAGCATGAAAAGCAGCAAGCAGCAGAGAGTTTTAAACATTGTGTCCAAGAGAACAGCTAGGAAATAAATCATTTCCAAGAGAAGTCGCTATTAGTTCATCCCATGATATAAAAGATGCGTTCAGGGGTGAGGTGGGCGTGGGGCAGGGGTGAGCCAGAGGATCTTGCATGGAGGGTGCTGTACCGTGCTTGGACTTTTCCAGGTCATTTAGGGGATGAGTGCAACGCCTGCTTGATGCTGTTACCTATCTTGTACTGCTTTGCGTTCTTTTCCTTGGGAGTCTCACGGAAGGGGACCTTGCTCCATCCTGGACTGTAGAGCTGGGACTCTGGCTGGCTTCCTCAATAGAATTTCCACAGCTATTTCTACTGGGTGCTGCGAATGCCCACTCTGATGGTGTCTTATTATCTACTTGATGCTTCTTTCTGATGCTCACTGATTATATTTTTATTTTTGCTTGATATGTACTTAATTAACTCATTCAAAACAGACAGGGAAGCAGTCATAGATTGTTTTCTGTACCCTAGAGAACATAAACCCCAGTAACAGAAGTGTAACTAAAGGAAGTAATGTGAAAAACCTAAAGAAACAGACCTGTTAGACTACACAATTTAAATTATACAGATCTAATAAACCCTGGGGAATCTATCAAATGTGCTATAATTAATAGCAACACACACACACACACATACACACACACATATATATAAAACTAATAATATATATACTATATTCTAAATATACATAGTACATATTATATACTACATAAAGTATGTGATATATTTAGTATATAATGTATTTAGTATATAGTGTACATACTAAAATTTTGCTAAGGGCACGTTTTGTATTAAATAGCCGTGGGACAAAGGGGACATCTTGGTATGGTGAGCTACTGAACACTACACTAATGGTTATCTGTGCTGAAGCTGGAAGTGTGGTTCAGTGGTGGAGTGCTTCCCTAGCATGCACTCACTGTGGGTTCACCTACCATAGCGCTGCAGAAAAGCAAAAGGAATAGACAAAGGAAGGAGGGGGAGAGGGAGAGAGGGAGAGTGGGGAGAGAGGGATTGATTCTATCAGCCAAGTCACTCTGTCATTTCTGCTGAGTGGTGCTTAGTTAATTAGGCTTTTCAGCTCCCAATTTGATTGGAATGCCAGGTCCTTCACTCTTCCCAGTTCCGCCCTGTGCCTCCCTCCCTGTGTCCATTGCTTTTCCCTTTCCCTTATGTAAAGAACAGGCCTTCTGGGCATATCAATCAAAAGTGGCATAGCAATAAGACAAGGCACACACAGGGCTGGACATGAGGGCTGGACTATGCAGTAGGAGGGAAAGGGTCCCAAGAGCAGGTTTGCCTCAACTTCTATCTGCTCAATCAACTACCTGACAAGTTAAAACACACGTTTGAGAAAATGTACTCATTTTAAATAAACGCTCCTGGGGCAGGAACTTTTTTCGCCTTAAATATGACAACTTAGTCAAATGCTAATTTTGTAATTGAGGTCTTACTGTTTTCTGTTAGATCAGTAACTAGGACATCATGGAGAAGGAAGCTTTAGCCTTTTAAGGAAAACTAGCACCACTCTTGGCAGCAGGCTCCAGGCTGGACTCTGGGTGCCACAGAGGCCTCCAGGATAGACTCCAGGTCTCAGCTCTTTCTTTACAATGGCATCGGGGGTTATGGAGCTTGATGCCAGGCAGCTGAAAGCCTTTGATTAATTTTCACAGTCCTAACGATAGACAATTTTGTTACTTTCATGGAAGAATCTGTTTGGAGAACTATTTTACAATCATTTCTAATAATGCCATTAGTAAGAATCTGGAGTCTTTGGGAAAGAGTTCTTAAATATATTTTGCTGGAGTCATTTCTGTACGTTTTACTTTTTGATGGGCTTTTAAACAGTATTTTATATGCTAGTCCATTTCTTCACATAAATAACTAATAATTTTTAATATTACTCATCCAGATATTGTGAAAAACTCAACTAGATGCAGTGATGCAAGTCTGGGGATTCACCTCTGCTGAGTGGTCAGGAAGCCATTTACCCCTTATAGACTGGAAAGCTCCTGTTCTTCCCTAAGGAGTAACCAAACGCCCTCCCTTGTTCCGGAAGAGTGTCTGTTCCCATGAGTGTGTGTAATGGCGGCATTTCTTCAGTATGTTCAGGTGCGTTATTTACATCAAGTCACCTGGAAAAATAAAACTGTCACTTTATGAATACAGTCATTTCAGAACACATGGCTATATTCATGTGTATCTAAATTCATATCTATAGTTTATTCATATATCTAGTTAATATATCCTAAACATAGAAACACATCAATGACAGAAAACTCCGATTTATCTATAAATGTTTTAATATGAGTAGATTTGGAGTAACAGATGAGAATGTAGTGTGGTGGGGGATGTATGTGTGTGTGTATGTGTATGTGTGTGTGTGTGTATATGTGTGTGTGTCTGTGTCTCTGTGTGTGTCTGTGGGGGGATATATGTGTGTCTGTGTGTCTCTGTGTGTGTGTGTCTGTATGTGTGTCTGTGTGTGTGTATATGTGTCTGTACATGTGTGCATATCTGTGTGTCTGTGTGTGTATGTGTCTGTGTGTGTGAGTCTCTGTGTGTGTCTATGTGTCTGTGTGGGTCTGTGTGTGTATGTGTCTGTGTGTGTGTCTATATCTCTGTGTGTGTGTCTATGTCTGTGTGTGTGTGTCTGTATGAGTGTTTGTGTGTCTGTGTGTGTGTCTATGTGTTTGTACATATGTGTCTGTGTGACTGTATGTCTGTGTGTCTGTAGTGTGTCTGTGTGCCTATGTATCTATGTGTGTGCATGTGCATGTATGCAGTATTGGCTGGAAAATAGAATGAAAAAATAATAACAGAGGATGAGGAAAAACTAGATTATAATTTGGTGGCATTTGCATTCTTAAGAATCAAATGTGTGGATAGAAGGTGCTGGAGAAAGGGTCATATTCAGCCTCCAAAGTTAAACAATGCTGATCTCTCTTCTCACCTCACTATGTGCTTCCTATCTTGGCTTCCTTGTTCTATTTTTTCTCTGCTCTTGGCTGTGTTGACAGCTACTTACTTCACTTTCATTTTTTAAATTTTTTTCTATTTTTCTTTTATCGAAAATAGATCTTTTTCATACAACATATTCTCATTACAGCTTCCCCTTCCCAAATCCTCCAACATCCTCCCCACCTCCCTCTTACCTAAATCTGCAACTTTTCTATCATTAGAAAACAAGGGCTGAAGGGACTTGCAACTCCATAAGAACAATAATACAAACCAACCAGAGCTCCCAGGGACTAAACCACCACCCAAAGACTACACATGGTCAGACTCATAGCTCCAGCTGCATATGTGGCAGAGGATGGCCTTGATGGGCACCAATGGGAGGAGAAGCCCTTGGCCCTGCCAAGCCTTGACGCCCCAGTGTAGGGAAATGTCAGGGCGGGGAGGCGGGAAGGGGTGGGTGGACGGGTGGGGGAACATCCGTATAGAAAAAGGGAGAGGCGGGTGGCATAGGGGGTTATGGACCAGAAACCGAGAAAGGGAATAACATTTGAAATATAAATAAAAATATCCAATTTTTTTTAAAGTAAAAAAAAAACAAGCAGGGGCTTTGCAGATGCCGCTGTCCCCTGCAGCCACGGTCAACCCCACCGTGTCACTTGACAAGTTGGCCAGTGGTGAGCCCTTGGGCAGCATATCCTTCGAGCTGTTTGCAGACAAAATTCCAGACAGAAGAAAACTTCCATGCTATGAGCACTGGGGGGGAGGACTCGGATAAAACGGTTCCTCCTTTCACAGAGTTATGCATGTGACAGGCTGGCAACGTCACACGCCATGATGCCACTGGTAGCGGTCCATGTACAGAGAGGAACTGGAGGATGAGAACTTCATTTTGAAGCATACAGTTTGTGGCATCTTGTCCATGGTAAATGGGGAACCAAACGCAAACGGTTTCCAGTTTTGTTATTTGTTTGTTTTTGCTTTTGTTTTTATCTGCGCTGCCAAGACTGAGCGACCGGATGGCCCCATGTGGTGTGTGGGAAGGATGGTGAAAGCAGGCATGAGCATCGTGAAAGCCATGGAGCATTTGGGATGCAGGATGGCAAAACCAGCAAGAGGATCACCATTTCCGAGTGTGGGTGGACATCTCTGATTCTTTTGACTTGTGGGCGGGCATCTTACCCACCAGACCATTCCCTCAGCTGCTCTCTCTGCAGTAAAGTGGGAGAGCACCCATGACCCCTCCCCATGTGCTCTTTGATCTCTGCTCTAATCGAAGTTTTTTGGGTTCCATATTTCCCTCATCCCGTCCAAGTCTAGCTAGATAGCAGATTTAAGTTTATGAATAAACACTAAATATGAAAAAAGAAAAATGCGTATCTTAAGAATAATAGTAAAATATAAAATAAAACAAAACAAAGAAATTGGAATAGGACAAAACAGATACAAGAAAAATGCCAAAGGAGAAGCAGGAGAAACACGCATTTGTAGTAGTTTCTCAATAGGGGTAAAGCAGGCAGTTAGAAGAGAGTTCTACTCATTGCACAGAGTTATTTTTGTGAAAAAAAATTTGCTGTAGGGTGTGAAATTAAAAAAAAAACCACATACAGTCTGTTAATCAATTTAAATACATTCCCTATGAACTTCTTTCTTTCTTTTTTTTTTTTAATTTTTTTCTAGCAGTTTTTGAGAGCAGTTGCATGGTGCTAGCCTGTGATTATTTACTTCCTAGTATCATTGCCCACAGACTACATACACATTTTTAAACGTCATTCAAAGATTCCTCAAGCATTTTTTGCTTATTTCTTTTTCCCTTGAAACCTTATGGGTTAGGTATTACTGACCTGGTTGCCAATGGTGCAGATCATGAACACACGGGGATCTTCACCCTGAGAGGAATAAACAGACATATTAGATGTGAACACTGAGAGAGGTTGCAGATAGATCATATTACTTTAGTAGAAGCATTGTGTCTATATAAAATAAATGTTTTGAAGTTAACTCGATTGTGTAATGGCTTATAACACAGTGTTGCTAGATGATTTAGATTTAGAACGTTATTAAGTATAAATATGGTGTAAGTCTACACCAGGAGCGGCTCGTTACTTTCAACCTAGATCTTGAAAACATCCTCAAAGTTGCGAGATAAAAACCACACAGGCTATAACAATAATTATAAAATTTGTCCTCACACGGGGCCTCGTAATACACTCAGAAAGCTAAGACCCGTTAATTCATCTGAGTCTCCCATGAATCTTTGCAGTGGGGATTAACGTAAGTCCTCTTTCACAAAGGAAGAAAATAACGGTCAGATAAGATACTGACAAAATGATTCAGATAGAATCTAGTAGCTAATTTAGATCTGGGGTAGAAAGTTCCAATGTGAAAAATTACATTTTATTTACTCATTGTATTGGGGGTACACTCATTATGGGGCGTGACTGCAGAAATCAGAGGGAGACTTAAAGGGAGCCAGTTCACTCTGTACGCCAGGAGTCCTGGGCATCAAATTCAGGTTGCCAGAATTGTCATCAAGGGCCTTTACCTACTGAGCCTCATTGTTGGTCCCTGGAGAAGAATTTTCTGACACCATATTCATGCTTGTCTTTTTTTTTTTAAATTGTGTCTATGTTTAAAAATGTCTCTGGGGAGGATTAGGGCTATGTAACTGGGTCTAGCCTTTAAGCTCTTAACAGTAGACTCTCACAGCTTACTCTATATTATGTGTCTGTTCCTGAAAGCCGAGAACAGTTGTTTTAGAAGTATACCAGCAGAATATTATCTTTGGATATATCGTCCCTGGGCATCAAGGATTTCTGAGATAATAAGGGACCTGACATGCTGTTAAGGGGTCAATCTTTACCTTACACTATTCCATATCGAGTGCTTTACTTGTATAAGTGTGATGTTATTCTCACCAATTGAAGGGGGAAAATGAAAGAAAAAAACCAGTGGATGTGTTTAACTATTCTTTGAGATGGCTCAAAAAATGCATACTAGTCATACTAGTCCACTTCATTAAAATATACTATAAAATACTATAATATCACAAGCCAGTCTGCTAGCATACAAATACCCAGGCAAACAAGTAATAGCGTGGCCACTAGTATTGATCACAAGAAGAACTTGAACGTTTTCAGACAACAGACGCACATGGAGGAGGCAGATCCAGGGCTGAGCTGAATCGGCTGGACAGCACTGAGTTCTGAATAATGCATTTCATTCTGTTATTAAAAATGCAGTATGTGTCAGTCACACAAAACCAGGTTTTCCTAGAGAGAGCATTTCCCATCCCCACTGTGGCTCACAAGGAAGAAAGCAATTTTTCAGAAATTAAGGGTGAAGTCCATAACAATCTCCTCATTTTTTTCTCCAAATTTCTGCCAAAAGATTAAATCGAATACATCGTTGAACTTGGAATATTTGTGTGTGTGTGTATATGAGTGTGTATGTGCTTGTGTATGTATGTGTGTGTATGTGTGTAGGTATGTGTGTGTCTGTGTGTGTATGCGTGTGTGTATGTATGTATGTATGTGTATACGTGTGTTGGTATGTGTGTATATGTGTGTCTGTGTGTGTATACATGTGTGTATGTGCCTATGTGTCTGTATGTGTGCATATGTGTGTATATGTGTGTGTCTGTGTGTGTGCATGTGCGTATGTGTCTGTATGTGTGCATATGTGTGTATATGTGTGTTTGTGTGTGTATGCATGTGTGCATGTATGTGTCTGTATGTGTGCATATGTGTGTATATGTGTGTGTCTGTGTGTGTATGTGTGTGTGCATGTGTGTGTGAGTCTGTATGTGTGTGTATGTGTGTGTGAGTCTGTATGTGTGTGTATGTGTGTGTATATATGTGTATGTGTGTTTGTGTGTGTGTGTGTGTGTTTGTGTGTGTGTGTGTGTGTGCTTATGTATGAAGGACTAGTTTAAAGCTGAATAGCCATAAAAGAACAGAGCAGAAGGAAAATAGTTCATTTTGTGAATGGGCCTCATCTTGTCTCTTCTCACTTCTCTCTTAATAACACTTAGTAATAATTACTTAATCTTAATAGAACAAATTAGAATTAAAGGTTAATTGTATATATTTCTCTTATAGTCAGACATTAAGAAAAGAGGAGTAAAACAAGTGGCCAAATTTCTAGCTTATATAATTTCTATATTTCTCTATTAGAAAGGTATGCAAGGAAATTAACGCTAAATTTTGCAAACAAGTGGTAGATTTAAGCATATTCAATTGATAATTTGCTATAGGAATTCCCTGTAAGACTCATTCAGACTTGATGCTATTTTTCTTAGTTATCTAGGTCCAGAACTCCTGGTCTGCCTCACTGTGTTCAAGTGTCGGCTGCACCTCCCTGCTCACTGCACATCTGGGAGGGGTTCAGGAGTTATGCCACTCTCCCTTCCCTCCATGGCTACCTTGCTTTCTCCATTGGACCAGAGCTAGCAATCACTTTCTTTCCTTTTTTTTGTTTTTTTTATTCCATGTCTTTATTTTTCCACTTTAATTAAATTCAGAAATAGCAGTCAGTTTCTTTTCACATTGTCATGGTGAATAGAAGGATTCTGATCCCAGAAGGAAGAAAATGGCTCAACTTTCTGAAAAAGGAAAATCTGGTACTGAGATCAAATATGCCAATCTTCTGCCTTGTGTTGGTTCAAGGGTCATACCTTGGCAGTTCTGGGATTCACTGTGAACTCTGGCTATACCACTCACTTCCCTTCTGAGAAAGGTTTCCATATATACTTATACAAAACTGTCTCTACTAAAGGGACCTTCACCTCACCATAGTTCCCCTTCTCTTTGTAAAGAGCACAGTGGCTTTTGATGATGGCTGACAATGACACCTCCGTCAGATAATATTTCCACCTACCCCCCCCATCTTGGGTTTTCAAATGAGAGATAATTTCAACTTAATAAAATAACTTCATATTTCTGGACCTCCATATAACACCATGTATTCAATTCCTTGATGACTTGCTCCCCAACACAAAAATCTTACCTGTGTCTACGTGTCTGAAATTGAAAAAAGAATTGAAAATGGTTTTTTGACTATAATTTTGATAATGGAAGAATGAAAAAAATCTATTAAAATTGGCAAAGTTTTATCACTTTTAACCTTATGCTTTCTGTGTGTATATGATCCAATAAACTGCCTCTACAGATTCACACCAGAAAGTGTCAGTGTATTATTTAAGCAATGCCTACTCACCAAATAAGCAAGTTCCATGAAGGCACAAAGTTGCGATGCACTGTCTCTGCCTTCCAGGTGGACAGTATTTGGGAATTTCAGCGTGTTCCCTCACTCTTAAATTAATGCTGCAAGGACTCTGCAGTCTGACCTGAACAATGAGATGTGTAACCTGTGCAAGAAATATTTGCTGGGGAAGAGCCAAGAAGAACATGAGAAATAAGACAAATCGTCCTCTTGCCACATTAGCCTTTGTGAGCCCTGAACATCGGACTGTGTTCTTTCGAAAGACGAGCATTCTTGAAAAATGCATCTGTCCATCATTGCCTTTGATAATTCTTAGACTTGGCCACTTTGCCTTGTTGTAGGTGACAAAAATTTCAAATTCTTCTTTATTTGAAGCAGATATTTGGGTATATTATCACAAAAATATATACAGCAGAGCAATCAGAGTAACAGTTTCCAGTCTCCTGAATTAATGTACAGTGATACAGATCAAGGAATGGATGTGACGTTAAGTGTTTCTGAATCTTTGTCCTGCTATGTGATGTTTAGAAAAATCAGATCCACATAACGATCCTCCTGAGAGTCTGATGGTTTACTTTGTTTAATGCCGTGCTTACATCTAACCATGTAGTGACTGGCCAATTCAAATATAATTTGAGACCAAATTATTAGTTTTTCAACTGAATAATTACCTTCCTTTAGTCTTAATCACTTTATTCTTAAATTTTAAAATAGAATCAAGGTGAAATATTTTATTATTAATCATGACTTTAATTTGGGATTAAATTATACATATGCCACTATATATCATAAAATATTACTACTGTATTTTTGTGCATGTTGAATCCATGTTACTTCTACTCTTTCATATGACCAGATATTTTGTTTAATCACAAATGCATCAGTACCCAGATAATTGACAATAGCTTGTAGATTCAATTAAAATGAGACCATACTCATTGGCTCAATATTTGTACACATTCTCATAAAGTCAAATAGGTTAAGCAGCTAGTGCAAAGTCTGCTCTATTATAAGCCCACCAAGCTCAGAGAATTCACAAAGCTATTCCTTATCTCACGGTTTACATGGGTATGATCTATGTGACTTAGCTGAGTGTCTGTGACTCTGAAACATTCAGAAGTCTGCCACTGAGGTGTTCACGACGGTTGTCCTCATCTGTATTCCTGGCTGGGGACAATACACAATTCTTAGTCCACTCACACACTCAGTGTCTTCTGGCCACAGACAGAAATCCTTGCCACTGTGACATTTTTTTTTTTTGTACAAAGATCTTGATTCTTTAAGAACATGACAGGGTTTGTGGGGGTGGGGGAGGACAAGCATATGACGAACAATTTTATTAGGAATAAAATTGCTGTAAAACGTGTGCAAATTCGAATTTTAACACACAAAGTAGTGAGGTAAGTTAAGAGGCACCTGAAATAAAGAAGATATAATATTGGAGGATTCAATTTTTGTGAAAACTGCTCTGTATTACAAAGTCAGTCATAACCATCACAATCTTAGTGAATGAACGTTTTTTCATGTACAGATAAGGAACATTTAAAGTTAATGTAAACATGTAAAGAGCTCTGAATGTTAGACATCAGAGGTCTTTATTACATAGCTACCACAATCAAGTCATTATGGCATTGACAGAGAAACAGGCCAACAGACCTAGAGATGAATCTGGAACTATGGTCACATATATATGGCCAAGTGATTTTCAATTAAAAAAATCTATTTCAATGTAAAACCTATATGTGACCATCTACTGAAAATAAATAAGATTACTCAAAAGCTTAAGTGAAATCTAAAACTATGAAACCCATGGAAGAAAATCTAAATAATCTTAAAGTAGAGAAATATAACTTAGACATGATACAAAAGAAACATCTATAAAAGATGTTAATAAGTTAATCTCGTCAAATTAAACACTTCTCTTTGTAAGATAGCACAGAAATAAATTAAATTGTAATTATATCATCTTATAATAAATCTTTAAGATTTTATATAGATATATAGCAAATTGCTGAAATTTTATAAAATATTCAAACAAAGTTTTGACTTAAAAATAGATTTGATAGCTAAATAGCAACATGAGAAAATATATTGGCTATAGACAGATAATTCATACATAAAGGGGAAAATGCTGGCATAAGCAAATAAGCAAAAGAAAGTCAAAATCATTAGTGATTTTCAATAAATGAACGATACTTCTGTGTCTGCGGTGCAAGTGCCTGCATGGTAAGCATGAAGGCCTGGGTGCTAAAAAAAAAAGAGTAATTTCAACCTATTAGAGTGATTAAAATTAAAAATGTAAATGAATACTTAGCATAAGAAGTATTTTCCAAAAATGACACAAGATTCAATTTTCAAACATTTTGGTAAAAATGTAGCATGATTCGGCTGTATTAAGAATAATTTTTACAGTTTTTTTTTTTAATTAAGCAGCAGTCTCTTATGCAATCTGTTCTTAATCACTAAAAACTATGCCTATAAAACGGCATGGTAAGTATTCAGACTAGTTTAAAATTTTAATTTCATTATGCTTTTGTAATTTGTTTAATGAAAATATATCATTATTTCCCCATCCCTTTTCCTCCACCTCTTCCCATGCTCTTTCCCTCCTAAAATGCGTCCTTTTTCTTTATTATTGCTTTATATAAAACATATATATTTAATTATTGTGTATACATTGTTATATATAATTGTTTATGTTATATTTAACAATATGCATCATTTTATATATAAACACACAAACAGGCACACACACACACACACACGATCTGTAAAGACAGCCTGCTGAGTCCATTTCTTCCTCTGGCTCTTAAAATCTTCTCATCTCATGTTCTACTTTCCCTGAGACTTGAGTGTGAGGCTGTTTATCGATGTGTCAATCAGTTCTCAGTACCCCGCCATCAGCTCTTCTCCCCATTTTGTATTGTTGTAGCTTCCTGAAAAGGTCTCTGCTACAGAGAGACCATGCCTTCGGGCATGAAGAAAAGTATTTTGAATGCAATAAGAAATTGTACTAGTTTAGGAAAGTGTCAGTAGTAGACTCTCATCTAACAGTTGTGGTCTCCCTAGGTTTCCTGACCAACACTGATTTCCCTCCTGTTGAGTTAGCCTTACATCTACTGAGTCACCACAGCGTTGGTTATGGGATGAGACCCAGTACTGCACATTTGTGGATACTCTTTTGTGCTGTCTTTTGCTGTGGCTTTCAGGTGTCACAACTGGGTGGGGCTATTGTTTTCTTTCCTTGGTAACTTGTAAAGCACCTTCTAGTAATAAGAAAGTCAGGGAGGGTGAGATCCAGTCCAATTTGTCTAGGACCTGTGTCCAAAGTACATGTTGTCTTCCGCAGCAGAAGCTCCTCATCGGAGACAGGCAGGACAAGTGTAATAGTCTACATTGGGGATTTCTGGGACCAAAACTCAAAAGGTGATTTCTCAAGCCTGGTACTGAAGCTTTTGTGAGATACTCAATGGGTCACAAAAGGGAGGGACCATTATCAGTCCAAATGGCATAATTTCATTAAAACCATATGCATATATAAGATATGTGTATGTGTATACTATATGTAACCATGACTTCTATGGCTTTTTCAAGCAGCCTTAGTGCTATTTATCCCTATGCCATGCCCCCTTCTCTTTGATTTCTCTCTGCTCCCAAATTAAATTCTCCATGTTTTTCCATTCCCCCCTCAAATAACCTATATCCTATTATATGCTATTCTCCTCTCTAGTGCTTCACCCCCGTGATTCATTTTTAATTTCCCTATTTCATAGTTACTTCAGATTATACATTCATATCTGAAGATCTGGAGCTGGAAATGACAGATGACAGAAGATAAAGCATTTGTGTTTCCAGGTCTGGGATACATCCCTCAATATAATATTTTCTAGTTGAAACCATTTACTTGTAAATTTTATGATTTTCTTATCTTTCCAGATGAATTTTGTTTCATTGTTTATATTTAACACAATTCATTATCTGTTCATCAGTGGAAGGACATTTATGATGTTTCTATTCCCTAATTATTGTGAATAGAGCAGCAACGAACATTGCTAACCTAGTTCCTGAGAAGTAGGATGTCAAGTCCTTTAGGCATACGCTAAGGAGCGATATGGCTGGGTAATAAAGTATTTGCTTTTTGAGACTCCTCCACATTGATTCAAGAGGAGCTGGACTAGTTTGCAGTTTCACAAACAGTCAGCATGAGTTCGCTTTCAAATGTCTTCTTGAACATTTATTGTCCACTGTCTTGATCTTCTTGTACATTCTGAACGGGATATCATGAGACCTCAGAGTTGTTTTGATTTCCATGTTTCTAATTGCTAAGGATGATGAGAATCTTTTGAGGTATTACCTAGCCATTTTTATTTCCTCCTTGGAGAACTCACTATTGAGGTCTACAGACATTTTTAAATGGGTCATTTGTTTTCTTGACACTTTGTTATTTGAGCTTTTTAGATATTAATCCTCTGCCAGATTTATAGCTAGAAAAGATTCTTTCTACTAGGGGTTTTCTCTTTACTCAATTGATTATCTCCTTAGATCTCTCTCTCTCTCTCTCTGTCTCTCTCTCTCTCTGTCTCTCTCTCTCTGTCTCTTTCTGTTTCCCTCCCTCCCCTACCACCTTCCCCCTTCCCTCCCTCCCCCTCTTTCCTCTCTCTCTCTCTCTCTCTCTCTCTCTCTCTCTCTCTCTTGCTTGTAGAGCATAATAGGGCTCTCACCTACTTCTTCACCATGTTCTCCATGATAATAACAATGGACTAAGCCTCTAAAACTGTAAGAGGTGTAAGCCAGTTCTCAATTAACTGCTTTCTTTTACAAACGTGGGCTTTCATCACGGGTCTCTTCTCAGTGTGCGGGGGAGGGGGGATGTTTAAGAATCACTTACATTTTTAGTCTCTTTTTTCTCTTGTTTGTTTGTGCCTTTTTGAACACCTTTAATGCTTTGATGAAATGTATGCTGTTGTTGTTGTTGCTGTTGTTGTTGCTGTTGTTGTTGCTGTTGTTGTTGCTGTTGTTGTTGCTGTTGTTGTTGTTGTTGTTTTAAGTTCTGTGTCCTGAATTTCATTCGGGTGAGTTACATTGGAGAACATTTATATAGGACTAGTAGTTTGTTTCTCATGGGGGCGGGGGGCAGAGAGACTGTTATCTTGATCTTTCACAGTAGTTTGTAGTTTTGTGAAGAGATCTGGCACCTTGACCTCTCTCACTGGTTCTGGGACTGGTGTGGTTAGAGCAGCCTGGGATTGAGCACAGGTTGAATGGGCCTAATGTTACATATGGTTCAGGATTAAGTCAGGAAGACAGTGGGTGCTAACTGTCGTACTAAAGGATGTATATCCCAGCCTGAGCATCGAGGTTGAGGATGGGAGGATAAGGTTACCTGTTTTCTTTTTGCTTTTTGAGTGCAGCTAATAAAAAATTCGAATTATATATGTGACCTACATTCCAATTCTGCCAAACAGGACTCTCATAAATCCTGGGGATAAAACTGTGCTCTATATAGGCTTTCTCATGGTTTCCAGAGGAAAGAAGAAAGTAGGAAAGACACACGGAACATTGCAGTGTGAGGTTATAAGGATACCACTAAAGAAGGCCATGCTCAACCTATTTCCATAACTTTCTGCTCAGTGTATGTGCCTTCTATGTCTATACCTTGTATGTCAATACCTAAACATGGCTGCATTAGTTATGGTTTCCATGCCTACGAAGAGATACCATGACCGAGGCAACTTGTATAAGGAACAACATTTAATTGGGCCTGGCTTCTAGTTTCAGAGATTCAGTCCATTGACATCGTGACAGCAAGCCTGGCAGTGGCCAGGCAGATAGAGTGCTGTAGAAGGAGTTGTATGTTCTGCACCTTGATCTGACTGTAGTCAGGAGCGAGGCTGTCTCACGGGCAACTAGGAGAAGAATCTCAAAGCCTACCTTGACAATGACATACTTCCTCCAACCAGGTCACATCTACTCTAAAAAGGCCACGCCTCCTACTAGTGCCATTCCCTGGGGTAAGCATCTTCAAACCACCACCCAGACTCCCCATAATTGTTGGGAAGCAGAGAAATGGTGACCTGAGAAAGATGAGGAAACTGAGTGAGGGCCTGAGAAAAGAGGGGTAGACTGAGAAGTGGGGTAACAAACGTGGGGTAACAAAAACAACCACCGGACAGATGCTTACTCTGAAGAAGTGGAGAGAGAACCTAGTGAATTGTCTAGCCAACGGTCCACACTGCTGGCAGAGTGTGCAAGTTCTCAGGAACTGCACAGTACAGAACCTGAAGCTTTCTTCCGGTGAAGCATAGATAGCTTATACTATAAAGGTAATACCATACGTTTATAAAGGTCACCTACTATAGCACTCCTGGAGTTCTCAACGAAGCAGTCTTGCTTGATAGGCATTGACAGAGGCCAGGTGTGGGAATAACTCCCTGCTTAGTAAATGGGCCACAGACTGCAATAGCTATGAGCTAGGCATCACAGGGAAATTGGCCCTCCGGTCTGTGCTGAATAAAGAAGAGAGAATCTGGATCTCAATATGACACACTTCAGGGGGTGCGTACAGAAACGTCTGCCCAAGACAAGAATGAAATCTTTAACTTTTCTCCAACATAAACATATTTTTTTCAGTACTGAAAGTCTTATAATTCTTCAGCTGTCATGTGTCACACAGAGCGAGACTACAGAATGGTCTTCAAATGACAGAAAACATCATTGTTCCTAGCCCTTTCATGAGATGTAAGAAAGGTAGCAATACAAAGAAGAGCGCTCATTAGTTAGACAGGGACAAAAGGCAATGGTATGTATTTGTTGATGGTCCCATCTCTGTTTGGTGAGAAATCAACTGTAGAGTTAGAAAACTGAAAGGTTAATAAATGTCAGTAATGATATAATGCATTTAATTTAATGAACAATAGCATGTATTTCAATATGAAAAATACCAAGCATTTTAACAAGCTCCAAACTAAAATAATTAAGCTTCTTTTTAAATGGGCACTCCATACACTGACACTGAAATACTATTAAAAAGTTCTGTGTTGCAAAATTGTGTTTGTAACACAAATAGATAGAAATGGGGAGATCGATAAAATTGCCATTGCGGATTTGCTGTTAAATCTTGGAGTAGTTGCTTTTCTAACAGGAATCACCTGGGAGCGAAATAGGAGCTTCCCTCCCAGAGTTAGACTGCAACCTCTACAGCTTAGCCATGACCCCTATTATTGAAAAAGATGAACTTAGCCGCGTATCCCGAAGTCGAGAAACATAAGACAGTGATGCATGAATGTGGAGATATTTAAATAATATGCAATGGCTCTTGGGAAATATACTCTTTCTGTTAGGAAGAAGAAATGAGAGGCAAAGAAGAGGGAGAGACAGCCATCCCTTCCTCTTTTATTCTTTTTCTTCTATGAGATGTCAGTGCCATAGCTGAGTCTCAGCAGTGTTCTCTATGACATTACCTTAGCTGCTTTCTATTTTTAAAGCTCTACCATGCCTCTGAAACTTGGCTAGATGCTTTTCGCTGTACGAATATTCTTACTGCTTTTTCTCTACTCCCTCAATCACTGTGGGAAGCAAAAGTTTTAATGATGTTTATAAAAAATAACATTTTTCAATGATCATGGAATAAAATCAATTAGTCCTTCCAAATATGGTGGAGAAGGAGGTAACCATTGAAAGGAAAAGAAAATCTTCCAAGGCAAATAATTTTTCAGTCACTTTATGGTGTCAGTTTAAACTGAGTAGCCCTAACAGGTAGCTGTGAATATCTGAGCCTTGTTGGGCAATTTTTAAAATCATGTTTTAATATCTATTTGAATTTAGCCCATTGATAGAAGAAAAAAATCATAATTTTCTCAAATGCTCTAGGATTTTTAAAAATACAATGACAGGTTTTAGAATGAACTGATACCTCAGGACTACATAGATCTTATTCATTTACATACTATGTGCTAAATATAAGCAAGGAACTTTTTAGAACATGACTTAATGTGAAAATGTACATTTCTAGTTTCTTACACAAACTTAAAATCTCAGACCAATAAACCAATTTCTTCCCGAAAGTCATCAATTGAAACTGAACATTGTCTCTATTCCTTTCTAAGCAGGGGTTTTCTGAAGATCTGCTTTCATCGGCAGCTTGATTCCCAGCATCTTTTTTTTAGCATAAAATTTATTATTATTAATCATTCCATTCATTTACATCTCAAATGATATCCCACTTCCCCATTACTTCTCTACAAGTCCCCCATCCCACAACCTGTCTCTCTTCTCCTTCCCCTTTGTCTCTGTGAGTATGCTATCCCAACCACTGACACTTTCCCATCCCACACCTCTGCCTACCCTGGGTCATCTAACCTCCACAGGATACAGAGCCTCCCCTCCCATTGATGTCAGACAAGTCCATTCTCTCCTACCTATGTATCTGGACCCATGGATCCCTCCCTGTACACTCCTTGATTGGTGGTCTAGTCCCTGGGAGCACTGGGTGGTCCTGCTAGCTGATCTTGTTCTTCCTATGGGGTTACAATCCCCCCTCAGTTCCTCCAGTCTATTTGCCTGTTCCTGCACCAGGGTCCCTGAGCTCAGTCTGATGGTTGGCTCCAAGCATCCACATCCGTATTGGCCAACTGGATTGGCTTGCTGAATCTCCCTAGGAGCAGCAACACCAGGTTCCAATCAGCAAGTGCTTGTTGGCAAAGGCAAATGTCAGGTTTGGTGTCTATAGATCCCCAGGTAGGGCAGTCCTCGGATGGCCCTTCCTTCAGTTTTTGCCCCATTTTTGTCCCTGTTCTTCCTTTGCATAAGAACATTCCTGGGTTAAAAACTTTGAGGTGGGTAGGTAGCCCCATCCCACCACTGGGGGCCATGTCTATCTACAGGTTCTATCTCCCCTTCTTTGCTAAAATCATCCCCTTTGGGTTCTATAAGCCTCTCGTTTCCCTGGTCTCTGGGACCGTCCAGTGGCTATCCCAGTTCCTCATCCTTCCCTGCTCGATATTTTCATTTGATTTCCTAACCCTCTGTACATCTCTCCTGTCCCCTCCAGTACCTGAAACTTCACCCCTTATTCCTTCCCCCTCCTCTTTCTTTCCCAGGTCCCCCCCTCCCTCCACCTCCCACAACTATCCTGTTCCCTCCCTCAATGCAAGACTAAAGCATCCACACCCAGGTCTCCCTTTCTCCTAAGCTCCATATGGTCTGTGGGTTGTATCACGGGCATTGTGAACTTTTGGGTAAATATCCACTTATCAGTGAGTACATTTTTAACACTAATTAAAACAAAATTTAAGTGTATGGAAAATATACTGAGATTTCTTGGATCGATAACAATTTTGTCTGTGATTTTAAGTGAATCCTGTAGACTGCAGGCACAACTAAACATAGGGAGAATGAAACTATGTTGTAATTCCAGATATGCTGAATCTAATAGAAGAGAAAGTGGGGAAGAGACTCAAATACTTGGGCACTGGGAAAAACTTCCTGAGCAGAAAACCAATGGCTTATGCTTAAAGATCAACAGTCGACAAATGGGACCTCATAAAATTGAAAAGTCTCTGTAAAGCAAAGGACATTGTCAATAGGACAAAATGGTAACCCACAGATTGGGAAAAGATATTTACCAACCCTACATCTGATAGAGAGCTGATATCCAAAATACACGAATAACTCAAGAAGGTAAACTCCAGAAAACCAAATAACCCCATTAAAAAGTGGGGTACAGAGCTAAACAAAGAATTCTCAACCGAAGAATCTCAAATGTCTGAAAAGCACTTAAAGAAGTGATCAACATCCTTAGTCATCAGAAAAAAATGCAAACCAAATGACCCCGAGATTCCAACTCATACCAGTCAGAATGGCTAAGATCTAAAACGCAGACATTGGCAAGGATGTGGAGAAAGAGGAACACTCCTCCATTGCTGGTGGGACTGCAAGTTGGTAAATCCACTTTGGAAATCAGTCTGGTGGTTCCTGAGAAAACTGGAAATAGTTCTACTTGAAAACCCAGCTATACCACGCCTGGCCATACACCCAAAAGGTGCTCCAACATATAACAAAGACACATGCTCTACTATGTTCATAGCAGCCTTATTTACAATAGCCAGAAGCTGGAAAGAACCCAGATGCTCTTCAACAGAGGAATGAATACAGAAAATGTAGTACATTTACACAATGGAGTATTACTCAGCTATTGTAAACAATGACTTCATGAAATTCACAGGCAAATGGATGGAATTAGAAAATATCATCCCGAGCGAGGTAACCCATACAAAAGAACACACATGCTATGTACTCACTAATAAGTGGATATTAGCCCAAAAGCTCACAATGCCCATGATACAACCCACAGACCATATGAAGCATAGAAAGAAGGAAGACCAGGGTGTGGATGCTTCAGTCCAGCATTTAGGGGAGAACAGGCCAATTGTGGGAGATGGAGGGAAAGGGGGACCGGGGAGGAAGAAAGGAGGGGGAGGAAATAAGGGTGGCAACATCAGGATCTGGAAGTGATTATGAGAGAGGTACAGAGGGTCAGGAAATCGATCAAAAAATATGTAGCAGTGGGATGAGAAACTGGGGATAGCCACTGAAGTGTCCCAGACACCAGGGAAAAGTGAGGATCCCAGGACCCAATGGGGGGAAGAGTTTAGCTGAAATGCACAGAGAAAGGGGAGAGAGAACCTGTAGAGACCTCGTCCAGCAGATAGGCATGGCCCCCAGTCGAGGAATGGGTCACTCACCCATCTCAAAGTTTTAAACTCAGATATGCTCCCATCGAAAGGAAGAACAGGGACAAAAATGGAGCAGAGACTGAAGGAAGTGCCAACCAGGGACTGTCCTACCTGGGGATTCAACGTGTTTGCAGACACCAAACCCAACACTGTTGCGGTGGTCAAGAGGTTCTTGCTGACAGGAACCTAGTTGGTGGGTCCTGAGGAAGTCCGGCCAGGAACTGACCAGTGAGGTGTGGATGCTTGGTTCCTAGCCAGGGACTGACCAATGAGGTGTGGATGCTCGGTTCCTAGCCAGGGACTGACCAGTGAGGTGTGGATGCTCGGTTCCTAGCCAGGGACTGACCAATGAGGTGTGGATGCTCGGTTCCTAGCCAGGAACTGACCAGTGAGGTGTGGATGCTCGGTTCCTAGCCAGGAACTGACCAGTGAGGTGTGGATGCTCGGTTCCTAGCCAGGGACTGACCAGTGAGGTGTGGATGCTCGGTTCCTAGCCAGGGACTGACCAGTGAGGTGTGGATGCTCGGTTCCTAGCCAGGGACTGACCAATGAGGTGTGGATGCTCGGTTCCTAGCCAGGGACTGACCAATGAGGTGTGGATGCTCGGTTCCTAGCATCTTTACCCAGTCATTTCCTCTGCTTGTAGAATCCTCAGACAGAACCTCCACGTGGATGGGGGAATTGAATAGCTAATAAATTGCCTATTCCCTTTCTTCAGCTTGATTTGAATAAAGACAATTAAAGAACATGGATTTAAATCTTCCCAGATGTGTTTATAGGCATTCCCGGTGTCATTTACACAATTTGAAAAATGTTAAGGTTTAAAGAATAGATGGCCAACGAATCTTTACCTTACACAGATCTCATCTAGAGAAGAGAGATGGAAAGAGTTCATCTCTAGAATGTCAATTTTAACATAGATCTATATTAATTCTATCCAAAAGCACAAACATGGGCAAAGGATAGCATACGCTTGTCAATAATTAATCAACAATTCATCCCTTACCAAAGAATAGGAATTTGGAATGACAAGTCATGTAAAACATTGTGAGCTGGGGACAGAGAAGCAAGAGGCCAGAAGAACTATCTCTTTATTAAAATCAAGTGTGTCCTAGCAAACTAATGACTGCAATCTTCTGAAAGGAATGCTGTGATTTGGACCACCAGTGAAATAAACTTAAAATTGTGTTGACAGTCACTTTTAAAGCTGGTGACAGAGATTTTAAGCTGCCTGTCAAATACGGCTTTCTTAATTTTCTAACAATAATTTCAATAGTACTCGAAATGTATTGCTCGAAACTCCAAGGAATGACCTGTTTCTAACAAAGTATGATCACAGCGTGAGTCTGTCGACTGAAGTAGGAGTGGGTGTGTGATGTGAAACTCCCAAGAAATCTCCCGGGGATGCTGGCTACATCTCCACATCCAATACTTGTTTCATTTTCCATGCTTGAACCTGGGTGTGACCACAGCAGCATTGGCTGCCCTCTTGGTAAAGGATGGCTAAGCAGTGCACGGAGAAGAACGCCCTACAGAAGACCACAGAAGCAATGTGCCAGTGCTGTGGTGAGGTTCAGAATAACTTAGAGTATTAAGGGATCATAAATATTGTTTAGTCTATTATAACTTAAGAGTCTCCTACGTGGTAAAGTCCACATGAAAGAAATCATTTCAAAGGAGAAGAAACGTGAGGAGACAGAATGAATTGGTTCAGCATCGCGTCACAGAATGCAAATCAGCCTCACGTAACGTGGCTGCTCTGAGGCAAGCATTTATTCCACCACATGCTTGACATTTAAATTTCTATTTTATTAAGTGTGTTCCTGGATATGTGTGTGTATGTGTGCAAAGTAGGCAAGCAAGGAACACAAGGTTCACACGTGAGGGTAAGAGGGCAAGTCTCAGGAGTCTTTTCTCTCTCATCACCATGAGGAATCTAGGAATTCAACTCAACTCCTCTTTGTTAGCAATGACAACTCTATATTCTAGAAAACCTTCCATTTTAGCTAAACCATGACAACACTCACAACTATTAAAATTTGGTTCCCATAACTAAAGTGACATGCTTTTCTATATTCTTTATTTTCATACACTAGCCCAGTTATGAGCAGCCAGCAAACGAGTATATTGGTCACATGACATTGTTTAACTCTGGCTACTCCCTGGTTACCCATAGCTTCATTCCGTCTCCCCAGGATTCTATTTTTGAAGTGTATACTGGGAGAAATTAACTCCTTGCTTCAGTAAGCCATGTGACTGAAAGAACCACATTCTGAAGGGGAGACTCACCATGAAATAACATAACTTTATCGTATTCATCCCTAAAATTCATCACTTCAATAGAGCACAACCCATCCTGAGTGACGAATTCTTTGTAATATCTTCTATGATCTTAGCATTTAAACTTAAGCATCTATTCTACATAGGAGATTCCCTAATACACTTTCAACTTCTCAATATATGCAGTATCTCTAATCTAAATGTTGTTGAAGACTGTGCATTTTGTATACTATTTTATTGTCATGGGTATAAGCTCACTTATTTGTCTAGGTGCACAGAATTAAAAAGTGAGGAGAGCCTGGCAACTTTAGACCCACAACATCAAGTGTTGTAGAAATCACCAGTAATTACTGAACGAAGATGAATAAGAAAGGAGCACAGGATAAGATAACAAGAAAGGAGACAGACAATGATGCTCTCTGCATGGAGGCTTGGGCTTATGTACTCTGGTAAAAGTGTATCTGTGGAAGCCTTTAGAAAAATCGAAACTATCACCTTCATGTGGTCCAGCCTTCCTTCTTAGTACATACCACAAGGAATCAAAGTCAATTCACCATAGGGATACTTGCATATGCTTGATTATCATGACACTATATTCACTATAGCAAATTAATCCATCAGGCTTGGTAGGTTCATCAGTAGATGAACATATCGAGAAAATGTAGTATAAATGCATAATGTGGATTTATTGACTCTGTTATGAAAGAAAAACAAATTTCATTGTTAGGAGGAAACAACATGGAAAAAGAGAGCAGTCAAACAATGAGAAGTGTTACATGTTCTCCTTCATATGGACAACACAGAAACAAGGACATGAAACTGGAAAGGGAGGTACTAGATAAGGAAAGAAGCTGAGGTTTCCAGATGGGGTAAGAGGGGGCCATGCAATGCTTCAGCAACTAGAGGTGCCTGCCTTCAGGATTGAGATCTGTCAGTGAGTAAAGCCTAAGGACCGGAAACCAAGTCCTTGGACTCAAGTTATCTTAGGATTTCTCTTGCTGTGAAGAGACACCATGACCAAGGCAACTCTTATAAGGGAAACATTTATAAGAGGCTGGCTTACATTTTCAGAGGTTTAGTCCATTTTCATCATGTCAGGAAGCACAGCAGTGTGCAGGCAGACATAGTTCTAGAGAAGGAGCTGAGAGTTCCATATTTGGATTGCCAGGTAGCAGGAAGTGAACTGGATTGAGCTTCTGAGACCTCAACGCCCATCTACCAGTTCTCCAATAAAGCCACACTCACCCCAAAGTGACACTTCCTATTAGTGCCACTCCCTATGGACCCATGGAGGCCATTTTTATTCAAACCACCACACAAGTCAAGGTGGAAGAATAATTACTACTCCATAAAGTTATACTTTAATTTCCATGCGCATGCTGTGGCACACACACACACACACACACACACGTACACACACACACACGTACACACACACACACAATTCTACAATTCCTGCTTTAAAGGTATGCAATTTAGGATAAATGGAAAAAAATTAAAATTGCAATTAAAAACAACAAGAAATACTTGGAGAAACTTCTTTACCTTCAACTTGTGTGTGTGTGTGTGTGTGTGTGTGTGTGTGTGTGTGTGTGTGAACGCGCACTTGCGGTGGTGGCTTTTTGTTTTTATAAGTGGGATGAGGTAAAGTCAATACTCACCAATAAAATCAAGTACTGTATTTTATTTAGCAGATTGCTAGATGATTACCAAGATGAGTAAAGTTGACTGAAACCCATGTGCAGGTTACAAATGCTTAGAACTGGAGAAAGGGCTACTCACGAATGAATGAGGAGAGACCATTGCATAAGCAACAAGGTCAGTCTATGAAAGAGCCCTGTTTTGACAGACAACGGGATTTTGACAATATTGAGAGCAAAGAGACTCAAGGCACTTTTAGTAGACAGTAAAACATTTTATAAAAAATAAAGTGAAAGTTATTTAGTTATTTAGTCATTGACTAAACAAACTTAGAAACATTTTTGCTTGATTTTTATGTATTTACCAGAGACAGAATTGGCGGATGGGGAATGTGGTACTCTCCAAAGGACAGAAGCTGCAGCACTTGAAGGAAGAATTTACAATTATAGAATGATGATACCGAGTGAAACCGAAACCCTGGAGACCTGGGATCTGTACAGAGGAGTCGATAAATCACTGCTCAGGTGCAGCCTGGGAGGAAGGATGGACCGGCATCACACAAAGGCAGATCACGTGACTGTGGAACCATGCCAGCTGGGCCGGATCCACTTTGAACGCTAATTTAAAGATCCCAAAACACAGGACACTGAGTATTCAGGAGCCCGGGACTTGCAGTTTTATTACTATTCAGTCTTCTTCCTTTGCTTGTTTTTCTTTCTTTTTAACTTTAATTTTTTATTTATTCAATTTACATTCCACTTACTGTCCCCCCCTCCTCCTCATCCCCTCCCACAACTCTTTTCCCTTACTCCTTCGCTTCTCCTTTGAACTGGTGAGGGTTCCCCTGTGTATCCCCGCCCCACCCTAGCACTTCAAGTCTGCGACTGTAGTGCTTCCCCTCCCACTGAAGCAGACAAGGCAGCCCAAAGAACATCCCATGTACAGGCAATAGTTTGGGGGACAGCCCCCATTCCAGGTGTTCTGGACCCACAGGAAGACCGAGCTGCACATCTGCTACGTAGGCCCAGCCCATGTATATTCTTTGGTTGGTCATTCAGACTCTGAGAGCCCCAAGGTTCCAGGTTAGTTGACTGATAGTCTTTCTGTGGAGTTCCTATCCTCTTCGAGAGCCCCAAATCCTTCCTCCTGTTCTTCCCTAAGAGTCCTCAGGTTCCGTCCACTGTTTAAGTATATCTGTATCTGTCTGAGTCAACTGGTGGGTGGAGCTTCTCAGAGGACAACATGCTCCTGTCTGCACGCATAACAGTGTTATTAAAAGTGTGAGGGATTGGTGCTTGCCCACGGGATGGGTCTTCAGTTGAACCGGTTATTGGTTAGCCATTCTTTCAATCTCTGCTCCACCTCCCGTGCCTTGATTTCTTATACTCAGGGTAAACTTTGGGTTGAAAGTTTTGTGGATGGGTTGGTGTCTCTATCGCTCCACTGGGGTTCCTGGAAATCTTGTGTTTTCCAAAATGGAGGACTATGGGTATCCCAGAACCCTGGCTCTGTAGGAACCTTTTCTCCGAGTATGGTTTTAGGAAGGAAAGCCATTCTTAAAAGACTGTGACTGAGAGAATTTGAGGTGATAAGGCCAGTCATGGAGCAAGTCAGGCAGCAGGCAAGCCCCCGTATTTGTGGACACTCTGTAACACGTAACACGTGAGGCTGGCCTGCTCCTGTTGTCCACTTCAGGTCTATCTCATCCTCGTTATTCTTCTCAAACTGAACTTGTTGATAAAAACACCTGTAGCCTTCTAACATAACAATCTTGTGGGATTTCTATGCATTGCATTCAGTGATATCAGTGATATAATTTATTTGTTTTTAAACACTTGCTGAAGGTCTCCAAGAATGTTTTGTAGTCAAACGGTGGAGGGTAAGGAATCAGATTCATTTTGCATATTGCAGTAAAGGGGAAATGAACACAGATGCCCCAGTCATCACTGGGAGCAAAAGAACAGTTTGTTTATTGGGGTGTGTTTGTGCAGGGGGGTTCCAAATGTGGGGATATGGAAATCTACAGAACCATGTTTTAGGAGAGAAAACAAAATCAAGCTAGAATCTCATTTATGAGAAGACTCCATCACTCAAAAAAGAGTTTATTATGACTAATTTCTTCCATGACTAAGGCTCAATTCCAGAGATCAACTTAAAAGGAAGAAAGTTTTTCTTT
The DNA here is from genome assembly GCF_021556685.1 of Rattus norvegicus. Lineage (NCBI taxonomy): Eukaryota > Metazoa > Chordata > Mammalia > Rodentia > Muridae > Rattus > Rattus norvegicus. The sequence continues at coordinate 225,001,728 of NC_141535.1, read as the reverse complement.
GGCTCGAAGGTGTGGAGGTTTCAATCCATGACCCCATGGCTTTGTTACTCTTGTCCTAGTGCTAAAGCAGTACACAATGCCTGAAGGATGTGTTGAAGTAGGGCTTGAAAGATAAAGAAAGCAAGAGTCCAAGATCCCAATGACCACTTGGGACATAGCCCCAGTGACTTATTTTCCTTCTAGTAAACCTTGTCTCTTAGGGAATCCACTAACCCTAGTAGTGCCATCACAGTGACAAGCATGCCTTTACTATATGAGGCTCTGTGACACACACATTCCAACCACAGCGCCAGTGTGTAGAAAAGAGTTTATAACAATATGGTCAATTTGCATGCTCAACACCACCGATAGAGCCACAGGAAGAGGCAGAAACGCACTGAGAGTCTGCGCCTTGGCCTTCTGGCGCCTCCGGGTCGCCACGGGAGAAGAGGAGCAGACAGAGGGCACAGGGCTGGTGGTGACTTCCGAAGGTGCATTGGGGGATAGCAGGAGCACAGACCGGCTGTGGGGGCTGCCGGTAGAGGATACGGAGCACAGGCATTAGTACAGCCATCCCTAGAAAGTATGCTTATCCATACTCTGTCCACTCCAGATCTCCATTCATTCGTACATAATCCAACATCCAGCAGAGGAAAGAAAGCAAAGTGTTTCTCACAGTCCTTCGGCAAGCAGCATGCCTTCCGCCAGACAAATGCACAGCCAAGATTGGCAGCCGCTTCAGTAAAGAGCGAGATATTTATTGAACTTTTCAACTTTTTCCCTGGACTCTGGTGCATTAATATTATATCCAGGGGGGGCAGAAGCTACTAATTTGGAAGAATTTATATTAGATTCTCCTGTTTATCCTTCCACAATCATCCTCATTGATGGTACATGGAGCCAGGCTAAGGACATTTTCTATAAGAATTCCTTGTTTTGCCTTCCCACGGGGGTGGGGGGGTGCAGTTAAAAACTAGCGTTTGTAGTCAGTAAGTAATTCGAATGCAACCAACAAAGAGGTGCTTTTCTACCCAGGAATGTGCTGCTGCTGCTGCTCTTTCCATTTTGGAGAAAAACAATTTGCACACAAGAGACTCTGCTTCGCCCTATTCCAGCCCTGGGTTCTTTCCAGCTTCAGCGTGGCGCTCAGATTCGTCTCAGCAAGGAATGTCTTCTGAAAAAAAAATGGATTACATCCCAAGCCAATGCCAAAGAACAAACGCAAGCTCAGGAAGATGGAGGCGTTAATGAACAGTGTCAAAACTTAGCATAGTTGTCCCTGTGGTGCTAGTTTTCCTGTCATCTGCTGACAAGACTGTGTTACATCTTTCCCAGTTTAGGCTTTTCCTCCGAAGAAGGAACGCTGGCCCATTCTTGTGCTGAAGGACGAGGTCTGCTCCATAGCATCTTATATGGTTCATTTCCATTGACTGTGAGAAGCAGTTTCACGCTCTTTCTTTTTTGTTTTTGTTTTATTTTCAAGACAGGGTTTCTCTGTGTAGCCTATGGACCAGTCTGGCCTCAAACTCAAGAGATCCGACTGCTTGTGTCTCCCAAGTTCTGGGATGAAAAGCATGCCCCACTTCTGTCCAGCTACAGCATTTGCTTTTAAACATGTGCTTCCAATACATTTAAAAAAATCTTTCAAAATATGATTACTTGTTAGTCGAGAATAAGGAACTGTTGTTTGTAAAATGAGGAAAAATTGTGTCCGGGAACATGTTCCTGTCAGTGTTTATAGATACGCAGGTCTAGATCAGTGATGGGAAATATCGCATGAAGCTAATGATTCAGCCTAGTGAACAAAATTCAGAGAGTGAGGTAAGTGACACGGAGGGCTGTTCATTTTATTAAGTAGTAAAGGAACAGGGAAACTTTACTGTACAGAGTTATATGTGGGCTCAACGAATGTGACTTATATCTCCTGTTAGTGTCTGCATTCCTATGGAGTCCATCTAGTTTTGTCCATCTAGCCTAAGTTCTCAGTGGGAGATGCTGTGCATAACTTTCAATTTTTCTGTGTTCATTGAACAAGTTAACTGGTGGTAAGAGGTTTTTGATGAAGTTTCTCCTGGAAGTGACTTAAGTAAAATATAATACAGCTATTATGTTAAGAACATTTTTCTATAAGTAGCTGTAGTTACAGTCTTTTTAAAGAGAAAAAAACTTTCAATGTGAAAGATATATTTCCTCACCTTACTAGGAGAATATTTACTGATATTTTGTATTGAACAAACATACATGTAAGCAGATATTCATACACATGAAATAAACATAAATAAAAATTTTAATGTCCATGAATGTTGCTGATCTTGTTACAATGTTCTTGTATCGCTAGCATTTGTGATGTAGAAGCTATAGGATCTAGAGTTCAAGGTCATCTTTAGTTATCTAGAGAGCTCCAGGCTAGCCAAGAAAAAGAGACCCTGCCTTAAAAAGTACTTAAATCAAAGGTAAACAATTGAGAGAAAAAAAGTCAATGAAACCCTTTAGTGAATAGATATATAATAGTATACTTTTCCCCATCCATATAACTATTTTTAACTAAAAATGAGAGTATGTAAATGCCAATGAAAATTTAAATTATTTTTAAATTACATTACAAATCTCAATACCAATTCTTAACTGCTTCAAGAACAAAATGACTGTGATGATATCAGAAATGACAAATTCCTTTGGGCCGAATAAACTCCAAACTTTGGTGTTCATAATCAATAACATTAGCTTGTTATGATCAATAAGATAGAAAATATGATAGGAATAGTTTTTTTAAAGTTACATGTTTGTATACTTCAAAAGCAAACATTCTAGGGAAGTATATTTGCAAATACACCGATATTCTAAAGAGATATTTTAAAAAATATTTTTATATTAAACTTGCAAATAAGTTTTACATCATGCGTATCAATAAAATCTATTCTTAGGATGCTCAATAAATGTCTGCTGAGGGTTATTTAGTGAGTGTGCACAGAAGTGTCCTCATGGGTGAGTGTGCCTGTGTGTGTACATACACACACACACACACACACACACATGAATTTTCTTAGAAACACAGCTCCACTGGGCAACTTTAATATTTTGTCTCTTAGCCACTAATTATCTTTACCTGCCAAGTGGAAATGGGATATCTTTGTGGAGAGTTTTCTTTTCTATTGCTTTATGGAACAGTAAGCCTACACAATTGAAAAGCAGCTGTTGAAATCACTGTGGAGGAGATCCAATCTTGTAGCAGGGATTGACCAAGTTGCTCAAAGGAGATATGATGTTTCAGGGTAAAACCTTGCCACGGGTCACAATCTGGGAAAGGACAGGCAGATGTGAAGTCACCCCAGGGAGGTGTGCAGAGGGTGAAGGACAAAGGACATGGAAATCTACCGTTCCAGGCAGTTGAATACAGGAATAAGATGGGAAACTGATTAGCAACAGAGGATGAAGCATTAGATGTGATCAATAAGATAGTAATCAATTAAGACTTCAGAATTAAAAATGGCATTAGCATTACTGCAAAGAAAAATGCTAGCAAGGAACAAGTGTATCATCAAGACATTAAATTAAGGATGAAATGACACAGGGGAAAGACACACTAGAGCATCATTTTATCCTGAACACTGTGGTTTACAAATGGAACAGTTGAAAGGAAGACTAGCAGATAACCAATGGATTGGGATGTACATCTGAATTAATGTCTACCACTGGTACACATATGCATGTTGTGCACCAACAACCAATGTGAAAACAGGGCAAGACAGAGGTCTTCTGAAGGATGATGTTATGTCTTTATATGCTGCATCGACAAATATGCTAATGAAATATATATATATATATATACAAGAAAATGGTATGAATTCATTAACAAGCAAAGCGCTACAGAAATGCAAACCACTCCATTGTTACACCTAACCTTTTTGTTTCAAAGCATGTGTTCATACATATAGAACCAATGTCTTGCTTTGATGGAATAGATGGGTGGGGTGAAGGTAAACTGGATGATTTTTGAAGAATTAAGATGAGAAATGACAACCCAGTGCATATCTGAATATATGTTTTTAGGCTGTTTAAAGCACTTGAAATTAACAACAATGTAGAAGAGAACCAGCTCCCCTTACTTAAAAAATTTAATGTGTAAAAGATATAGAAAGTAGATTTTCAATATTTTGTACATATTGAGTTTAAACCATAAACATTCCGATCATTAGAGATTTTTTTAATATATAATTTTTCAGAAAATTATGATTTATGTTTTTCCTTATCCACTAGGGGGGAAACATATTATTTTCAATTATCATTTGATCAACCGCGTCGACCCAAGTTTTAGTATTGCTCTGGAAGTCAAAGCAATGCTCTAAGCATACAGCGGACTGTGGGATAAAGTCAGGTGAGCGCAGTGGTCTTGGAGTCTGCCCGGAAGAAAGAAGCAGCGAGTAAAGCTACGCAAAGGATGTGAGACATTTGTGTTTCCTGAGAGGACTAGCTACGTCTGCAGACTCATGACTAAAAACATGGCAGGCTTTTGTGACAACCTCCCCTGAACTGGAAAAAAAAGAAACAGTATAGACAGGAAGCTATTGAAGAGAGTTTTTAAGAGCTGTCATACTGAAATGTAGCTCTTCATAGTTGATGGTTTCTGGCTGTGTGTGTGCCTGTGTGCCTGTGTGCCTGTGTGTGTGTGTGTGTGTGTGTGTGTGTGGTGTGTGTGTGCCTGTGTGTGTGTGTGGTGTGTGTGTGTGTGTGTGCCTGTGTGTGTGTGTGCCTCTGTGTGTGTGTGTGTGTGTGTGTGTGTGTGTGTGTGTGTGTGTGTGTCAGCTGGGGGGTTGTGTATCTAAATTTTTTAAGGGGTTGGCCATGGGCTTAATTTTTCGTTTTGACTGGGAGTTTTATAACTACTTCTGCTATTTCCTTAGGGGATATGGGCCTGTTTAGATAGTTTACCTGCTCCTGATTTAACCTTGGTACCTGGTATCTATCTAGAAAATCATCCATTTCATCTAGATTTTCCAGTTTTGCTTTTGTAGTAGGACCTGATGATTTTTTTTTTTGAATTATCTCAGTTTCTGTTGCTATGTTTTCCTTTTCATTTCTGATTTTGTTAATTTGGATACTGTCTCTGGGATCTTTAGTTAGTTTGGCTAGAAGTTTATCTTATTGGTTTTCTCAAGAGAGAAAGAAAGAAAGAAAGAAAGAAAGAAAGGAAAGAAAGAAAAGAAAAGAAAAGAAAAAAAAGAAAAGAAAAGGAAAGGAAAGGAAAGGAAAGAAACAGCTTTTGGCTTTTTTGAGTCTTTGTATTGTTCTCTTTGTTTTTATTTGGTTGATTTTGGCCCTGAGTTTGACTATTTCTTTCTTTCTTTCTTTCTTTCTTTCTTTCTTTCTTTCTTTCTTTCTTTCTTTCTTTCTTTCTTTCTTTTAATCTTTATTAACTTGAGTATTTCTTATTTACATTTCGATTGTTATTCCCCTTCCCGGTTTCTGGGCCAATATCCCCCTAACCCATCCCCCTCCCCTTCTATATGGGCTTCCCCTCCCCATCCTCCCCCCATTACCACCCTCCCCCCAACAATCACGTTCACTGGGGTCCAGTCTTGACTATTTCTTATTTCCTCTTTTCTACTTGTCTTGGGTGTGTTTGCGTCTTTTTGTTCTAGAGCTCTCAGGTACACTGTTAGGTTGCTAGTGTAGGATCTATCTAATTTCATTACTAGGGCACTTAGTGCTGAGTTTTCCTCTTAGCACTGCTTTCATTATGCCCCATAAGTTTGGGTATGATGTGTTAACGTTTTCATTAAATTCCAGGAAGTCTTTAATTTCTTTCTTTATTTCTTCCCTGACCAAGTTATCATTGAATAGAAAGTTGTTCAGTTTCCATGGGTATGTGGCTTTTCTGTTGTTTTTGTGATGGCCCCATGGGAAGATCAGCAGTCTCAACTGACCTGGACCCCCAAGATCTCTCAGACAATGAGCCATTAACCAGGCAGCATACACCAGCTGATATGAGGCCCTGACATATACAGCAGAGGACTGTCTGATCTCAGTGAGAGAAGTTGCACCTAATCCTTGAGAGACTTGAGGCCCCAGGGAGTAGGGAGTCCTTGTGGGATGGGGGTGGGGAAACCTCTTGGAGACAGGGTGGGGAAGGAGGTATGGGATGGGGGGGAGGGGCAGACCAGGAGAGGGATGAAGACTGGATTGTAAAAACGGATTAAAGAATTAAAAAAAAAAAAGAAAAAGAATAAAGAATTTAAAGGAGGCAGGGGGTTGGCCACTGGGAGTTTGACAATACTCCAAAGAGTAGATGGGCAACAGAAATTCGATTTGGTGAGTTATTTTTGTTTTTATTCTATTTTTGGAGGGTAGGAGGGTGGACCTGGGAGGAATAAAACGCAAGTGGGCTTGGGATCCATTGAACGAAATTCCCAAATAATTAATAAAAATATTATGTTGGGAAAATGCATTTAAAAGAAGGGAAACAGGGAGTTAAAAGTCCCTGAAAGTTTGCTTTCCGATAGGCACAACGCAGCTTACAGAGGTACAAGATTTAAGACACGTCATTTTTATCCTCATGGAGGTCCTGGGCTGCCCTATTCAACTCGGACTCCTAAAGGCAAATGCAGCAGACCACAAGATGGGATAACAGACATTTCTTCGTCACCTCTCTGAAGGCCAAAAGAATCTCAGTACCAGGTGCTGGTTCGTGGACTCCCCACGCAGAGGCTTGCAGTGGTCTGGTTTCCACGGTGTCTTCCTGTGAACAGCCCTGTAGCGCCAGCTCTCCGGATGGTTCCTTACATCAAAGAATTCTCAACAGTGGGTCAGAACACCACCCTTCACGACTCATCAAATCCTAATTGTGCCCCATAGATGTCATTTCCAAAGACCAACACAACAGACTTCAATTTATACACTGGCCAGTAGGGGTGAGGACACGATTCACTCGACAGAAGGAATCAAAGCGAGAAGTCATGGTTTAGAAAATCACCGAGCTTGAGTAAATCAGCTAGGTCAAAGCCCAGAGGGGTCCACTGTGGCCTTTCCAGTCACAACCAGAGTGTGCACTCACAATCACCCCTTCTAATAGTCTAATACCACTCAATATTTATTTTTATTATATATATATATATATACATTGAAATCTTCATGACGGAATTACATAACAGACATGATGCCGTGTTCAGCTTTTCTTCACTCAGGAAATACTTCCAAATGTCTCCCTGGTTTTTGCTCCTATTTTGTGTCCTTCCTATCTAGATGGCAGACTGTAGAGCGACAGCGGTATGACATTTATTTTACATCCGGTGGTCCAGCATTTTGACCACTACACACAATGTAACTTGTTAATACACAAGTGTGACAGGTATGTCTGGAATGGACTCTAGAACTCACGGTGTACATGCCAAGATTCAAAACCTGTAGGCACCACTGTGGTGTGGCAGTTCTGAATACGCTGTTTTCATGTGAAAACATGCTGTAAGTCGTCTTCCCATTCTCTTTCCTGTGTGCTGTATCTCTCCTGTCGTGACTTCCAGCCTTTATTTCCCTGAAGAGTGATGAAGTGCAATAGCTTTACTAGATTTATTGCTGCTCTTCGTGCTTTATTTTTCTCTGTTAATTCTCAGGCAATTTTTAAATATATTGGGCATATGAATAATTTGTCAGTTATAGGCAACTAAAATGCATTCTTCTATCCTGTGGCTTAGTTTTCACTTGTCTAATAGTATCATTTAATAAACAGTATCATTTCTAATGTTTCTAAATAACCAGTTTATTACTGCTTCCAGAAAAAAAGTTGTTTGGGAAAAATATATATTCTCCCATACTACACAAAGAAAATAGTCTGTTCCTTATTTTGGTATATGTTTCTGGACAATCTTTGAACTGTTTATTGATCTGGTGTCCCTTGTACTATTTATTATATATATTATTCTGATTATATATTATTATATACTATCCCTCTCCATAAAGAATTATAATTATACACACAGATAATTCTGATTTAATTAGACACTATTTTATTCCTTACTTCTTCCATATATATATGTATGTATATATGTATGTGTATATATGTGTATATATATATATATATATATATATATATATATATGAAAACTCCATATCTTCATATTGGAAATGTCTTTACTATATAACTTTTTATTTTGTATGTTTATTGCTAGGAGTTAAAAGAGGAGGGATGAACAATATATTAGTTAATTTTTTTGTTGGTGTGATAGAATAAACCCACAAAAAAAAGCAACTTAGGGGAAACCAAAAGTTTGCTTATAGATCAGAAGAATTGAGCCTGTTATGGCAGAGAAGACATGGCAACAGGCAGTGAAGATATTGTGTCCAGAGCAGGAAGCTGACTGACTGATCACCATTCATCTGCATAGTGTAAAGAGAACACTTCCTAGGTCAGAAAGAACATGAAGTGGGTCAGAGAGAACAGGAAGTGAGTCAGAGAAAACCAGAAGTGAGTCCGTACAAGGGAAACAGAGAACAGGAAGTAGGTCCATACAATAATACCTCAAAGCCTAACTCCAGTGACCTGTTTCCCTCAACAATGCCTCACTTCCTAAATGTTCTGTAACTTTCCCAGTCCACACAATCATCGGGAGAAGTATTCAAACAATTCTAATGGAATGGCAATTCTCATTCAAACCATTACAAATGGTATATAATAATGTTAAGTGTTCTTAGTGGTTTTTAATTGAAAATCATGGAACTAACCTCAATCTACTCTTCATGTCCTTAAGCAAATATCTTTTTTTTCAATTGCCTGATTTTGGCTTTTTGGTAGAGATGTTTTGCAGGAAGCTAAAATGCCATAATTAAATGAATTTGTCTTTTTTTCTGTATTCTGTTATTTCCTTTGTTTTCTAAAAAAAATTGAAAAGAAAGAAAGCTGAACACACAACAGCTCCAGATTTTTCTCTAATCAACCACAATCCTTTAGATCCACTTGCCTTGAAGTTTCCTTCCCATGGTCACACCCACTGTGATCAACAAATACCTTGATTTGCCTTCCTAATGAGGAATTGAGCAACTTCTTTGCCAATTTGGGCAAATTTTAAATGCCTTTAACTCCCGTTTTAGAAAGAAGACCAAATTAATTCAATCAGAGTTAGATTTATTAGACTAAATCCACAATTCTGCTAGGCAGTCTTTCAACTCAATTTTTTACACATATCATATTTTATTGTTTTAAATAAAGTATTTCTTTTTCTCCTCACCCTGTCTCCCCTTCTTTTCCTTCCCTGGTGAAAGAAGCTAGGACTTTTCTTATATGTGCTAGGCAAGTTGCTCCATCACTGAACCCAAATTTAAGAGAAAAGAAATGTTTTAAAGAGAATTGTCCCTTACAATTAAACTATATTTATGTGTTTGCCTCTAAGGAAACAAACTTATTGCCAGGAAACAATGCCCCCTCCCCCCAGTGTCTGTCATATCACATCCCACAATTTTCTTCAGCTCTTTGTCATTTTTATTATTTAGAACAATTTTAAATTTAAATATGGTTTGATCACATTGTCATCCCTCCCTAAAGTCTCTCTAGATTTTCTCCCCATTCTTTCCCCCACCAGCTTTAAGTTATTTCTCAAGAAACAAAAACATAACACAACAACACCCACCCTCAAAATCCAAGAAAAGACACAGCCCTCCAAAAAGCAGACAAAAGACAAAAAACAAAAAAAAAAAAAACAAAAACAAAAACAAAGAAACCAACCAACCAAAAAAAAAAAAAACCAAAAAACAAAAAACAAAACAAACCAACCAAACAAACAAACAAAAACCCCAGCAAACTGCAACAAAACACACATGCAAAAATAAAACAAAACATGGAGTCCTTTATTATATGTTGGTCAACTACTCTTAAACATGAGATCAGCCCTTGAGTGGTCGATATATTGAAGAAAGGTGACTTTCTCCCAGCAGGTATAAATGACGCTTCACTTGTTAACCTTTACCCTAGAGGCTAGGTTTTCATCCATCCATCCATCCATCCATCCATCCATCCATCCATCCATCCATCCATTCACTCATTTAAAAACATATATAGCAAAATAGAATATAGTAGGATAAAAGCAAAGAACTGTTACATCAAAGTTGGACAAGATAGATCAACAGAAGGAAAAGAGTCAAAAGGTACAAGAATCAGAAACCCACTCATTCATAGTTTGAGGAATCCCAGTCAAAACACTAAACTGGAAGCCATTATATAAACATGGGGGACATGGGGCAAACCCATGCAGACCTGGTGCATACTCTTTCAGTCTCTGTGACTTCATATGAGCTTTGTTCATGCTGATTTATAGGGCCTTGGTTTTCTGGTGCCCTCTAACCTCTCTGGCTCCTACACTCTGCTTTCTCTTCCTTGGGGTCCTCTAAGCTCTGAGATGTATTTGATTGAGACATCTCATTTTGTGCTGGATGTTCCAAGGTCTCTCAGTCTCTGTGTAGTGTCTGCTTATGGTTTCCATATTTGTTCCCATCTGCTACAGGAGGAATCTCTCTGATAATGGTTGAACAAGACACTAATATATGAATATAGCAGAATATCATTAGGAGCCCTTTACATTGTACCTTTGCTGCTCTTTTTAGACCACTATTATTTGGCTTTACCCTATGTCCATAATTCTAAGTGGTCTTTCAACTTTAAAATAGTAGTAAATAACTCTTTTCTCTTCATGTTTTCTATGAATGATCTTGGGATTTTAAGTGAATAAAGACATCTGTATAACCAAGATTTTTCTATTCTTGTTTTATATTTCATATTACTCTTTAATTAGAAGAAACTGTCAGAATTTTTGTGAGAAAAATTGTTTTATATATATATATATATATACACACACATATATATACATATATATAGTGGGTTTTCTCTTTCATCATTTAATAGAAATTTAATGTCATCGGTTATCAGATTGGTTACTAAAATGTAAGAAAATAAAAATAGAATACCTTCTCATGCTAAGTAGTAAGTATATAGAGGATAAATCAGGGTGATTTAAATACCCTAAGGCTATGAAGGTTAGGCACTATATTGTGGTTAATACAGAGATCAACCAGTTCAGCAGCCAATCAGTGAATGCTGTGAGCTGTAATAGCTGGAGTAGTGACAGCTTCTGTGGTGATGGTTTTTACACAAGGGTATCTCAGACACATGCTACACAGAAGTTAGAGCAAGTAGACTCCTGAAGATCTTCATAAATTATTTTGATAGGCAGACTCTCTTAAGAAACATCACTATGCCATAGGAAGACCAAATAAAAATATGTCAAGATTCAATAAAGATTTTTTAAAGAAACATATATGTAATATGTAAACAAAAGTTGAATTTCCCATTTCTCCATGAGTTAGAATAATTTCATTTAGGAAGATGAAAATTTACTGTGCCTTAAAAATAAATAGATTGGATTTATGGAGCTCTTAGGAATACATGGGGAGGGAGGAAGCTATTAATAAGTGAACAGGGGCAGCAATGGTAGTTATGTGGGAATTGGAGGAAATAATGAAGGATTATGAAACAAGTTCCATGGATGGAGAGACAATTTCTCATTTTCTGACCCTATCCCCTGTTGAGTGAACATGGGAAAAAGTGAATGAAACTTGAAGTCATAAGCCTGGCATGTCATCAGGATATGGTGGGCCTGAACATGCAGAACAAAATCAAATTACTGACCATCACCAAAGGCAGCAAAGGAATCAGAACAGGAACCAAGAGCTAAGCATAATAGCTAAGGTAAACCATTACCAGGAGTTCCCTACTGAACATTCTAGAGAGATCTCATGATTGAGAAAAGAGCCTAGCAAGAAACAAGGGTGCTCAATAGTCAAGATCTTGCATTAGCTTCAGACAGTTGAAAAGAATTTAGGAAACAGATTAGGTTATGGGAAAAAAGTCTTTTAAAATACGAAATCTCACTTATTATATGACTTTATATGAATATTCAGATTCATGAAGTATTTCATATAAGTTGGTGGTCTGCTATTCTTAAGTTGTACTTGGCCTGGTGTCTATCCCCTCCTTGTTTTCTTTCTTCACCACTTTAAACCCCTCTTCTTGCTCCCTGAATATTCCTTTCTCCTGTTTTCAATATATTTATCTAAATCGAGTAAATACTAGAAAAGTCTGGCTGCTGAAATTTCAATTATTATAACTGGCTCCATTCTATTTGCAGTGTGTTTGCAGATCTCTATTTAGAATTCAGTAATACTTCAGAGTAGAGTTATCCTAAAACAATAAGGGAAAAATAAATATTAAGTTTAATCAATAAATTGTACTTAATCAGCAAGATGTCAGCAGTTTTAGATATTTTAATTTGTATGGTATATAACTAAGTTAGTTTAGATAAACATCAGAAATTTATAGTCCATTATTTGAAGGATTTTTTAAAAAAAGTCTTGACAATATTTTACAGCCTTTGTAAACAGATATTATAATTTACAAACTATAACTGGAGCCATATGAATTTCCATAAAATTCAGACTTTTAGCAATGTGGTTTAATCTATATGTTGACAAAAACACAGGTGTTGCTGCATAAGCTGAGAATTTGTGATACAATGACCATGCAATGACATTGTGGTTCCTATTATATAGGATTAAAGCTGTGAGTCTGAAGCCAAAAAGCCATAATTAGCAGAACTTGAATTGCTAGGATAAGAAAAGGGGGTATGCGTGAAATAGAAGTTACAGAATAGTGTCATCCCCACAATTAACTGAAGCAAGAATGAAAAAATTATGAGAGAAGAAAATAACACACAAGCTCATTGCCACAGATAATGAGTTAGTACAAGAAACTGCTTTCACTCTTTTGGGCCGGGGTAATGATGCAACTAGTACTAATTCAATGTATCCCACCCTCCTTAATGGTCTAAAAGGGTGGGAAACAAAGAGAATATCCGTCCTCTCCTTCAGATTATCAAGAAGTTTTACTTGCAATAAAATGTAAACTAAAAAGCTTGAATTTCATAGTTTAGGTTGTCTCTAATGAGCAGTCTTATATTTCTGAAGAAATTTTGGAAAAGGTAACATAATGTATAAATTATTACTGGACTGAGATAGCTTTGGGAAACTCCATCATGTTCTCTCTCTCTCTCTCTCTCTCTCTCTCTCTCTCTCTCTCTCTCTGTGTGTGTGTGTGTGTGTGTGTGTGTGTGTGTGTGGTAACATGGCTACTTTAGCACAAGCACACCCTTAGCACACACCTTTAATACCAAACAATAAAGGCAAAGTTATACTTTTATAGAAGGAAGCAGCCATGTTTGAAAATGACTTCTGATTGAGGGGCAGACAAAGTGATGAGTCAGAGAAGGATTTGACAGAATGAGTCAGAGAGAGGATATGCCTAACTCTCAAGAGAAGAGATAGGAGAGAGAGGCAACAAAAGAGATAGCAGTTCAAATGGAGGCAGTTTTTCTGGAACATTTGTATAAAAACAGGTTTGAGAGAGACAAAAATCTAGACACAATTGAAGACAGAATGAACCAGACAGAGAACAAGAAGGGGCCAGAAGGTTAGAACATATTGTCAAAGTTAATATAAGACCAAGGAGAGCAATTCACTCAGAAGCCAAGAGAAACCAGTTTGGATCAGTCAGCATGGAGGAAAGCTTGAGTCAGAACAGCTGAGTTGAACCAACCAGCAGTGTTCAGAAAGAACTAGGAAGGATGAGCTTATTCAGCAGTAAGTCTCAGAGGCCGGAAACATCCTAAACCCGGATTGGCTTGTGTGGAGGCTAGAGGATTCCAGGACTAGGCCTAGGTTAGCAGACAGAGGCAGTGAGCCTCTGAGACGACAATCACATCTGGGGAGTAGGTTACATTTACAAGTGTGTATACATATGCATGTGTGTGTTCTCATTTATGCATGACATGTGCTCATGTGGAAGTCAGAGGATAACTCACATGTTGGTTCTCAACTTCTACTTTGTTTTGAGGCAAAGTTTCGTATTTCTGCTCATTTTCTGGGTTCTAGCCCAGAACTTTCAGGGGAGTCTGCTCTCTCTGTCCTCATCTTGCTGTAAGAGAGCTGAGATTGGGGACATTGCTACTGTGTTGAACGTCACATGTGTCCTAGGGACCCAAACTCGGGGGCCTCGTGCTTACATGGCAAACACTTCTCCCAGTGAACCATCTCCCTAGCTCAAGAATTTTTAAAAGAATGGTTATGGCTTTCTAAGGTTGAGAATGTAACTCAGTAGTAGATAGTTTACCTAGCATGCGTAGGCCTTGGGTTCAAATCCTATCACCAAAAAGAAAAAAGAAAATCAAAGAAGGAAGGAAGAAAGGAAGGAAGGAAGGAAGGAAGGAAGGAAGAGAGAGAGAAAGAAAGAAAGAAAGAAAGAAAGAAAGAAAGGAAGGAAGAAAGGAAGAAAGGAGGTACGTACTGGAAGGAAAGAGGACTGGAAGCATTCAAATGTTCCAACTGAGCCAAGTACTTTTTAAAAACTGTCTATCTCAGGGTTCACTGAGGAGACTTGTACCATCATAGCCCCATGCCATGTGTGTGTTAAAAGCATCTATGAATTAATCAACTGACCTTTAAAAGAGAAAACATGGTGAGCTGAAAACTCAGGTTCACGTCTAACTGAGCCAGTTTACCTAGTCTTAGATGAAATGAGGGGGAAACTGCTTGTGAATGAAAAGGCTTCATTAACGCGGATGTTCCTGTGTTTATGTTTGAGCATTGGCTTCTATCAAGGATTCAGAGTGAAGTGTGACGAGGAGGCAAGTATTTAAATAATGCCTGGATCTTAGAGACAGGGAGACATCTACTGGTCCATCTCCTACCGGTCCTAAGCACCTCCCCCTTTCCTGCAATTAATGTAACATTTTCTCTCTCACAGCTGACAGCCAAGAGCATAATTAGAGTCTAATAAAACATGGAAAAGTCACAAATGCAAAGTGGGATAAACAGTAAACAGCGAGGGGAGAGGAGACCCGGGAACGTGATGGCTGGGTAATGCCTCAGATAAACTGTGTGCACACTGACACTGTCACGCTCAGCAGCCCCAAGTGTGCTGGTAGCCTGGTGCAGACAGACAGCTCGAATTAATCCCAAGAGAAGCGCATGACAGGCGAGAGAAGCAGACAATTAGAATGAAGGAGGAAATTGGAAATGGCAAAGGTGTGAACATATGTCAAATTACAACTAAATGATAAATTACAATTCTGTCATCGGAATAAGCGGTAATTAAGAAAGATTTCAGCTATCCCTCTTGAAAAAAAAATGAGAGCACCATATTTCGCCCCCAGTTTAGATTTGTTTGCAGAATTGTTTCCATCCATCTCACACGCGGGGCTGAGTCTTCCTGACTTTTGAGCTGCATTATTTGTGTACATTAAGGATAATTCTCTTTCCTCTTCCCCGTTTTCCAGACTGGCAGAATGATAGTGTCAAAACGGAACAGGAAGCTGATAGTATCCGCTATAAAAACCTGCACTGAGGCTTGCTGCCGAGGCTGCTGCAGAAATCTAATTATTTTAAACAAGCCTGCACAGTCCAGCTGACAATTAGGAAAGTCTGCTCCATGGCTTGGGGGATTCAGAGGAAGCCGGGTAATCACTGTACACAGGTCCCTTTCGTTTAGGCAGTAATGAATGTGGGTGGGGCTTCTTGGCAGTTTTCGGCCACTTAACTACAATTTAAAACAGCTGTGTAATTAGCGCACGTTTCTGCAGCCAATATCCAATTCCAATTTAGAGTTTGTAACACCTGTGGTTTGGTTCCAAGCTCTAACACCACGGCAGGGGGAAGGCAGAAGCAAAAGCATAGGGCTGGCAAAGGGAGCTCCCGAGAGGACATTCTGTCCCACGGGGCTCTGTGTGCCCAGGCTTGATGAGGAAGGAATCTCAGGTGTAAACAGAAGGCGCCTCGTGAAGGGAGGATTTCTATAGTAGTGTCGGCACAGAACATTCTGACCGTGAATTCTTCAAGAAAACAGACATATCTCTGATTTATAGAACCCTCGCAAACTCTATTTGAAAAGAGGAAAGATAGAAATGAGAGAGAGAGAGAGAGAGAGAGAGAGAGAGAAAGAGAGAGAGAGAGAGAATGCAACACGCCATTGGAAACTCTTTGCCCTGTGCCCAAGGTGACAATCTGATTTAGCACATCTAAAAAAAGGTAAAATGGAATCGGTTGGCCATCTTCCACCTGTTATTTAGTGACCATGAAAGCATTGATTTTAGAAATGCAATGAGGGCTCTAAGGATAATAGTGATAAATTATAGGAAGACTTAATCGTAAATAAAGTTTCCTAATCTATAAACATCCCCCAGTTGTTTGAATATGTGTAAGACAATGTTCTAAGTTTTCTGCGCATCCTATTAATTGTCAAATGGGAAGAACTGAAGAGAGCACAAGTCCTTCACTCTCGGAATAGGGATGGAACAATGAGGTCCTACTTAAAAGACTGACATACTAACGGTTTCTCTCAGAAGATATGCATATATTGCCATCATTCCTTTTACCCTCTCCCTTAAGGGCAGAAGAAGTAAGTATCTATGAAGCTCAATAAAGTTCTTTATCAGGGATATCAGCAACTCTGAAGATGTTCTGACATGAATCAATTTCTAGCGGCTACAACCTAACACTGTAGTTCAAGGCCCCAGAAGCTTAATTGGGACAGCATGTTAAAGGTTCAAGGGCTCCAGCTGCATATGTAGCAGAGGATGGACTTATCTGGTATCACTGGGAGGGGAGACACTTGGTCCTGTGGAGGCTGGATGCCCCCGTATAGGGGGATGCTGGGGAGTTGGTGGGTGGGAGGGAAGCATTCACATAGAGGCAAGAAGGAGGGGGAAGGGATAGGGAGTTGTGGAGGGGAAACTGGGAAGGGGGGCAACATTTGAAACGTAAATAAATAAAATAAAAGAATAAAAAAAGTTAAAGAGCCGGTCACGTTAAGTACAATAGGGATTCCTCTAGAAAATGCACCCAGCACAGGACCACCGGCCCCTTCCTCTGATAAAGGTATGCTTCCTCTCTACAAGCTGCCGTGATCTGAGGAGCATTGTATTTAAAGCAATTCATTCGCACTCATCTGTATAATTCAGGAGTAACGTAGTGTTGTGTGCCCATTCTTTATATTCTTACAGTTTGGGATTAAAGTTTCTGATATTGAATCCCAGGACTTTGGATGGATCTAAGGGCAGAAAGATGATAGCTGGACTTGAGCTCTTCTGGCTCAGGAGAAGTGGTAAGTGGGTGAGGGGTGGGTGGCTAACTCATCAAAAGAGAAGTTCTATTACACAAATTGGATTTGAAGCATGTGGCATAAAGAGGTATGAGATCTTTACTTCAGTTTGGGGAGAATATTATCTGATTTCTAAAAATCTTAAATTTATTAACAATAATCTAACAATTTAAGCACAATTTAGATAATAGAACTTGCATGTAGAATCAATATTCAGATTTTAGTTTATATGGAGAGATTCAGAACACAAAAGAAGGATCAGAAACAATATTTGCAGCCACGCTATCGAGTTCTACTTTCAACTCAACTCATTTGCAATATGTATTTATTTATGTGCATATCACGGTTAGCAGAGAGACTTCCTCAAAATTAAAAGTAAATGCTGCCTGGGGCTGTCCCACAGTTCTCAGACCCAAAACCTGCCCTGAGAGAGCTGGTCTCCCAGGAGCCTTCTCACTCCTAAGATCACAGGCTCACAGGCCCACAGAAGGTACAAGCTCCAGTCAGACACAGCAAGACCAACTAACATCAGAGATAACCAGATGTCAAGAGGCAAGCACAAGAACCTAAGCAACAGAAACCAAGACTACTTGGCAACATAAGAACACAGTTCTCCCACCACAACAAGTACTGGATATCCCAACACACTGGAAAAGCAAGATTTGGATTTAAAAGCACATTTCATGATGATGATACAGGACTTTAAGAAGGACATACATAACTCCTGTAAAATTCTGTAAAGAAATACAGGATAACTCGGGTAAACAAGTAGAAGCCCTTAAAGAGGAAACACAAAATATCCTTTAAAGAATCACAGGAAAACACAACCAAACAGATAAAGGAATTGAACAAAACCATAAATGATCTAAAAATGGAAATAGAAACAATAAAGAAGTCACGATGGGAGACAACCCTGAAGATAGAAAATCTAGAAAAGAGATCAGGAGTCAAAGGTACAAGCATCACCAACAGAATACAAGAAATAGAAGAGAAAATCTCGGGGGCAGAAGATAACCTTAGAAAACATTGACATAATAGTCAAAGAAAGTACAAAGGCAAAAATCTCCTAACCCAAAACATCCAATAAATCCAGGACACAATGGGAAGATCAAACCTAAGAATAATAACTACAGAAGAGAATGAAGATTCCCAATGTAAAGGGCCAGTAAATATCTTCAACAAAATTATAGAAGAAAACTTCCCTAATCTAAAGAAAGAGATGCCCACAAACATACAAGAAGCCAACAGAACTCTAAATATATTGGACTAGAAAAGAAATTCCTCCTGTCACATAGTAGTCAAAATACCAAATACACAAAACAAAGCAAGACTATTAAAAGCAGTAAGGGAAAAAGGACAAGCAACATATAAAGGTAGACCAATCAGAATCACACCACACTTCTCAATAGAGACTATGAAAGCTAAAAGATCCTGGGCAGATACCATACAGACCCTAAGAGAACACAAATGCCAGCCCAGGCTGCTATACCCAGCAAAACTCTCAATTAACATAGAGGGAGAAACCAAGATATTCCATGACAAAAACAAATTTACACAATATCTTTCCGCAAACTGAGCCCAACAAAGGATAACAGATAGAAAACTCCAACACAAGGAGGGAAACTACACCCTAGAAAAGCCAAGAAAGTAATCTTCCTGCAACAAACCCAAAGGAAGAGAGTCACATAAATATAAGTCCACCTCTAACAACTAAAATAAGAGGAAACGACAATCACTATTCCTTAATGTCTCTTAACATTAATGGGCTCAGTTCCCCAATAAAAAGATACAAACTGACAGACTGGATACATAAACAGAACCCAGCGTTTTGCTGCATACAGGAAACGCACCTCCTTGACAGAGATAGACACGACCTCAGAGTAAAAGGCTAGGACAAAATTTTCCAAGCAAATGGTCCTACAAAGGAAGTTGGAGTAGCTATTCTAATATCAAATAAAATCAACATTCAACGAAAAGTTATCTTAAAAGGAAGGACAGATACTTTATACTCATAATAGGAAAAATCTACCAAGATGAACTGTCAATTCTCAACATCTATGCTCCAAATACAAGGGCACCCACATTCATAAAAGAAACATCACTAAAGTTCAACATATATATCAATATATATATATATATATATGATCACTATGATCACAGTTCAACATATATATCACTAAAGTTCTACATACAATAATAGTAGGAGACTTCAACACCCCACTCTCATCAATGCACAAATCATGGAAATAGAAACTAAACAGAGACACAGGAAACTAACAGAAGATATGAACCAAATGGGTTTAACAGATATCTATAGAACATTTCATCCTAAAACAAAAGGATATACCTCCTTCTCAGCAACTCATGGTACCTTCTCAAAAAGTGACCACATAATTAGTCAAAGAACAGGCCTCAATTGATACAAAAAGATTGAAATAATCTCATGCATCCTATCATCACCAAAGGCTAAGGCTGGTCTTCAATAACAGCAAAAAAAACCAGAAATCACACACACACACACATGAAAACTGAACAATGCTCTACTCAATGACAACTTGGTCAAGGAAGAAATAAGGAAATTAAAGACTTTTTAGAATTTAATGAAAATGAAGGTACAACATGCCCAAACTTGTGGGACACAATGAAAGCAGTGCTGAGAGGAAAACTCATAGCTCTGAGTGCCTCCAAAAGAAACTGGAGACAGCATACAGCAGCAGCTTGACAGCACACCTAAAAGCTCTAGAACATAAAGAAGCAAATTCACCCAAGAGGAGTAGATGGCAGGAAATAATCAAACTCAGAGCTGAAATCCACCAAGTAGAAACAAAAAGGACTATACAAAGAATCAACAAAACCAAGAGCTGTCTTTTTTTTTTTTGAGAAAATCAACAAAATAGATAAACCCTTAGCCAGAGAGCACAGAAAGAATATCCAAATTAACAAAATCAGAAGTGAAAAGGGAGACATAACAACAAAATCAGAGGAAATTCAACAAATCATCATATCCTACTACAAAAGCCTGTATTCAACAAAACTGGAAAATCTGGATGAAATGGACAATTTTCTAGAGAGATACCAGGCACCAAAGTGAAATCTCCACTTGATAAGTATTTGCAAAGGAAAAACTAATTTCCTCCAAATGAGTCTCACTGGGGATACAAACCACATTTACAGACACCCCCTATGCCCAACAGTAGATGGGCAACACAAAATAAACTCAATGGTATTTGCAGAATTAAAAAAAAAAAGATGAAGAAGATATTTTGTTCTTCAAAATTTTGTTTTTGGGAAAAGTTGAAATCTTTTCTTTTTTTATTGGATTTTTTTTTTACATTTCAAATGTTATTCCCTTTCCCAGTTCCCTGTCCATAAGCCCCCTATCCCATCCCCTCTCCCCCTTCTTCTATGAGGGTATTCCCCATCCCCAACCACCCCCCTTCCCACCTCCGAGTCCTGATATTCCCTTACATTGGGAGGTCCAGCCTTGGCAGGACCAAGGGCTTCTCCTCCTATCGGTGCCTAACAAGGCCATCCTCTGCTACATATGCAGCTGGAGCCATGGGTCTGTCCATGTATAGTATTTGGGCAATGGTTTAGTCCCTGGGAGCTCTGGTTGGCTGGTATTATTGTTTTTATGGGGTTACAAGCCCCTTAAGCTCCTTCAATCCTTTCTCTAACTCCTCCAACAAGGACCCTATTCTCAGTTCAATGATTTGGTGCTAGAATTCGCCTCTGTATTTGAAATTCTTGGCTGAACCTCTCAGGACACAGCTGTATCAGGCTCCTGTCAGCATGCACTTCTTGGCTTCATCAATATTGTCTAGGTTTGGTGGCTGTACAAACACATACACACACACACACAAACACACACACAGAAAGAGAGAAAGAGAGAGAGAGAGAGAGAGAGAGAGAGACAGAGACAGAGACAGAGACAGAGACAGAGACAGAGACAGAGACAGACAGACGGTCTGGTTCCCCAGGTGAGGCAGGCTCTGAATGGCCATTCTTTCAGTCTCTGCTCCAAATTTGTCTCCATCTTTTCTCCTATGAATGTTTTTGTCCACCCTTTTAAGAATGACTGAAGCATCTTCACTTTGGTCAACTTCTTGAGCTTCATATGGTCTATAAATTATATCTTGGATTTGAGCTTTTGGGCTAATATCCACTTATCAATGAGTGCATGCAATTTGAGTTTTTTGTGATTGGGTTACCTCACTCAGGATGATATTTTCTAGATCAATTTATTTGCCTATGAATTTCATGAAGTCATTGTTTTTGATAGCTGAGTAATATTCCATTGTGTAGATGTACCACATTTTCTGTATCTATTCCTCTGTTGAAGGGCATCTGGGTTTTTTCCATCTTCTGGCTGTTATAAATAAGGCTGCTATGAACATGGTGGAGCATGTATCCTTGTTATATGTTAGAGCATCTTTTGGGTGTAATCTCAGGAGTGGTATAGCTGGGTCCTCAGGTAGTTCAATGTCAAATTTTCTGAGGAACCTCTGGACTTATTTCCAGAATGGTTGTACCAGTCTGCAATCCCACCAACAATGGAGGAGTGTTCCTCTTTCTCCACATCCTCGTCAGCATCTGCTGTCACCTGAGTTTTTGATCTTAGCCATTCTCACTGGTGTGAGGTGGAATCTCGGTGGAATTTGCATCTCCCTGATGACTAAGGATGTTGAACATTTCTTTAGGTGCTTCTCAACCATTCGATATTCCTCAGCTGAGGATTCTTTTTTAGCTCTGTACCACATTTTTAGAGGATTATTTGGCTGTGGAGTCCATTTCCTGAGTTCTTTGTATATATTGGATATAGGCTGGCCTTGAATATGCTGCATAGATGAAGACGGCCTTAATTCCTGAACTTCCCGGCTTCTTCTGCCTCCCATATGCTGTTACCACAGCGACACACTACCACACCATGCTAAACTGTATTTAAAATTACAATATAATTAGCCCATATCCTCAAGACCTTTATCTTGCTTAGGAAGATTTTGTTGTTGAAAGCAAGAACATTTGAAAATTTCACAAGAACACTATCCTGTTTGCTTCTTAGTGTTCACATTGTTTTAGTTTCCTCATTCCTACAACAAAATACCTAACAAAGCATCTTAAGGAATAAAAAGAAGTGTTTATTTCGGTTCACAGTTAAAGGGTACAATTCGTAATGGCAGAAAAGTCACTGTGACAGGAGGTTGAGGTGAAATGCTTAACTTTATCTTTGAGTTCTTCTATTAAATGAGCTAGAAGTCTATACTGAAGAAAGGGAGGAGGGAGGTCAAGAGAGAAGAAAAGTAAATACTATTTGTTTGTTTATTTTTTAACTCATTTACTTAGTGTGTGTGTATGTGTGTGCGCATGCGCGTGCGCGCATGTGTGTGTATGTATTGGCTAGAGGACAGCTGCAGAAGTAGGTTCTTTTCTTTAATCCTGTGAATCTTAGAGACTGAACTAAACTTGTTGGGCTTGGTTGCAAGCACCTTCACCAGTTGAGCCATCTCAATGGCACCAAATAATGCTTATTTGCTTTTGTCTTCCTGACATTGTGTTTTGAATAGCAGACTGAATCATTTTAGTAGCTATATCTCTTAATTCTCAAAGAGAAATTTTGTTTGGTGACCACAAGAGTTATAAAGATTATGGCTAGTGTTCTGGCTATGTCCTGTGTTGCCTTGATATAGGATTTAGATATAAGGTAGAAGACGATTATTTTTACAGAGATATTCAGCTTTTAATCTCGATAAGATCTGTGTGAGCAAACAAAACCCTTCACTGTGGACGATCATTCCAGTTAGCTTTTGTGCAAATCTGGACTCTAGTCCAAGCTCGATGACAAGAAAGTTCATCCCAAGAACGAGGACTAAGACAAGACTTCTGAAAGTCAATTCCAGTTCTCTGATATCCTAACAAAACCTCTGTCTAAGCAATCATGCTCTTAAGTAGATTACTGGTGATGCATGCCTTTAGCCAGCAGTCTAGAGGCAGAGGCAGTTCAAGGTCAGTTTGGTCTATGTATGGATATATTACAGGGAAAATATATTTTTGATAACCAGACAGAAAAGTATAATAGAAAAAGAGGTAAGCAAAAGGCACTCCACAACCTTGCCAACTTACTCTATAAGGATGTTGTGCTTAAATCTATGTTATAATTCTTCCAGGCAAAGTCTAACTCTATTTAAAATAGAAAGAAAGAGACAGTAGGTTAGGGAAAGAGAGAGGGGAGGGGACAAAGGACAGAGGTAGATAGGTAAGAAAGAAAAGAAAAAGGAGGAAAGGAAAGAGGAAGAAGGAAGGAAAGAATGGAAGAAAGAAAGAAGGAAGGAAGGAAATGGTTGTGAAGCTCAACTACAAAGAGCAGTGAGTCTACTCTACCTAGAATACAAAAGGAAATCACTAGGCACTTAAGTGTTCGGTGTAACTAACCCTAAAACAACAATCAATAGACAAGGAACTGGAGAATGACCCAGAGACAGAATAAGATGTTAAGAAATTTAAACTAGTTATTATAGATACGTATAACACTTGCAGGATAAGACCTACGTTATGAATCTTGACAGATAAGTGGAAACTATTAAAATGAGTTGAAATTTTTCAATGCAAAGAATATATCTAATATGATCTATTTGGTAGAAGGCTCCGAGAATTATTGATGTTAAAAGCAGCTGAGTGTATAATCAGAATTGTTTTTTTTTAAGCAGGAAAGAGAAGGCAGATGAAGAAATATTTAGGAGAACTTAAGGACAAGCCAAGCAATATAAAACAATATATAATATGCATACATGTTGTGGTGGTTTGAAAGAAAATGGCATCTATCGGCCCATAGAGAGTGACACTGTTGGGAAGTGTGGTTTTGTTGAAGAAGGTGTATGGTTATGGGGCAAGATTTGAGGTTTTAGAAGCTCAAGTCAACTCTCTCCCTGCTGCCTGTGGACCATTATGTAGAACTCTCAGCTCCTTTTCCAGCACCATGTCCACCTGCATGACGCCATGTTTTCTGCCATGACAATCATGGACTAAACCTTTGAAACTGTAAGCCAGTCCCAGTGAAATGTTTTCTATGTAAGAGTTGCTATCTTTATGGTGTCATAACCCTAACTAAGACACATGTATGCATTTATATACACATGATATGCTTGTATGATATGTTTGCGCAGATGCACACACAGATGTTTCAAGTCACACATGGGAAAGGAAAAAGCAAAACAAAACAATCGTATGAAGAAAGAATAATTGTAAGTTTTCAAAACAATGAAACTTGCAGATCTAAAAACCCCTGTGAAACCTGGGCAGTGCAGTTGCCAAGACAACCGTTGTGCCAGGAAACATTTGTGAACCCCAAAATGACTACCAAGGAACCAATTCCGATGCAATCACATTAGAGTCTCTTTTATTTAAGCTCGAAATTGAGCCACATCACAGTCTCTGACACAGGACAACAAGAGGGTGCCCAGAGCCCAGTTCCAGGCAAGCATTTATAGAGACAAGAAGGGAGTATCTATCCTGGTAGACATTTGTTTTTTTTTGGGGGGGGGTCATTATGGCCTTTAACATAAATGGCTGGTACTGGGAGCTAAACCATAAATTTAACTTCTGTTTTCCTCTGATTGGTGGATGTTAGGAAGTGAAGTGTCAGGGGTAGACTTGTAACCCAGAGGTTGGAAAACCTGGAAACTGGTGCTAGGTACTGATACCCGCCTGTTAGTCAACTCGAGTTTAACCTTAGGTCAGGTTCTCTACAATGGAGTCTGAGCCCAGAAGATGTGGTCTCCCACAACTATGCTCAGAAAAAAACTCAAAGCTGAAGGGAGTGGAAGGGAGACAGGAAATCAGGCGTGAGATTATTCTCATCAAAAAGAGATGAATTGCACAAAATGTAACAATGAAAACAGTGGCGGACGTAACTCCAGCAGTAAAATCTAGCAGACAGAGAAAGAAGTTCTTGAAGAACTGAAGGCTTTTCAAAGCATAAAGTCAAATTTTCATTAAAAAAAGAAACTTCTTGCTAACATCATCTACAGTGCTGTGTTATAGTTTAAGATATGATGCTGTTCACCATAGCAACTGCACTGGCTATAGCTTACATCTACAAATACGAATAAAGTTCACTGGGAACAGTAGCTATACATAGAATATTAGCTGCTCTCCCTTTTAAGTATTGCGTTTGTTTATTTACTTATTCAATTCTGTGCACACAAATACACATACAGGTCAGATATAACTTGTTAGAGTTTTACGCCTATCAAAATGTGGGCCGTGTGAATAAAACCCAGGTCTTAGGATTGGCAGCAATCTGTAAGCTGATGAACTGCCTTACTGTACAATTCCACTTAAAAAAAGATGATTTGGTGTAAAATGAATACGACTGAATTCTGATATTAGTATGACATAGTAATCCATATAATATAATTAGCTATAATAGTATATAACATAAAATAAAATTAGCACATTATTAGTATATAATTCATTATGCAATATACTATGTGATATGATAAATAATTCATATAATATGATCAACATAGCATTATATTAATTAATATTAATATTTAGATACAGAGCCAATAGACAGAAGACATGAAATCAGAGAAAATGAAATCAGAGTGCATGTCAATGCACAACATATAGTGAAATATAACTAAATGCTCAATACTCTGAATATTGTGATATATTAGCTTATTGAAACAAAAGATGATTTTTAAAATGAACTACACAGGTGACTTGTAGAGGAGAAGAAAGAAATTAGCCTAATGGACAGCTAGAAGTAAAGAGCTAATGGACATGACTCAGTAAAAACAGATGACTAATTATATTAGATACAAATCCACTCTATTTTTATATTTCAAAGTCAGTGACAAACAGAATAAATTTGTCTTTTTAAATATATTTTTAGTGATTATTTAGGAATGTCACACTACTCAGTCCTCCCAGCACCCCCCCATACACACACTTTTGTGGCATCCCTCCCCGCCAAAAAGAAAAAGTAGTCCAGTTGTGGTGCCTTTATACTCACTGGAGCAGGGTCAAACTTGTAGTGACCAGCCCCTTACAGAAGGTAAGCCCTTCCCCATCCCTCTGGTAGCATCTACTGTGGGGAGCTACACTTCAGCATCCTTCTGCCAGTTTTTAAAGAGTTCTCTTTGATGGCATCCTGTCTAGGTTGATACTTTGGGGGATGAGGTGTTGAGGGGTGTGTCGCTGAAGCCTCAGGATCTCTCTTTCTCTCTCAGGCTACAGGTAGACTCGGAATGGTTTCAAACAGAACTGTCCGGGTTAGATTTTTGTCAAGTTGAAACCTGCTATCATCATGTGGGAAGAGAGACGTTAAGTGAGAAAGAGCCTTTATTAGATTGCCTGTAGACAAGTGTGGAGGATGTTTTCTTTCTTTTTATTTTTTTAGAACTTTGCACAATAGATTCTGAACATATTCTTTCCTCTTCCCCAGCTTTGCCCAGATCCTCCCCGTTCTCTAGTCACACAACTTCATGTTCTTTTTCTCTCTTAAAACACAACAGTAACAGAGACAGAGAGAGAGAGAGAGAGAGAGAGAGAGAGAGGCAC